>NC_046166.1:51100735-51433235 GCF_011064425.1 Rattus rattus | reverse complement strand
GCATTGAACATTAGGTATCATATCAGGTTTACTGTGCTTACTGATGTCTGCCTTCTTTGACATAAATACGGCAGGCAGTTGAGGTCAAAATATGGCAGGCAATTGAGGTCACTCAGCTCTTTGGGCTTCTGCAAGTATCTGTTATTCTACACAGAATACTCCACTGATCAGTAGCACGGCCTGGCACACTAAGGGTTAAAGCAGTGGGCAGGAGAATTCTACCTCCCAGCACTGACAGTAGCGTGGACTTTCAGCGAGTAGTGGTTTTTTCTTTTGAAGATGTGGAATGTGCAAGGAGTTTACTGCAAACCACCTTGTGTGTAGGTAAGGAGACTTCATGAAGACGTTACTAGATGACATGCGTCGGCACAGGTAATTCGTGTTTCTCAGTATATACATACCCACGTGCTAGCCCAGATACTATAGATCATATGCTCCTCCTACAGTCTGAGTAAACGCTTTCTACTTAAGAATCTTTGTCTCTCCAGGTAATTCTAAGTAGTGTATTGGAAGCAAACCCCTAAAGCCTTGTGTTCCCTTCCAGGGAGGCCTTGCATCTTCGCTATTCTTCTGTTGCTATGATAAAAAATACCATGACCAAGGCACTACTGAAGAAAGAGATGGTCTAGGCTCACCCTTCTGGAGTGTTAGAATCGTTCAAGACTGAGAAGGTGTGGAGACAGGAGTGGGAAACCGAGGGCTCACATCTTGAAGAGTAAGGAGAGTAAGCCTGAAACCACAGCAAGTGTTTGAACCCTCAGAGCCCGTTTCCTCCTGCACCTCTTCAAATAGTGCCACCACCTGGGGATCAAATAGTCAAATACCCGAGACTATGGGGACATCACATACACCTGTCCAGAGGTGCCACCAGCGGGGAATCGAATATTCCAATGTCCAAGGAAAGAAGAATTCAGGGTCAAGGCTAGAAAAGGCAACACGGGGAGAGTTCATTCCCACAGACCGACACCAGCCCCACTGGAAGGCACCTTTGTGAAACTGTGGGTTCCTACACAGACTCACGGATGCCATTCACTCCCTTTCATTCCTGCCTGGGGCAGGAACTGAGCGTGTACCCTAGCATAGGCATGGCTTCCTGGAGCACTGTGTGCTGGTGTTGACCTTACTAAACAGGAATCGGCACTATCGTTCTGCTTTAGAGATGGATCAATCACCATTTTATCAGCATCGATTAGTCACTGTGAAAGCTCTTTAAAAAGCTTTCTAATTTTGTTTTATCTTGGGCACTGGGAATTAAGTCAGGGTCTCATGCATGGCTAAGTGCATGGTCTACCATTGATCTGTGATGCTAGCTCTTAAGTTTTAATTTTTCGTGTGTGACTATTTCTGACTGTGTGTTTATGTGAGGGTGTATAAGTGTGGTCTACTTATGGGAAATATGCCCCTGTGGGTATAGGTGTGTCTGGGTGTCCGTGTATGCGTGTGTGTGTGTGTGTGTGTGTGTGTGTGTGTGTGCGTGTGTGCATATGATGTGTGTGCATGCATGCATTCATGCATGTGTATGTGTGCGAGTGCATGCATATGTGTGTGTGAAGTATGTGTGTCCATGTGTGCATGTGTGAATGTGTGACTGCATGTATGCAAGTTCATCTGTGTGTATCCAAGTGTGCGAGTATGTGCATGTGCATGCATGTGAATGTTCATATGTGCACACGTATGCATGTGCACATGTATGTGAGTGTGTGCATGTGTGAGTGCATCTGTGTGTATCCTCATGTGCTAGTGCATGCATGTGGTATGTGTGTGTGTCAGAGCATGTACATGCATGTGCATGTGTGTGTGTCTGTGTGTGTGTGTGCATGTAGGTGCTTATATGTGAGAACTCAGAGGACAACGTTGTATATCCTACTCTGTCACTACCCGTTTTATTCTCAGGTGACAGGATCTCTTGTTCACTGAGCCTGGAATTGGGCAGCCAGCCAGCCCCCGCAGTCCTCTTATCTTTGACCCTCACGGTACTGGGTAACAGGAGGTGTGTGGCCATGCCAAGTCCTGTGGCTGTTGGGAATTCAAGCTCAGGACCTCATGGCTTGTAAAGCAAGCACTCTTACCCACCACTCTACCTCCCCAGCCCGTTTCATTGTTATTTGCCTTCTTGCTTTGTATTAATGATCTGGAAACTAATGCTGTTGCTTCTGCTCCTTCAGTCTGAATGAGTGTCAGTTAAAGCCGTTTAGAAGAACTCCACAAGATTTTCTCCTTCTAGGTGCCAGCAGGCCGGTTAATCTATCTCCACGTTTAAGGGAATGAGCATGTTTGTATTCAGATATTGAGGGAAGTACATCCTGGTCTGTTTTATCTGATCTCAGAGTTTCCTTCTTGGTGTAATTACAATGAGTACTTCTCTTCTTGATTCCGTTTTCCTTGACCTTATTCATGTTTTCACTCCAAATTTGCTTTGTTGGGGCAATCATATTTAGGCCTCTTCCTAAAATGTACCAGTAACCTGGCCGGGTGCAGTGGCACATACCTTTAAATCCAGCACTCGGGAGGCAGAGGCAGGCAGGTCTCTCTGAGTTGGGGACCAGCCTGGTCTACAGAGTAAGTTCAGGGTAGCCAGGACTCTGTTATACTGAAAAACCGTGTCTCAAAAAACCAGCCAACCAACAAACCAAACCGAACCAAACCAAACCAAACCAAACCAAACCAAACCAAACCGAACCAAACCAAACCAAATCAAACCAAACCACCACCAGCAAAACCCAATAACCTAAATACCAAGCATTGTCACTTAAACTTGCATCTCGGCTGGTGGCCGAGCAGCCTTGGTGCCAGGCACACTGGAAGGGGTTGTACTCCTGCCTCTGCGACAAACATAGAGGGACGGTTCTGTGCTTTAGGAGTAGAGAATCCAGGGTTTCAAGGAAGGAAGGCTGTATCCAGTATCAGGCATAGAGTGTGGTATGAACTTGAGGATATACAAGGGAGAGCATAGAGGCGGCGAGCCTTGTGGGAAAAGACCAGAGAAGGAGCCACCCAAAGCACCGGGCTGTGTTTACACAGACACCCCAGTTTGGGATGTAAAGGGTGGCCAGAAGCCAACCCTGCCTCCTCAGAGGTACACACATGAATGCTGTGTGCTTCCAGATCTCAGATAAGGTGTGAATACAAGTTGGGCAATTTTAAACAATGAGAGGAGCTGTGCCAGTGCACATTTTATTTATGTGTTTGTAACGAAACCTGCTTAAGTGGGAAGAAAGTCGCATGTTAACGAGGACTGTGCTATAATGAGCAAATGACTAGCTGTCTGTTGTCAACTACGAGCTTTTGTGTTTTGGCTTCTTTGATTTCAAACTTGCAATCCTCCTGCCTCAGATTACTGGGACTTTTCTTCTGGCTTTAAGAGAAATAGTAATAATGAAACAGTGACTATTAATTTGACTTAGAGTCGGACAGTTTTTAGGGCTGGTAGGGAAGATTCTGGGGTTTTCCTGACTGATCTCTCCCAGCTCTTTGGATGCCAAGAGAGACTGAGAGGCCCTGTCAGTGTCTCAGGAAGGGCCGTGAAAGGACAACTGCCCTGGTGGAGGTTATGGGTCCCTGCTTCTCAGTATGAGTGTCACCCACACTGCTAGCAGCCCAGAGAGAGCAGACTCACTTCTATGAAATGGACCCTACCACTGTGCAGGAAATAGCTTTCTGCTTTTTGGTTTTTATCTCTTTAGACTGGCAGTTCTGCTTCAGAGACTGTGAAAACGGATAGTTCTTGAGTCCTGCCCTTCCGTTTTGACTTATCCTCACTGATCTTGGTGGGACAGTTAGATTTAGTAGACATTCTTGTATCTCATTTAAGGCAGGGAATGTATGCATGAGGGAGCTGATGTTGGGAGGACACACGGGGCAAAGGTGGGTGATGAGCCTCACCTCAGCCCTCCCTGGCCTCTGTAGTGCTTTCCACCCTTGAGGCACCCACACTGTATGCAGTTCTCTCTTTGATTCCTCTCTCCCCTGCCTTCTTCTCTTATTCTTTGGTGCACATCAGACACCTGCTTTCTGGGGTTGTTTGCTTGCTTGTTTGTTGCCCCCACCCCCACCCCCATTAGTCAAACCTGGTAGTTTGTCAGTGAGGAGTACAAGGGGGCAGAAATGGAGCCAGATGTACAAGGCATCTTCATGCCCCAGGGCATAGGGTGATGGGTGAGAAAGGCTGGCAGCCACTGGCCTGGGATTGCTTAGGGATGGGTGTATCAGTCAGGGTTCTCTAGAGTCACAGAACTTACGGGTCGTCTCTACATAGTAAGGGAATTTGTTGATGACTTACAGTCTGTAGCCCAGGTCCCCAACAATGGTCAGCAGCAGCTGTGAATGGAAGTCCAAGGATCTAGCAGTTGCTCAGTCCCACAAGGCAAGCAGGCGAAGAAGAGAGAATCTTCCTTCTTCCCACGTCCTTATGTAGGTCTCCAACAGGACGTGTGTCCCAGATTAAAGGTGTGTACACCATGGCTGGATCTGGGACTTGCTTTGTCCCAGATGACCTTGAACTCAGAGATCTCCTTGCCTTAGTCTCCTGGGATTCATAGCCATGATGCCTCAAGATCTCCAGGCCAAGATTCAGGTCAGAAACTTGTGTTTCACAGCCTCAAGATCAGGCTCACAGGTGAGCCTTCCAGTTCTGGATTGTAGTTCATTCCCGATATAGTCAAGTTGACAACCAGGAGTAGCCACTACAGTGGGTTAAGGGGTTACTGAGCCTGGTGAGCACTTCTCAAACTTCACCGGGCTGGGAGAGGAAGAGGAGCTGGGGAGATGGTTCAGTGCAGAAGATCACTTACTGCACACAGGAGGACCTGAGTTCAGATCATGCCAAAGAAAGAAATGAAGACAGCCCGGTGTATGTAGTTGCTTGTATGCCTGTGACCTCTGGCTTGTGGAGGAGCGAGCTTGTTAGCTGCTAGGCTCGCTTCACATTCAGTGAGAGACCTCATCACAGAGGAACGAGTCAGGGAGAGAGAGAGCAAGGACACTGGGCATCCTCCTCTGGCCTCTCCATGTGCACACAGACATCGTGCATACCTATATTCTACTGTATGTGCTACCCATATACTACACACACACATACATACACACACACACACACACACACACACACACACACACACACACACACACACAAAGCCACATACACAACACACACGCACACAAATACACCCACACAAAACACACATGCACAACATACACACACACACACACACACACACACACACACTGCAGAAAACAACCCCCAAACTTTTACTGTGCTCACCTAGCTCCCTCAGATGGAGGTTTTGAATGGGGAGAGGGAGAGGGGAGGGGAGGGGAGGGGTGGGTGGAGGAAGGGCAAGCTCAGGACCAGGGCTACAGTTTCAGGACTGAGTTTCTGAGCAGCACCAGGTGAAAGTATCCTGGTCTGCCAAGCAAACATTTAGGATTTACATCTGCCTCCCGGTCACTTTGAAGCCATGGTTCACTGTTCACAGAGGAAGCGATAGCATCTAAAATTAGACTCTTCGATTGTAGCCACTCCAGAAGTGAGGGTGGGGCACACTTCCCCTTTCGGGGCTTCCCTTGAAGGCTTACCCTGGGCAGTCCCGTGGCTCAGGTCGGGCCACTGCAGGGGAAGAGCATCTTTGCCCTCTGTCACACATTTCGCTCTGGAGGCAAACCCTAGTTATTTTTAGCCTCACGCCTTACTGAGACTGGGGTGAGGTTAGTTTCTAGTACTGGTGCAGAACACACATCTTTCTTTAAAAGTGCATGAAATCTCATATGGAGTTGTCAAAATAGGATGGCATGTTTCATAAAAATATGAAGCAGCCTGAGGAGTGGTTTATACCAGGAAGGTGCGGTGAGATTCTTCTGTCTTGTTCAGCACACAGGGAGTCCCAAGCGCTGCGGCATAAGTGAGGTTTCAGTGGGGGCTGTGAAGTGAGGCCTGCTTCCTCTGAGGTTTCTGCAGCCTGGGGGAGGGGAGCCTCCCTCAAGCCTTGGCATGAGCATTTCTGAATGAGCCTTTCCATTCGCCTGTCTGACAGCACTGCCAGTTCACTAGGGCTTGCTCCAGGATTGTTTTGACCACAGAAATAATGTGATCACAGTCTGTAATAAAGAAAGGTTACAAAAACAAAACAAAACGACAACGGCAAGCAGTGCCAAGGAAACTGACACTGTCCGAGCTGAATTCTTTCCTACATAAAAGAAAAAGCATCCTAGTGCAGGGCCCGCCCCCTCGATGCTTTTTCCCTCTTGTTTGTGTGATGTGGGCTGGAGCCCAGATCCACGCGTTAAGCATGTGCCGTGCTGCTGAGCCATATTGCTAGCTTGCTTTGGTGTTTTCAACACATACATGTTAGGATCCGTGGCATATTTAGCTTGCTGGTCTTTATTAGGGAGTTTTGCTTCGTAATTGCCCATCAGTCGATTGCTTTCTAGGAATCTGGGGTTAAATGAAGACATTTAAAATGTCATGTACAACAGAGCTCCTTAATATCTGAGCTTACGTGTAATATCACAGGTTCAGTTGTTTGTTTTTCAAACGAAGGTGTTTATATGTTTGAACACCGTCTTTGGGATCCAGACCATCTTGAATCTACTCTGAAATCATGCCCTTCTTATGCTTTGCGTGAAGCATATCCAAAGTCAAAATATGCTTGTATAAGATGTAGATCATTTTACAAAGTTTTCTAATATGTTCTTTATAAGGAGAGAGAGAGAGAGAGAGAGAGAGAGAGAGAGCCTGCCTTTAGGACTTTTTAAAGCACCTGCCTTGTTACAGCCTCTTTTGGTTGCTCAAGGCAGGGCTTCTAGGATGCTCTGTACATGCAGAAGTGTCATGGGTGGCATTTGAAAGGTGGGTAGGGATTGATGTATTTAAAAAACAGATAAAGAGAGGGGGATATGTTCTATGGAAGTGTGGTGACATATGGGGGAAGGGGGTGCCTCAGCAGGCTCATGTTAAGGCTTCCCTTCCCCCTGAGGGACAGCCACACATAGGTATAGTATGGAGTAGAGTTTATTCAGGGTATGGGGAGGGGGGTTAAGAGGGTGGTAGGACAGAGAAAGGCAGAGAGAGAGAGAGGAGGAGGAGGAAGAGGAGGAGGAGGAGGAAGAGGAGGAGGAAGAGGAGGAGGAGGAGGAGAAAGAGGAGGAGAGGCCAGCCATGAGCACTGGGAGAAGGGGGAAGGGAATGGGGAGAGAAGGGGGGAAGGGAAGGCAAGAACAAGAGAGAACAAGAGAGAAAGAGAGCAAGAGAGTGAGGAGGGGGTAAGTGGCCCCTTTTAGAGTGTCAGGCATACCTGGCCGTTGCCAGGTAACTGTGGGGTTGGAGCTTAGACAGAATGCTAACAGCCATTCTAAGTACCAGTAACACCTGACAGGTTCATAATAATTCAGAGAGTCATCGCTCTTGTGTCTAAGGTAAATTTGGTGATGGTGTCATTGAAGGGCCCACAAGTGGCTGGTGAAATCATGGCTACCGGAGTCCTTAAGTCTAAAACACTATGTTGCAGGTGTTAATCTCACTGCATTCACCGAGCCTTCTTGGTATAGGGGGTTAGGTATGGCGTGATAAGCAGCAGACCTCTAAACGTATGTAGCTACATCATGCAAACACATATGTATATTTTCTTATTCCTATACTGTGTCCAAGAGAAAGTGAACCCAGACACTAGCAAGGCTAAGTAAAGTTTTTTCCTTCCTTAATGCTTATTTTGAGCTTCCATCAAAGCTGCCCAGAAGATCTGGAAAAGGGCCTACATAGGCATTAACACTACCAGGTCTCTGCTAACCCTAAGTGAGGTGTTCTTTGTTTTTTAGTCGTGGTTAGATTCCGTGGGGTGGCAGTTGCTCCTTGGACTTACGGTAAAAGGACATCATAGGAGATTTATACTGATATTCATAACCAATTATGAATGAAGTGATTCAAACCAACTCAGTAAGCATCAGCAACATGACTTTTATTTGACAGGCCCATGCTGACTTGAACAATACATTCCTGCATCGTCACTAGAGATCCAGAGGAAGCCTTGGAGATGCTTGGGCATGGGCCGTCAGACATGAGGGTCTGTGGTGTGTGGTTCACTTACTTGAAGGGACTCGGTTCATATTTCATGGAGACTAGGGTACCTGCTTTCTACCTAGCAAAAGGTCCTTTCTGGTCTTCCCTGTTAGGCAATATTGACTTAATAACCGTGATTTCCAAGACAGATAGTTCCTATAGGTAATGGTATCAGACTAAACTCTTGCATTTCTTTATTTAGGCCGTGTATGTTGCGGGGGTCGGGGAGTGGGGGCACTCATGCCACTGTGCGTGTGGAGATTGGAGAGTGGGTCAGGTGTCCATTCCTTCCTCCCACCCGTGGGTCCTGGAGACTGAACCAAGTTTGTCAGACTCGGTGGTGTTTACTCTTCAGAGTCATTTATCTCATCAGCCCAAAGTACCATAAATCTTAGTGTTGTCATTTGTCAATATTATTCTCATTTCTTAATAGCATTTGCTCAGGAGGGGCTGGAGGCCATGATTCAGTGGTAGAATGATGGTCTGGTGTTCCCAGGGCTCTAGGTTTGATTCCCAGCAACAAAACAGCTGCATTCGTCTGGATTTTAATTAATCAATTAATTAACTAATCAATTAATCAATTAATTAATTAATGATGGGGTCTCATTCTGTTGCCTAGGCTTATCTGGATCATACTATGTAGCTCAGGCTGACTTCCTGCAGCCATCCTCCTGCATCAGCTACTAAGGGCTGGGATTACTAGGCTGGCATCCATCTTTATAAAAAACAACTTGTTAGCGTGTTTGTTTACTTGAGACGAGATCTCGCCGTGTCTTAAGTAACGATTTATAATTGGCTTAAAGTCTGCCTTAAGCATCAAGCACGTCCTGTATGTATCATAAAATGCCCCATTCTTCAGCTCAGTTTGCATTTTTATTACACCAGAGGAGAAGGAAGACGTCTAATGCATGGAAATGACTGGGACTCGGAAAGGAAAGAGATAATGGATAATGTATGGAATTTTGTGTTAGGTTTTTTTTTTTATTTTACAAAATGATTTTTACTTTTGATTTCAAAGCCAAGAAGAATAACTGAAATTGTCACTGATATATAATTAATACTATATTATATTAATATAATTTAAGATAAATATCAAAATAATCTCTAACTATATAGAGAGTTTGAAGCCCAGCTGGTTGCATGAGACATCATCTTAGAAAGAGAGAGAACTGCACGATGGTACAGCACTTAGTCAATATGTGTTAATTTATGTACAGTAGCTCGTATTTCAAATTCCATGTAAATATTTGTATTGTGTATAGGCGTATCTTAGCTTTTCTGAATAATTGCAGGAAGCTGTGAGGAGTTTCATCTCCACCCATGACTCATGAGTACCGCATCCTCAAAGCGGTTCTTCTATGAGATATTATTGGGCCCCAAATATTCTTAGAGGGCTAAGGAGCCTTTTAAGTTCTTTACGAGAAATCTTACTTGGCGGGTTCTGTCCCGAGGGAGTGTGGGAGAGGAGCCTTATTAATAGTTAAAAATGCGTAAAATTAAGTTGCCAATGTAAAATGTGTTTTCCTATAAAAAGGTTCGTGTGCGGCAAGTTTAGAATTCAGTTTTAAGTTCTCATCTCTTTCTTCATGTTCGCCATGAGGAAAATTAGAGAACTAATGAGCAAGCATTTCTCTGGCACGACTCATGTCTTGCTAGTTACTGTGAGAGCAGGTACTTGTTAGGGGTGGCCATCACCATTCTTGCTTCTAGGCTGTTCCCATCATGGAAGGATTTGAAGGCCTATGGAGAGGGTGTCTGAGGAGTTATTTTATTTTACAAATAACCTCATTGTTTTATGTGCATAGTGTTAAATCTCCCCTGCTTTGTGCTCTCTTTTGAAGAAGAAGAGTTTAAATTTTTAGTTTATCACTTTTCCCTACTGAATGCTCTTTCTGTCCTATTTCAAGGCTAACTTTTTCATGAGTATTTTTCTAGAAGTTTTGTACTGAGGTTTGGGGTATACCTCAAGGTTATTTAATTTTTGTTTTGTGCCTATGACACATGTTTTCAGGTTTGGTTTTGCTCCATGTTTCAGTCATGTTTTGAAGAAAACAATCAATCAAACAAACAAACAAACAGGCTTTACCTTTTGGATTACCCAAAGCTCATTATTAAAAATCAACCAATCACCCAGCCGTTCTTGTGTTCGTATATTTCTTAACTCCGTTTGGTCTCTTTGAATGTATAACTAGTCACTTTCATTTCCGTGACTTCACAATAAAGTTTGAAGTTGAGTAGTATTCTAGAGGGAACATATTCTCATTTTGTTCCTGCAATGAAATGGCTTTTTCAAAAGCACTTCTGCTTCTCAAGTTAGAAGCGTATTCGTTTTACTCTGCCATAGTGTGGACCATCATGTGACCCCTCGGAGCCCTAACCTCCAATATGACTGCCACTAGGTCACTAAAGCTAGAGTTCACACTGATTGGATGGGGTTAGTGTTCTTAGGAAAGAAGAAATGATAAATCTTCCAGCTTCCCTTCTGCTGTGGGCAGCACAGTGAGGAGGAGGTCCTGTGGAATTCCCAGCCCCTGCCTGTGCAGAAATTAGTTTCTGTTGTTTAATATACACAGCCTGTGAAATTTTGTTATGGCAGCTCCATGTCTTAGACATATATCATAAGCCACCTTTAAAGGCAGGGCAAGTGTACTGAGAACACAGGACAGGAAGTCTTATCTCACTCAGGACCAGGGGTCCTAAAGTGTCCCTTCCTTGAAATGAAATGAAAATATTCCCCTGGATTAGTCACTAGGATAGTCACTGCTAATGTCCTGTGTAAATCTTGTGACTAGTAAGATCTGTAGAAGATGTTTTTGTTAGTCTTAACTGTCAGCGTAGCACAGTCTAAATTATCAGAGAGGCCTGTGGGCTTGTCTGGGGGGGGGTTACATTGATTGTTAATAGATATAGGAGGGTCCAGCCCACTGTGGGCGGCATTCCCTAGGCTGGTGGTCCTGGACTGTATAAAGAAGCTAGCTGATCAAAGATTATGAGCCAACCAATCAATAACCAATGTCTTCTATGGTTCCTGCAGTCCTTCCTTGTCTGTGAAATTAGTTCCTTGCTCAGAGGTAATACTGTGGTTGGTTTATTGAATATCTGCCCTAGGGCTGATCCATCAGGGCCACGGACCAGACTCCAGAGCTGGATGCATCCATAAAAGCTTTTAAGCCTGAAATCCACAAACATTTGTGCCAAGTTATTCCAGCAGTTGGGATTTAGGGATAGGGGACTTCCTTAGGAACATGCCTTTGTTATACATTTATCCTGTCCTTGTTGGTTGGTGAGGGCTTGTATTTCCTAGCATTCCTATCTTAACTTGCCAACCAGGATGTCGTTACCCATGAATCTGATTCTTTCTGCCAAGTAGGGTATCAGTTCCCTTAGAAACTTAAACTTTACTGATTCCTACTCAAAATGGAAGTTGTATTCCAAATGGCTTCTTATACTGGTGTAGATATCTCTCTTATGTTGGGGTCCATCCCAGGGACAGCTTATAAAGGCAAATGCCATAAAAACTCATACATGGTACAAGAAGTGCTGCTGGGTGGTTGGTTCGGCTCCAAACTTATTGTGACTAACTACACAAATGACTTCTGTCGTGTTTGGTTTCCAAGAACACCAGAGCACAGAATGTAACAGAATATGAAGTCAACTTGGGCATGAGGCAGTCTTCTTACAACATTAGTAACAGCATACGATGGCTGGTTAGACAGGCTACAGTTACCTAGGCCTTAACACTCCCCATGAAGAGATGGTCCCTGGACCAGCCATTTCACATCCCCTGGAAGTGTATGAAAAAGGCAGAATCCTAGTCCTCCCAGGTCACATGTTCCCATTCTAGGTTGCTCAAGTTGAACATGGAGCCTCTTCAGTCTGGTTTGCTCAGCATCTGGCTCCCATAAACCTCAGCAAGTGACACCATCAAAGGCCATCTGTTCTGTTGGTGGGCTGTTGTTTTCAGACTTTGGTTTTCATTCTGAGCTAGTGTGTTTTTCTAGAGTCTTCGGTCTTACTTGCAGTCATTAATTCATACTGCTAAGGCATCTGGCATTGGGAGAGCAGGGAGGTAAACGAGACACTCTTGCTTTTGGGAAACTCCCAGTCTAATGCTGAGGAAGAGGAGGAAGAGAGGAAGGGGAGGAGAAGGAAGAGGGGGAGGAAGAGGAGGAAGAAGAGGGGGAAGAGGAAGAGGAAGAAGAAGAGGGGAGGAGGAAGAGTAGAAGGAGGAGGAGGAGGAAGAAGTCATCATCTTTCCTGTTGTTGTTGTCGTCGTCATCATCATCATCATCATCATCATCATCATCATCATCGTAGTCATCCTGTTCCTCTTCCTCTTGCTCTTCTTCCTCCTCCTCTTCCTACTTCTCCTCATCCTCCTTCTTATCCTCCTCCTCCTCTTTCTCCTCATCAGTGTAGATCATGTCCATGTGCTGAAGAGATGTGAGGAAAAGGAGGTGAGACCTCCAGGTAGGGCTGCAGAGATATGGAGGCATAATCTTGCCGGGAATCTATGAGAAGGGAGCTCTGGAATATGGCAAAGAGGAGTGGACATTCAGACACAGGGAAGAGCTGTCTAGGCCTTGGGAAGGTTTTCTCTACTCAAGGACAATGGGAGGTTTGCCTACATTAAAGTTTCAGGGCTACCAAAGCAGGCAAGGACAGCCAGTAGCCTACTGAACAGCATTCAAGGAATGAAGCTTAACCTAGGGGCAGAGAGGGCTGCCCTTGAGGAAGATGGCAGCTGACTGAAGTGAAGAAGCTGGAAGATATACCCAGAGGAGTGAAGGGGCTCTCTTCACACATTGTGGTGTAGAACTATTACGGCCTTGTTCCCAGACTCATATGGGCCTTCCTAAGAAAACAGGAGACAGTGATGCCCCACCCCCCACCCCCCAAATTCTTCACGTCTGTTAAACTCTAGTTTTTTAGCAGCCAGTGATTTCTCCTGCTCTGAGTGGGGTGCAAATGAAGAAGATACGAACTTTGTCTAGGTTTAGCACTCAGTGGAGCACTGGGAGTCTTGAATGCTCTTCTATGATGATATTGCAATGCATTTATCTCTTGGTTTCTTCCTTGGGGAAATCTCTTTAAAACTCCTAGATGGCAATATCTAGAGCAGAGTGTATGGACCAGGAAATGGTCTCAGCCCTGTAGAGTGGGGCCTAGGCTGGTCCTGTCTTTCATTTGAAATACTCCAAGAGAAGGCTGGGCATGGCGGTTGTGTACCCACAATACCGGTACTCAATAGGGTGAGGTAGGAGATCTGCCTCAGATCAGTCAGTCTATGGTGAGATCTGGGGCCGACTGCCTCGTTTAAAGACGAGTATGGGTCAAAGCTACTGGTAAAATCCTGGGGCCGATTTTCTCTCCTATGATACAGCCAATGCCTTTGATCTGTTACTCCAGTGTGTGAGGTTTAAGTGACTCCTCCTAGGTGGCAGCTTGTGAGGCCTTTCCTGATTCTCTAGTCTTTTGAGGTCTTTGTTTTCAGTGTTTGTTTTTACCCCGTTGATTTCATTCTCTTGGTTAGAAGACAGGCAAATGACACGGAAGCTCTGGTGTGTATTTTCCTCAGTCATGACCTGGAGAGTCCAGAGAGACGGGACCTATGTCAGGCCCTCTCAGAGGTTAGCCATTCACACTGCCCTCAGAAGGTGGGGAAATATACTCTGTAGTAAACGATGGCTGAGGCAATTGAATAGCTACTGGAAAAAGAAAGTGTTCCTTCCTTCTTAGATAACAATAAATTTATCTTCCTGAAAGGTTTAGACTTGCTGACTTTCTAAGAGTCATAGGAGAAGTAAACCTTAGATACAGCTTGGAGCGGAGGTGAAGGACACCTTCCTGCCTGAGTTTAACAAACTCACAGAAAGGAAAAGAAACGTCATGTGAAAGTCTAAAGTTTTCCTCTGGAGAAAAATTCTGTGAATGAAATCAAATAACGAATAATATTTGGGGGTGGGGGGAGGGGCGATTGCCTAGAAATAAATGCTAGGAATCAACAGGAGTGAGGAGCTGGGTGGGCTGACGTCCTTTCCAGAAGTGAGAGTGAGGAAGTCACTGTTTAAGAAGGGCAGTGAGGGCCCATGGGCCAGCTCAGTGGGCAATGGCAGTCGCTGCTAAGCCCAGTGGCACACAGAGTATCTGCCTTGGTGGTTGCTATATCAGTAAGAGAAGCACAAGATGCATGTGAGACTCTAAGAGAGGAATGGAAACACTTGTGTGCACACAGCACAGAGCTGTAGCATGTTCAAAATCACCCCATTCTCTCATTCTGCATTACTACTTAGGAAAGACTCACAGCGTTGGGTGAAAAGGCTGACTCTCGGGTGTTACAGCCTGTGTGTTAAAAAAGAATTTTAGAAGATGGTATGTCCGTGTGCAAGATAGTAGCTATAAAAAGAAAACAACACTGTCAAAGTTATATTCGCGTGAAAATGTCCTTGTGTAACTCAACGTTATGTACATCGGAAAAAGTAGAGTAGAACAGGAAGGAAAAGAAAGCAAGCCCGAAAGGAGCGTACTTTCCTTGTGAATAAGAAGTTCACCTCACTGTTGGACAGGGTTGGTATAGCCTCCTCTGTGCTGTCCCTGACCTGCCTGCTCTATTTCTGTTCTACAGTACAGATTTTATAGGCCTCAGTCCTCACGGCAACCAGATGTTTACATTCTACCGGATCTCACATCTGTACTTCCAAGCAGGAAAAAGGTGCAAGGGGGGAAAAGTAGCCTGATGGGTATTTTATCAAGAAGGATGTCTTATATCAAGAAGCAGGAAAGTACTGAGACATTCCCAGCTGCCTTGTACTTAGATTTCATTGGCTAGAATTACCACAGGGCTCCCCAGACCTGCAAGGGAATCTCTGAGAGCAAAGGTTTTTACTTAAGCTTATGTTCTGTCTTCAAACACAATCCAAGGCTCGGTGAGCATGGAAGACGGTGGATGAGAGGGAATGCTGGGTAGGCAGTTAGGCCCGGGATCTAAGGAACCTTACATCTTTGTCTATTGTTGCTCTCCACGGGAGGAGCCTGAGAAATGGATCTGCAGTTATCTTTGCAGAATGACTGCCAGTCAAGAGGAAGATAATTATTTTTCACTTTATATTGTTCTTTTCCTCTGAGATTTAAAAAAAAAAAATAACACCACCACCAACAATGATTATGTGTTAACTTTAAAGGAAGGAAGTTGGTAGGAAGTTGACTTCAGTCCATGACAAGAACCTGTGGGGTGCAGCTGTTCTGCCAGTTCTTCTAAGCAGGGTCATGGATGGTGTATCTTTAGCCTCAGCTGGCCAATGAGAGGCTCGTTTGAGCGCGTCTGTGGTTTCTTCTACCTTAGAGCTGCCTCCAGCTAAGTGAGCTATGCCAGGGGCCAAGAAGAGGGAAGACTCAATTTCTTCTGCCAGAGAAAAACCCCAGCAGCCCGAATGGCTCCTTAATCTGCATGTTGGGCTCCTTTGTGTCCCTCCAAATGAGGAGGATGTGGCCCCAGTTCTGAAGACTGTGGTTGGGTTTTCGGTAGGGTATCTTTGAGGAAATAGCCAAGGCTGGAATGGCCCCTCATCCAGGAAGGCTGTTCTCCTCATACAACTGGAGATGGAATACACTATACACAGAGGAAGCCTCCCCAGACAAACAGAAAGACAGAGAAGTTGCTGTTTTCCGACTGGCAAGAGAGGCTTAGGGAATCTGGTTCTGCCAAGTGAGATCATCCCAGTGAGATCCATTAAACCCAGTAGCCTGCAGACTTTCACAACGGCCAGGCACAGGCACTCAGGCTGTTAGCCCTTCCTGCTTTAGGGAGGGTGGTTCTTCATGATCTTTTCTGCTTTGTGGTGTGTTGTTTGGGAAAATGGGGGTAGGCATGAGAATGGGGCATGGCCTAGCCTGAGATGGGTAAGTGCTGTACCACGGAGCGTCTCAAACCCAGGAGGGGTAGTTCTTTGTTTTACTGGCTCTCCAAGCAGCAACTCACCCTGGCTGTTACTTTAGTCCCTTTCCTGTTGTTCACAGGGAGTCTACCCTGTGCAACACTGACTGCGGCCTAGGAGCAGGGAAGCAAGCACACTCTGTTAGTGGGAGGTCAGCACGGCCTTTCTTCAGGCTCTGGATGCTGAGTTCCTGATTCCCTGGTTCCTCTAGCCTATCTACCTATGCTCTATCAGCTTTGCTTAGTTTCAGAATGCACGGGTATCCTCCTGAGTTCCGGAACCCTTGCCTGGCTTTTGACTGTTAAATCTGTCCTGATCTGAGATGTTTTGTCTTTTAAGGTGGCCCATATCTCTGCAGTAGGCAAGATATGAGAGCAGGATCCATTGTACGAGTTACCCTGGAGCTGAACCGGGGTCTTGTCTGTGTTGAGCAAGTCCTCAGCCACTGAGCCACAGTCCCTGTCCCCCAGAGTCACCTCATAACACAGTGCCAGGAAGCATCTCTTCTCACCTACCTGTTTCCCTTCCCTTGAACCCAAAGGGTTCACACATGCTATGTAAATGCTCTACTTGGATTCACTGTGTAGCCCAGGCTGGCCTCAGACTTTCAATTCTTTTACCTTAGCCTCCCGAGTAGCTGGGATTCTATGTGTATTCCGAGCTTGAAGGGGCTTGAGACCCCATATGAACAACAATGCCAACCAACCAGAGCTCCCAGGGACTAAGCTACTACCCAAAGACTATACCTGGACTGACCCTGGACTCTGACCTCATAGGTAGCAATGAATATTCTAGTAAGAGCACCAGTGGAAGGGGAAGCCCTTGGTCCTGCCAAGGCTGGACCCCCAGTGAACATGATTCTTGGGGGGGGAGGGCAGTAATGGGGGGAGGATGGGGAGGGGAACACCCATATAGAAGGGGACGGGGAGGGGTTAAGAGGACGTTGTCCTGGAAACTGGGAAAGGGAATAACAATTGAAATGTAAATAAGAAATACCCAATTTAATAAAGATGGAGAAAAAGAAAAAGAAAGGTGCTTATGTATGGAGGATGGAGGGTACAGTGCCTGTGTATGTGTGTGTGTGTGTGTGTGTGTGTGTGTGTGTGTGTGTGTGTGTGTGTGTTACACAGGCCATAGCCCTTCAAATCCTCATTCCAGCAGTTTGGTTTGAGCTGGGCCCTAGCCGAAGCCAGAGGACCCTGCCACAGCTGGCTGCCTTCTGAATTAAAAGACTGGCATCTTCTTTGGGGCTTCTCAAGGGCATCTTGTGCATTGAGGGGAACCAGCCAGACTTGCATGCCCAGCAAGGGTAGCTGAAAATGAATGGAGTGTGGAATTTGAGCAGTCAGCTTCCTCCAGGACATAGCCTTCCTCTTCCGCCTGCCCCCTGTTTACTTCCCCAGGAAATGGGGCTGGAGCAAGGAGGGGGCCTCCCGGCTGGTCAGGAGTCAAACCAGAGAGAGCAGCACCCATGTAAATATTTAGGTCTGGCTCAAAGTTACGGAGTGGTGAGCTCTGAGAGGGTCCTGTTTTGCTAAATGGGGAATGAAAAGTGCTTACATGGAAGAGAGGATCCCAGGAGTCACTAGGCGGAGGCAAAACGATTGCCGAGCTTGGGGTATGAACAAACAAACACAGTGTTTCTATTTGTGTGAATAAACGTCACCTTTTCCTGGTGGGGACAGGGGTGGCTTGCCACTGTTTGCCTCCCTCTGGGGTTACTCTGCTGTGCTGAAGTAAATGTCGTGCCTTCTGTGTGAGCGCCCAGCTCTGACCGTAAGCACCGTATGGTTGAGCTCCTGTAGCAAGGTGAGAAATATCCCTGGTGTTCTGCTTTTTTATCTTTTCTTTTTCTTAGTCTTTCCCTTTCTGTCCCCTTGGCCTCGGCCATTGTGGGTCTGCTGAAATGGCGAAGGATGCGGACGGAGACTTAGGGAGTGGCAGATCAGTGGCTCGGGAGAGCCAAGGATGCGTTTGCAGGCTCCGGTTGGAAGGTCGTTCTACTTCACATGGAACTGGCACGGATTTGAACTTGAGACACCTAGAAAATTAGGTAGCAACTCTCCCTGCGTGGTATTTCCAGCCACCAGTGACTATTTAAAGCTAAATGACCCTTGAGATAAACCAGTTCAGTCTCTTCCTTTTAGAGCTGATGACTGAGGCCAGAGAGGAGTAGCAAACCAGCACGAGAACCCAGCTTCTTCCCTTTCCTCCCAGGCTTCTGCACCAGGATTCTCGAGGTAGAAAAACAAACAAACAAACAAACAAACAAACAAACAAACAAAAATCATGTTCAGCATGAAGTCAAGGGTTTGGGAATTTCTCGTCATAATTTATTAGAGCCGCAAAATAACTTGCAAGTAAGGACAGCTGTTGAGAAAGGTAGCCTTCGGTACAAGTGGCATCTGACTATTGGAGTGTGGGCTAATCTGACGTGGGAAACCAGGGTTCTGGTGAGAAGAGAGCAATCCTCAGAGCCAAAGCACAGGAAGCCACCCCAGATGTCCCTGGGGGCTAGCCTGGGTCCCCATGTTCTTCCCCGACTCCCCTCCTTTATGTGCTTGGTCCCAGAGGCAGCGTCCGTCTCCACTGCCCCCGAGTGGTGGGTGCACCCTCTTATTTTACTGTCAGTTTCCCTTTCCCCGTCTCCATCCAAGAGCCTGTCCCCATCTAACTCTCTGGCTTCCTCTTGGTCACTCGTCCCATTTCAACTGTTCCCATCTTGGTCCTCTATCTCCGCCTTGGTCCACTTCAGTCCACCATTACCATCTGAATACAATGCGTCCTTATCTCAGTCCCCCAGCGCCATCCCCTCACCCTGGCCATGGCTTAGTCCCCTGACTTACGTTGGGTCCCTGACTCATTTAACCTTTTGTTCTCCTCGGTCCCTGACTCATCTCCTCCCTCTGTCACCGTCACCATTTTAGTGACCCTTCTCCATTTCCATCTTCCATCCCCTTCAGCAGCTGACCCAGTCCCCATCTAAGTTGCTGGGCTTGTCCTGTCCTCTGCCCCCATTGCATTCCCTCTGGCTTTGGCCTCAAACATGGCCGCCTTGCGATATCATCTCTGCTGCTCCCTGAGGACAGGCTCTCTTTCCTTTTTCCCTTTTTTCTGCAGCTCTCTGCAGCCATACAGGATCTGAACACCTCCTCCTGACTCTTGACTCTAGTTGCCCTTGCCCCAGCCCCCAGACCCATCCTGTCTCTCACTTCAGTTTCTCACTCCCCTGGGAGCAGTGTGGCTGTCCTACCAGAGACTTGGGTCAGATCTATCAAACCCATTGCCCGGGACCCGCTGACAGAATGGAGTAGACACCGAATCGCCTTCCGCTGATGTTACTGCACTGCCTGTTGATGCAAGGGTTATCTGAAGTTCATCAGATCCTATTACAACAGCGTCCCTTACCTGTAGGATGCCTGACCTCTTTCAACTGTCCTTCCAAGATCTACAGTGCCCCTAGCACTCCTCTGATGATGCAGGGTCCCCCCAATATGATGTCTCCCTTTCTTATATGCCTTGCGGTGTGGCTGTATGAAGCTGGAGTTTATCTGTCCTGTTTGTGTTTGGGTGCCTGTTTTGCATCAACATTCTTGTGCCCTGGGACCCCTGTTAGGGTCAACACAGGTTTTGACCTATCCATATGATGACTGGATCACTGCTGACATTACTAATGGTCAGGTAACATGTACCATGGGGATGCCCCCGATGAGGGGGTAGTTTCTACCCCTGAAGGACAGATCAGATAGTGAGGGGGTTTCTCGTGATACTCAATCCACTATATAACACTTAGCAACTGCTTCTTTGGGGAATTTACCATTTGACATTTTTGGATTGCAAATAAAGGAAGAGAAACCAGGACTGCCATTAAGTCAAGTGGGGCAGTGCTGTGAGAAATGGCAGTCTTTGGCACCTAGGTGATTCTAGGAACCCTGGATTGGGGATCTGCCTTCTACTCACCAATGGCTTGCTCCAGTCTGGGTGCAGATGAAGGCTCCTCTGCTAGTTTGAGGTCCTGGAGACACCTAGGGACGTTGTAAACCATTGCTACTGGCTAGTGAGACTTTTAGAAAGCCACACCCCTTATTAAAAAAAATAAATGTGGGGCTCTGGCATAATTGATCAGTGGTGACTGATTTGTATTCTCCCAACCTTAGGCACCCAGAGGGGCTTCAAACTGCCCGGAAGACCACAAGTCTGTCTGGGAGGCGAATATTTCTACCCCAGCCTTCTTGCGTAGCGAGTACTTGTGTTCTGCAGATCTGCACTGTTGAAATCTAAGAACCAAGAAATGCAGGGTGGAAATAGGTTTAGTGTAAGCGCCCTTCCGTTTTCCCCCACCCCTCCTGATTAAGATTCTCGGATCTGCTGCCAGACAACCTTAGAGGCATCTGTAAGCTTCCAGAGAAGCCACTAATCCCCCCTCCCTGCCCCCACCCCGCGATCATTCTGTCTCCATCTGGCATCTGCCCCTGCACACCCAAGGGATGGGCAGGGAGTGGCTGCTGGGCCTGCAGACCCCAGCAGGTGGAGAGTGTGTCCCTGTTACTGTGGCCAGCTTCTGCCACTGCTCTGACTCACTGTCTCTCTCCTGTCTGCCAGCTTTGAGAGGCAGGGATGGACAATGAAACTAGAAGCATCTGCATGCTTGTGAGTTTTTCTCTACTGCCGTTTTGTCTTAATGAAATGTATGGTTTGGGTTGGTAAAAGGCCTCCAGAGTCTTATTTTGGGTCATTTGATTCCAGCAAACAGTACTATAGTTTTTGCCTGGAGTCATAGTCCATGCTTGGCCAGAGCCACCGTTTAAAGGAATGGCCAGAGGCTAGAGGTTGGCCATGGGAACCACTGATGCAGTCCCATCCACTGTTGCATGTAGCTTTTCCCTACCCCACCTAAGCTCCAGGGTCAGGCTGCCCTACCAGCCCCCACCCCGTTTCCCTTGAATCCACGGATAAAAGACACGCAGTTGTTTGTTTTTAACTTGCCTTCTTGGGCCAATTGCTGGACGCTACTGTCTCCTGCCTGGAAAACTCTGTCCTTATCTATGCTCTTAGCTCTGCTCCTCCCATTTGCCTTAATTTTAGTCGCTCAGTTAAATCTAGTCCCTACAAAACATCTCTGACCACCCGCCTGTAAGAGCAGCCTCTGTGGCTGGCTGCTCCTCCCATGGCTGCTTAGTTCTTCTCTCTCCAAAGCATAGTGAAGGGTCTTCACCACCCTTGCGTCTCCCCTTTTCCTTCAGGGACCTGGAAGTCCTGCCTGAACCTTCTACTCAACAATGGGCCCATGGTTATTTTTAATGACAGAACAAGAAACAGTTGGGGAACAGGACCTTAGCATCAGAGCCACCCCTACACAGGACCCAAGAAGGATGGCCTGGAGAAAAATCATAGAGGTTGTCCTGGGAATTTGAGGATTCGGCTCCATGGAGATGTGAGGCTGCTGATTAGGAAGTTGAGGGAGGGAGTGACATGGGGGTGGGGGACAGTACAGCCTCATGTATGTACAATTGTTTGTGTGAATGGCTGGAGGAATACATTGAGATTGGGTGATAGAGGCCCTTAGTAATAAGTACAGTTCATTAACAGCAATGTGTCAGATAAAGAAACAAAGGTTGTGGTTATGCTTACAGCAGGAGCATATGAGGAAGAGAGAAAATTAACGAAATACCATTTCGTGAGGAAAGCGAAGATGAGTAATGAAGGGTGCATACACATCACGCAAATTTACAAAGAGGGGGAAAAAGGAGAACTGAATAGATCATTAAAAAAAAGTGCTTATATTAACTTCCATATGAAAACTAGCACACATGAATAGACCTTTATGATTAAATATTTAGAAGCCAAGCAACGGGGCTGGAGAGAAGGGTCAGCAGCAAAGAGTACTGGCAGCTATTCCAGAGAACATGGGTTCAATTCCCAGCATCCACACGGTGGCTGATAACTCTCTGTAACTCCAGTTCCTGGGAATCCAGTGCCCTCTTCTGTCCTCCGTGGACACCGGCCAGGAATGGGTACACAGATTTTCACGTAGGCAAAACACCCATACCATATACATGAAATAAAGATAAATAATAAATAAAATGTAAGCCAAGTTGTTTATATTACTTTCACACGTTTATGATCATAATAGCTGACAAAGGCTAAAAGTGTATGCTAGCTTCAGTCTTGGGGGGTTCAGCCTATTATCTTGGAGGGGAATCCTATTATCTCAAGGAGGGCACGGTGGGACAGTGCAGTTTATGATGGTGGAACTTGAGAGAGAGTTATTTGTATCACAGTCCGACAGGAAGCAAAGAACAAGGCAGGAACCAGGGCCAGGGATAAGTTTGAAACGCTCCCCCCTTGATGACCTACATCTGTGGGTAAGCTCACCTCCTAAAGGTCCCCTAAACTCCCTCCTAGCCACTTGCTGGAGAACAGACATTCAAAATGTGAGTTAGTGGGGAGACACATCAACTCCAACCATAGTGTTGTTCCAGGGAAGACACTGAGACAATTAAATTCAGATAGTTGTTGAACACTTTGATTAGGGTGGCTCGAACTCACAGAAATTTGCCTGTCTGGTGCTGCGAGTGCTGGGATTAAAGGCGTGTGCTGCCACACCCAGCATGGTTATTTTAAGCTTTATTTTTAGTAGTACAGAGTGTAAATGGTACCAAATGTCTGATGAGGATTTGAGCACCATAATTTCTCCTTTCCATGAATTCCTCATCCTGGAGCAGACACTATGACTTGTCTTTGGTCACGAGGTACATAGGGGTGCATGTGGATGCACGTGTGTGTGTGTGTGTGTGTGTGTGTGTGTGTGCATACCTGTGGTCTCTTTCTCACATACATGTACACACGCACACACACACACACAGAGAGAGAGAGAGAGAGAGAGAGAGAGAGAGAGAGAGAGAGAGAGAGCACTCTCCAGCCCTTCCTCCCTGGCTGTCTGATGTCACCGAACTGTGAGAAGTGGTTTCATCCAACCAGCGTTCGAGATCCTGTCACCCACCTGTTCTTGGTTGTTTGCTCAGAACTCAGCTTTGCAGTGAACCCTCTGGACTGCACCTGCAACGTTCTGGATATACCCAGAACATATTCTGAGTAGAATTGCCAAAGTCCTGCCTATAGGAAACATAAGGAAGAATGAGGTCTCCGTAGAACATGTGCTACTTTGGAGGCAGAATGGGACACAGACTTTAGAGACGTAAGCAGGAACACTGAAGCACTTGCAGGGACTACTGTCTTTCCAGAAGTTACTTTGGCTAAAAGTTGGATTTTTACATGTTATTTGTGTGTGTGTGTGTGTGTGTGTGTGTGTGTGTGTGTGTGTGTGTGTGCGTGCGCGCGCTAGAATCTAAGGAAGGGTTTACACATTGCTGCTCTATGCCGGAGTCTAGGATCAGGTCAGTGCCAGTGTTGTCCTTTAAATTCCTTAAGCATTCCTATGAGATGTACATAGGCACTTTCTGCTCATAGTTTGCACGATACCAGGCCCCAGATGCCCTACTTACGTGGCATTGTTAGAGGCCTCAGAGATAGACTTGCTGAGGGGAACACGGTCACTCACTGCTTGAAAACCAAGCATCCGTTGGTGACGGCCTGTGCATTTTCCTTTCTGATAGCTTCATTAGACCGACCATCTCTGAGACAGACCGGCTCTCCTTAAAGAGCTTAGGTGTAATCTGGCAGTTTCTCAGCTCAAGAAACAAAGTGGTTTTTATTTTATTATTATTTTTGCTTCCATAAAAGCCCGGAAAAGACCTCCCTCTCTGAAATAATTGAGACTATTATGGTTATTATCAATTTTTCAGCTCAATTCCTCAAAAACGGTATAATTTTTAGAGCAGAGGGAGAGAAAATAGTGCCCATTTGAACTAATTTTGCTAGTCTTAACGCTAACTCCTCATGTCCTCGCTTCAAACCACCCGCCTGCCTCCTGGAAGGTTGGTAGAATACAGCTCACATTTACGTCACAGTCCCTTTAACCTTGTAAAAGGCAGGGTGTCAGAAAGAGAATGCAGGAACAAAAAGTCAGGTTTCCCTGAGTTGATACGGGGTACGTGAGCTGTTCATCCTGAATGCCACCTCTTCTACATTTGCCCTTAGCAGCAGTCGTTAGATACATGTCTAGATGACTGCTTGCCCCCTGGAACTTACAACCATCAGTTATCCTTAGCTCTTTGGACCTATGACACTTAGTAGCTATTGGTAAATGGTGGTGTCTCTCCATTATTCGATATTAGGTTGTTGATATTAGAACCACTTAAGTGAATGTACAGCTCTGACTTGGGTTTGACTCAGCGGGGTAGTCTCTTATAACCGTCACAGTGAGTCCTAAATGAAATAGCCATAAACAGATGCTTGCAGAAGAATCTCAGTGGGGTCAAGGACTTTGGGGGGGCGTTATGTACTGATGTGGCATTCCTGCCTTCCCACAAATGTGATCTAGGAGATGCCCCAGTTCTGTAGTGTAGAAGAACTTCTGGGAAAGAGCAGACAGACACAATGTGTTCCTCCTGTAATCTGTCAAGCATTTGATGTTCTTGGAGGTACGGTGCCTGCTATGTTCTGAATATCCGTGTCCCTGCGAGTCTATGTTTGGATCTAAGACATATGCTATGACGATACTGAAAGGCAGAGCTATTCAGAAGTGGTTAAGCCATAGGGCTCTGCCCTCGTGGTTAGAATGAGTACCCTCATTAAAAAGCTTGAGCGAGCTACCCACCTCCCCTTCAGCCAGGGGAGGGGACAGTGACATAGAACAGAGTGTTCTGACCTGACTGGAGTCCCTGCCCACCGGTGGCCTCTCATCCTCGATGAAGTCAGGCCCCTTTGGTGACCTCCATACTGCTTTCCAGACCCGAGTGCTTTCATGAATGTGGTTGGGTCCAGTTTGGATGCCTATAGCCCGTTTGCTGCTTGGTATATACCCAAGAAACAAAGAGCCATGCATGAAGATACATACAACCCCAGTACTGAGGAGCCGGGAGCGGGAGGATCACTAGTTCCGGGGCTAGCCTGGGCTACATAGTGAACCAAACAGAAAGAGAACTCACTCTTGCTCCCAGCTGCAGCCATCAGCTGCCAAAGCAGAGTCTTAGGAGAGTTGGGATATGTCCCTGTTTACACACGTGGGTGAAGGTTCCTTTTGGCCTTGAAGCTCTGTGTCTACGCGGTTTTTCTTCCAACCCTTAAGAACAGCCAGCCCCAGCTCCAATTTTCATTTCTCTCCCGTCCTCTCTTCTGGGGAAGGAGGGGTGAAGTTAAGAAGTTCATCTGATTCCTTGTTAGGAGACAAGAAGTGAATGCATGTCTCTGACCGTCCTGAGAGTTCCCAGCCCCCTCCTCCTACTGCAAAGCCAGAATGGTGCTGATAAGACCCACAGGCCAGCTGTTCAGATTGCAGGCCGTAAAACTTCCTTTTACTTCCCACCGAAAGCTAATGCGGGAGAGTGAATCTTTGAGTCTGAACTCCTCTGTGCAGGCTGCATGCATCAAAGTCTGTCTTGGAGCCTGGATCCTTTTCCCAGAAGTAGGTGACAGGCTATGTAAATGAAGAGTCACCTTTGAAAGCACTTCGGCCTGGCCTGGCGGAGCTGGCTTTTTATGATCTTGCTTGAGTATGAGAGTGGAAGGCTGAGGGGTGGGTGGAAGGCTCTGCCCTTCCCTCCCCAGCCCCTCAGTACACTTTGATCTACACTGCTTGTCTAATCCTCAGCCAAGTGCTCTGGAACTTTAGCCAGAGCAGGAAAAAGAGAAATAGTTTTCCTTTCTTGGGTGGATTTGTATTTATATAAACCCTTAGCCCTGAAAATGGGCCAAGTGGCAGGCACACGCTCTGAGGGAAGGTGCATTGGATTGAGTGAATGGCAGGAAGGGGCAAGGGCCCTCTACTCCTTTGCCCCCTGATGGATGAACTAGGGTCAGACAGTGTCTGGGGCTTTCAAGGGCCAAGGAGGAGAACAGGGTATGCCCTCTACATGTTTTAAGGACACAGGGGCAGGGAAGAGCAGGGCTCTTGGTTCTGGGACATTGTCCCTGTGTGTGCACACTTGCTGCTGTGGAGGGTGGGCTGCATACATGAAGGAGCAGCTCCCTGCACACTGGGGAGAGAGAGCAATGCGTAGAAGCCTTAGGTGTCCTCAGATTTCAGCAGCCATGTTGATTTAGTTGTGTGAACTTGTGGGTTTTGTCATTTGTTGTTGTTGTTGTTATTACTATTATTATTATTATTATTATTATTATTATTATTATTATTATTACTATATCAGTCCTCCTCTTCCTTGGACAGTGAGGTTGCCAATTTGCTATTGGCTGTGAAAGATTTCTTTCCATCTTTCCCGTCTCTGCTTGCTCTAGGATATAAGGTGACTTACTTTGAGACTCTAGAGAATTCTCTTATGGAATCTAAAGAAGGCCTTCACTCCTCACCAAGCCATATCATTTGTATGGCCCTGTCTGGGGCTGGGGAAGAGGCTGGGGAGAGCTAGTTGAAAATGCTTGCACTTCCTTGCTGTTTCCTACTTTTGAACCCAAAGCAAAGCCTTTCCTCATGGGTGACTCAGTTCCTCACCACCTTCCTTGAGCCCCTTCTTTCTCCAGCTCATTCAGAAGCTCAGAATGAGCTCTGTCCCTGTGCTGTCCTGAGATGTTTATTCTGGCCCAGCACTGTTATTTTGTATGTGGTAGAGCCTTGCTCTTCAAAGCGGAATCGTCCAGAAGTCTCCACCTGGGGTCTCATCCCTGGGCATTCCGGGATGCTCAGACATGAACCTTTGTTGTATGTGAAGGAAAGGGAAGCTCAGATCACCAAGCACAGGGAAGCACCGGGGTTTGGAAGCAAAAGTAGGGAAGGAGGCATTATGAAAAGGGGTAGGTTTGATGAGAGGGAAGGGGCTAACCTCAGGTGGAGTTTTCTGTTAGTACCTTTGCCCCTTAGTTTTTCGGGGTGGATTTTTGGCCACGCATTTTAGGGCACACTGCACTGTCTGTCTGTCTGTCTTTTAGAATATTTATGTAGAACATTTACATTGAAATATATTTACCCGAAATACCCATAGTTACACATGTACTCTTGTAAGTACCTCTATAAAGGGTTATTATGTTAATGCTGACAGAATTCGGGGTGGTTTTATTTCATATTTTTGACTTCATCTTCTATTTTTTGTTGTGTTAAAAGTAGAAAACAGATTTTTCGGCAGGTCCGATGGCTCACACTATGATACCAGCACTTAAAAGGCTGAGATAGGAGAACCATTGTGAGTCTAAGCCAGGTTACGTAGTGGTTTTCCTTCAACCTGGGTGATGGAGTAAGACCTAGTCTCAAAGAGAAAAATTTTTTCTGTTTTATTTATGAGAAAGATTTGCTTTTGTTTTTTAATAGAATCCTTTCTGTAGTCTAGGTATCATTTGGAGAACACCTAGCACAAAACCATCAATAGTTGATCATCCTGCCCCTGAGCTAGAGAGGGGCCTTGGCTTGTGATGTGCTGACATCGGATAGTGATTCAGAAAGTGTCACATAGACAGTGACACGGTTAATGGCAAACCCATCTGACCTCGAAGTTAGTACCACTGTTCCACGTTCACTCAGAAACATGCGGTTGGAGACATATACCCTGTGCATGAGGGTAGATGCAGTCACACACACAAGGAGCGTTCCTTTAGCCTAGGCTAGCCCAGCTCTTCTCTGTGGTCTCCACATGACATTTTCCTATCTGTCACGGGTTCCTTCACACCTTTCCTGCAGATAAAAGTCTGTAAAGGGAAACATTTACAGTTGGTTTGAGCCTTTCTGAAGTCACCTCTCGTTAATCTAGAAGAGTCCTGGGTAATTACCTCCAGGGACTCCAGCAACCAAGTGAAGCTCTTCCCTGACGAGCTTGCCTGAGATATTTAGTGTCCCCTTCCCCTTGTCTCTCCAAGGAAGAGAATCGTGTGTAATAAGTGAGCGAGTGTCGGGAAAGCTGGGATGGGACACCTGCTACTGCAGGGCCAGCCAAAGGTGGCAGCCATGTGCTCCCAAGGCATTGCTCAGTGAGACTGAAGGGTGGAGATGTTGCATGAGCCACCCAAGAGGCCATGATTCTGATCTTGGTTTCTCCTTCTACCTATCAAGTAAGTCAGGGCCACTTAATGGTTGGACACATTCCGCAATGTGAATTTTGAAAGGCAGCTGCAAAACTTGATGGTATGATAAAACGGTTAGCTTCTAGCTAGGTGTGGGAGCACCTCTCTGTGATCCTAGCATTCAACGGTTACCTGTTGGCTCTTTGGAACATGCTTTGAAGCAGTTAAAAAGTTAGTTTAGTGCTTCTTGATGACCAGATCATAGATGTTCACTGGAGATAGAACTGTTCAGAGTCAGAATAGACATGTGAATATTAAAAAAAAAAATAGACATTTTCTTCACTTTCGTGAGTTGACTAGAGTCCAATTTCTTGATGAAATTAAGTCATTAGTTTAGAAGAGGGTAATGATTTTGTTTTGTTGTTGTTGATTGGCTGGCTTTTGTTTGTCTTTAATTTCTTATATTTATTTATTTGAGATAGCATCTCACTGTGTATAACCCCTCGGCCCCCTCCTTCTGAATGCTAGGATCACAGAGAGGTGCTCCCACACCTAGCTAGAAACTAACCGCTTTATCGTACCGTCAAGTTTTGCAGCTGCTTTTCAAAATTCACATTGCGGAATGTGTCCAACCATTAAGTGGCCCTGACTCACTTGAGTTATTTCAAAGGCAGCCATCTGAGACAAACCCTGTGACCCGGAACAATATAACTCCTTGCAGGTTTAGGGTCTGCTCTCTGAGTCCTAGAACCCCTTAAAAGAATAGGTGACCTAGATGATTTAACTAAGGGCCGGCAGATCTCTGCTGATTCTGTAAGTGGCCTAGTCAGTTTCCCAGTGAACCCAGCGGCAGCTCTTTCCTGGGTGAGGAGTAGCTTTCCAAGGTCTCTATTCAGCACCCCATTCAGATTCCCGATCGTTCCACAGCGTGCTCGCCCACAGCGTGCTCGCCCACAGCGTGCTCGCCCACAGCGTGCTAGCCCACAGCGTGCTCGCCCACAGCATGCTCACCGTTTGTATGGGTTACTTTTATGTTACTGTGACATGACTTGCCAAAGGCAACTCAAAGGAGAAAGCACTTGTCTTTTGGTTTAGGCCATCGAGGTGGGGATGGTGTGGTGGCAAGGCCACTTCCTGACCAATGCAGACTTAGGGTAATGCAGCAAGTCACCCTACCGCAAGGCAGACAGGAAGTAGAGGGAGAGAGAACCTGACTCCAAACAGAGATAGACTGAAATTCCCTGAGGCGTCCCCTAATGGCCCAAGTCTGCCCTACTTTACAAAATTAGGCCATATCCCACAGCTTGTGGAAATAGCGCCACCTGCTGGGAACCGCGTGTTCAAACATAGGCACCTGTGAGGAGTATTTTACCTTCAATGGGTAACGATCCTCCACTTGTTCCCACACCCACAAAGACAGCTGTCACGAAAGTTTGCAGCCTGCTGGTTGATCAGCTAACCTTGGACTATTCTGGCCAGGTAAATGCAGGAGCCATAGTCCAAGGGCCTATAGCACAGACTGTCTAATGAGGCCAGAATCCCAGCCTCTTGGAGCGCCACCCCTCAGTGCCACATTTCTTCCCCTGCGTATTTCTTCAGCCTTTAATGTTCTCTTGTGATCTCTTCAGCTGTTAAATCCTGCATGTAGATAACATTTATTTCTACGAAGCAGGACTCTGTGCAATCTGTCTCTATTATTTATTTAATGTACATGAGTACACTGTCACTCTCTTCAGAAACACCAGAAGAAGGCTTTAGATCCCTTTACAGATGGTTATGAGCCACCATGTAGTTGCTGGGAATTGAACTCAGGACCTCTGGAAGAGCAGTCAGTGCTCTTAACCACTGAGCCATCTCTCCAGCTCCCTCATGACTATACATTAACTGAGCCTTTCATTCGTTTGTTCAGTCAGTCAGTCAGTCAGTCAGTCAGTCAGTCAGTCAGTCTCTTCTCCTATTGTCCAGGTGCACGTTTTCTCCCTAGATATCTGTGTAAATTTTATTTCAGTTCTGGACAGCTTTGTTGTTTTGCATGATATATATAACTGGCATCTTCAATCTAGAGCCAGTTGTTTGTACTGAACAAATATTTGACTTTCAACACAATGGCTTACGTTGTTGTTATGATAAATGTTTGCTGTTTTGCATAATATTCCCAATAGTGGAGAGATCTGATGAAAGGGGCTCATTTCAATAATCTGCTGTTGATGTTTTTGTTTAAGTTTTTAATTGGATATTTTATTTATTTACATTTCAAATGTTATCCCCTTTCCTGGTTTCCCCTCCAGAAACCCCCATCCCAGCCTTCCTCCTCCTGCTTCTATGAGGGTGTTCCCCCACTCATCCACCCACTCCCACCTCCCCACCCTAGCATTCCCCTACACTGGGGCATCGAGCCTTCCCAGGACCAAGGGCCTCTCTTCCCATTGATGTCCAACAAGGTCATCCTCTGCTACATACATGGCTGGAACCATGGATTACTCCTTGTGTGTACTCTTTGGTTGGTAGTTTAGTCCCTGGAAGCTCTGGAGGGTCTGGTTGGTTGATATTGTTGTTCTTCCTATGGGGTTTAAACCCCTTCATCTCCTTCAGTCCTTTCTCCAACTCATCCCTTGGGGTCCCTGTTCATGTTTTAAAATGTCCTAATAGGACCTGGTGTTATGTTTTTCGACTGAGGGAAAAGCAGTTGTTAGGAGTCAGCTGTCAGTCTCCTGGCACAAGTCTTAAGCCTGAGTAACGAAGCAATCTTTCACCGGGTTGAGGCCCACAGGAGGCTGCGTCGTGGTCTCAGTAGGCAGCAAGCTTCAGTCAGGAGGCTGGTGACATCTGTGTCCTCCCTGATGGCCACCAGTGCATACTTTCTCAGATAAAGAAGAACGATCATTCTTCCAAGCCAAACGTGAAATGAATACATGATTGAGACCAGGTAGTCCCCAAGGGCCCATTGACTCCAGATTCACATTAGATGAAGCTTCAAGATCTACATGGAAATGCTAGCCTCATGGTCTTCTGGCTGTGGAAGGCTTCTCTTGTAATTCCAGAGCAGCTCCCCGATAGCATGACACTTGAGAATGGTGTCACATGTCGTCATGTTATAAATAGAGCAATGCTATAATTTTTGTCAGAAATAAGGGCCAACTTCCTTTAAGCAGGCTTGTCTATGTGCTGTGGGTAGTGCGTGTGCGTGTGTGAGTGTGTGTGTGTGTGTGTGTGTGTGTGTGTGTGTGTGTGAGTTGATCCACAGAGATGTAAAGAGGTATGTTGGTCCCCTGGTGCTGGAGTTACAGGTGTATAGAGCTGCCCGATATGGGTGGGTGCTGAGACACAGACTCTGGTCCTTTGGCTGATCAGGAAACTCCCTAAACGAATGTCTGAGTCATCTCTCCAGCCCCATAAGCAAGTTTTAGAAAGCAGAACTATACCAGGCTATGTGTAATTTTTTCCCCTTAATCCGTTGCTATACTGCCCTATGTAAACATAAGTCTTTATAGTGCTCACCCACTCTGGGAGTTATCCCTTTAGCTCACTTTGCTATGGTTGACAGATGTGTAATAGAATCAAAGGTTTTTATTTGAGGTTTTTGTTTCTGTCGATGCAGAGTTTTGCATGTGATAACGGAATCGCATGCTTACATTGTGCTTCTTATGGAAAGTGGGAAGCTTTTGCTCACAGTCCATGTCAATGAGTTTCTGACAGCCGACTGTGGAGAAGGAGGTGGTCGGCTTCATGTTGATGCAGCTGACTGACTCAGGCATTTGTTCTCAACCTGCCGGGCCAGTGGGGATTGAACATCCCTATTACAGGGGTTGCCTAAGACCATCCAAAACCCAGATATTTTCAGTATGATTCTTTCTGTTTTTTAAAGATTTATTTATTTAATGTATGTGAGTACACTGTCGCTCTCTTCAGACACACCAGAAGAGGGCATCAGGTCTCATTACAGATGGTTGTGAGCCACCATGTAGTTGCTGGGATTTGAACTTGGGACCTCTGGAAGAGCAGTCAGTGCTCTTAAACCACTGAGCCATCTCTCCAGCCCCCTCAGTGTGGTTCATAACAGTAGCAAAATGACAGTTATAAAGTAGCAGCAAAAATAATTTTACGGTGGGAGGGGGGTGTCACCACAACATCATGAGGAACTGCATTAAAGGGTCGCAGCATTAGGAAGGTTGAGAACCCACCAGTCCAGCTGGTGTCATGGAAAAGAGCCATGGGCTATCTTCGGAATAAAGGGAAATTTATTTAGGCTTCTGATTTGGGAGTCAAGTCTAAGACCGGGCAGCTCACTACTTTAGGTCTTGTGCATGAATAGCACATCATGGCAGAAGCACCCGGGAGAGCAAGCACTCACACCTCCAGCCAGGAAGCAGGAAGAGAGAAGACTGAGGTTCTACACTCCCACCGGCATGTCTCAAGGTCTCAGCTTTGAAGACCAGCAGCACCTACCGACCAGACCTGCCACCCCGGGGATCACATTCTGACCTGAGGGGCACCCAGCTCTAAACAAAACTGTCTGCTGGTTCTGTCAAGAGGCGGTAAAGCTGCTGCTTCTGTAGAAGTTGGTAGCCAAGGCTTTAAAATATTCGAATTATTTCCAGTTCTGTCTTGCAGAAACTGCCCTGGCCCTCACCAAAGGCTACAGTATCACCAACAATAAAACAGCGGTGTGTGGTTGGTGCCAGGGACCCATGCAAGGGAGGGAACTTGGCACCTGCAGTCCTTATCTGGGTTCTCGGGTAGCTCAAAGCAGATGAAACTGAGAACTGTATAGTATGTCCATCAACTGGAAGAGAATTTCCGGGGTGGGGGTGGGGAATAGGGATGCCCAGGCTGTGTTCCAGCTTTGGGGGTGATCTCAGGACTTTAAATGAAAAAAAAATACAATTATTGCCCACATATGTAGCAGATGTGCAGCTTGGTCTTCATGCAGGTCCTCCAACAACTGGAGCAGGGGCTGCCTCCTTATTTGTTGCCTACCTATAGATCCTGTTCCCCTACCTGGGCCACTATGGTCTCAGTGAGAGAAGGTGCGCCTAGTGCTGTAGTGAGTGACATACCTACCTGAGGGCATTATACCTGGCCCAGTGGCAGCTCCCAGAAGGGGAGGAGGGGAGAGGAGGAGGAGCAGTGAGAGGGAGGACTGGGAGGAGGAACTTTAAGGGGAAGGACTGGGAGGTGGAGCTTCGAGGGGGAGGACTGGGAGGAGGAGCTGTGAGAGGGAGGACTGGGAGGAGAGGGTGCCTGATATTGGAATGTAAAGTGAATAAATAAATAATTTTAAAAAAAAACCACCAAAGAGGAGCCAGGAAGGGGGTGGCTAGGACCAGCTGAAAGCCCTCTGCTCTCAAGGCCCTGGTAGTACTGTGAGTCACTGTGTGCTGCTTGGATTTCTCAGACTCGCTACTCTTAGCAACTCTGTTAAAACACAGACATCTGGCGTGTCAGTGATGCTAGACTGGCTAGCTTCCAGGTTTCAGCTCCACCTTGCTCTTACTCGGGTTATATTCCTTTGACACCATTTAATGTTTCTGTTTGTAGCTGGCATCTTTCTGTGTCTGATCACCTCCTAACTGGTATTGGAGGACACACAGCTCTGACACATAGGTATCCACGGGACCAGCTAATGGTGCTAAATTAACTCTTGCAATAGTTTGATTTTTGCAGGAATTTGGTGAGCGGACTAAAATTAGATTCTGTTCTTGTGCAAAGAGGCAGAAAAATGTTCTGCTCAGGGAATTAATGTGCCTCTCAAAGTATAAATACATCAGTGCCTAAATTCATTTTAAAATAGTGATGTTAGGCAGTCCCTCCAGGAAAGATGCATCCTGGTTAGAGAAGCAGTCCCCGCCTTGGGGAGGCACTGAAGTCTGGTAGCAGAGGGGTCCCCCATGACTGCCACCAGTTGCTGGGACCATCTCATAACATTCCCAAGCTTGCTAGTTTTATGTCCACTTGACCCAAGCCATAGTCATTCCGGAAGAGAGAACCTCAACTGGGGGAAAAAAATGTCCCCACCAGTTTGGTCTCTGGGCAATCCTGTGGTACGTTTTATTGATTAATGATTGATCTGGAAGACCCAGCTCCCTGTGGGACCCAGCACTGTGGGCAGCGTTAGCTCTGGCCTGGTGGTCCTGAGGGCTGTACAAAGTAGGCTGATCAGGCCAGTAAGCAACACTCCTCCACGGCCTCCGTGACGTCTCCTTCCTCCGGGTTCCTTCCCTGTTGGAGTTCCTGCCCTGATGTCCCTTAGCAATGGCATGTGACCTGAGAGCTATAAGCTGTAATGAACCCTTTGCTCTCCGACTTGTTTACGGTGGTGGCGGTTACCACGGTAATAGAAACCCTATTTCTAAGAGAGACAGCAGATTCTTCATTTGCTACACGCTCAGTGGGATGTGGTAAACACTGATGTGGTGTTCACACCGCGATCCTGCCTCAGTGTGAGCACACGCTCCATCACCGTGAGCTCGGCGGAAGGTGAGGTGTTCGGAAATACAGAATTTTAAAAGTGTGTGTGTGTGTGTGTGTGTGTGTGTGTGTGTGTGTGTGTGTGCGTGTGTGTCGCACATGCCATGGTGGGTATATGAAAACAGAGGACAACCTTATGGAGTGGGTTCTAGGGATTGAATTCAGGTCATTAGGCTTTTGCTGAAAGGACGTGAAACACAGAGGAGCCAGCCACCTTGCTGGTCCAAACTTCAGGATTTTGAGCAAAAGGACTTTGCGTCATTGTATGTCAGCTAGACTCTGGAGTCTCTAGAACGTCAAATGACCATCCAAACTGATGGATTCCAAACTGATGGGTTCCAAACTGATGGAGTCCAAACTGATGGATTTCAGCAGGGTCTTTCCCCCATTTGGTATGCTTTCTGTATCCTTGGTTTGAGCGGCTCACTTCTAGGTCTAAGCAGGGCTGTCAGGCAGAAACACGGACTACCATGAACCAGATCCTGACAGCTGAGTACTCTAACTAGGAAAGCCTGAGGCTGGGCCTGAGGATGGGAGGAGGAAGGACAGGTTCCCAGATGAGGGACTGACAAGGAGGAAGCTATGGAGTGGACGTCTCTGTTCCTCCCGAGGAGCTAATGATCTCCGTGCAGAAAGACGATGTGCAGTGTCTGATTTCCTTTAGGTATTGAGTTAATTTATTAAGTTTGTCACCTGTTTCTACTAGGCCCACATTAGTCATGAGATAATCCTGCGTGCTTTAAAGTCAGCACTCGGGAAATTCTCCTGCTGCGGGATGCTGGTCCCGCTGTTTACCATGTAAACACCTTGAGCCTACCTCATGTTTGCACAGAGCTTTTGCCTTGAGCACCGCTAGCTCTGCTGAAACCCCATAGGCCTAAACCTTCATTACGAGCCCTGCATTGGTAGCCCTGCCTGGCTGATCTCAGGAATCAGTCGGAAGAGAATGGTGGGCAGGTGAGCAGGATCCTGGTCAGTGCTTCCTTTGTCTGGAGGGTCTACCTTTCCACTGCCACCATCATGCCTTGAGAACTGTCTCCGTGGCGACGTGCTGAGCATCCCAGCAGCCAGAGCTAGAGAGCTAGAGTCCAGCCATGTTGGTTCTCAGTCTCCATGTCTGAAGACTTCATCAGAGCCCAGTTCTCCCTCCTCACCACAGATGTGCCTTACTCCTTGGAAAGTGCCGTATTTCTCCGTGTAAATTAGCCCTGCACTTTGGGGTTTCTTTCCTAATGGGTTTTTCCTCTCTTCTTTGCAGGGGAGTTGCTGAGTCAGCCCAGGCCAGAAGGGGTGGCAGAGATCATCTGCCCCAAGAACGGCAGCGAGCGCGTGAATGTGGCTTTGGTTTACCCACCTACACCGACTGTGATCAGCCCTTGTTCCAAGTGAGTGTCCATAACCCACTGGCCCTTGCACCTTGCTGCAGACTCTGGCTCTGTACTTGTGATAACCCAAAGCCAAGTTCAATGGTGTGTGCGTAAACCTTGAGAAGTCAGTTATCGCGAGCAGCGAAATAGAAACTTACTTTCCTCTCTCTGTGTGAGGTGTTTTACTTTGCTTTGAAAGTGATGCTATTCAGATGTAATCCGATGTATAATTCATAAACCGCATAGTTTACTCATTTCGAAATGCAATATGTAGATTCTTGGTTTTTAGTCTAATTTCAGGCATTTATAGCCAAAAATACATGCCCCTCTCCCAGTAGCTTTAATGCAGAGCCTTGTTGAAAAGGTATTAGGGTGCAACAGAACCTGGTTCTTGTCCCAAGTGAGTTCCTAACTGTCATTGTAGAATTAAGTGGGCTTGACTTCAAAGGATAGCAGGGTACCATTAAATCAGAAAAGCCTGCAGAAAATCTATAATGATCTGATTTTGCAGGGGCCTCTGATTCTCTATTCAAAGCAAAGCCTGTGAGCTGGCTACAACCTTCCCCCCAAATGCTCTGACAGGGAATGCATTCGTGCAAATAGTCACACAGGATGCATGCTACCCGTTCTACAGGAGATAGATCCTGTTGGCTTGAGGGGTTTATTTATGTGCTTTTATCACACTGGAAAGCAAGGGACTGCTTCTAAACTGAGATGAAATGACTCTGAGTTGGCAAAGCAGCAGCCACAGACCTTTCTGGCTCGAAGCTCATTCATTGTCTTGGTGACAGCTCCAGTCAGGTGGCTGCACTCAGGCAGCAGGCTTTACTTTTTCTTCCTGGTTTGTAGGCCATATAGTGTTTGTTCCTTCTCTACACACACACACACACACACACACACACACACACACACACACACACAGATTCACACACAGAGAGACGCAGACATGCACACAGACATACACAGAGACACAGACATACAAACACAGAGACAGATTCACACACAGACATACATACATGTGCACACACAGAGAGAGGGACAGACAGACAGACAGACACACACAGACAGAATCGCACAGAGACACAGACATGCACACAGACACACACAGAGAGACACAGACATAAATACACAGGGAGACACACAGACATACATACATGTACACACACAGAGAGACAGACAGACAGATGGATGGATGGGGACACACACACACCCCAACTTATTATAGGGCTTTAGATAATTTGCGCTTGAGAACTGTGACCTCTCTATCATCCATACAGACAATGTAGGTATGAGGACAAAACCGGACTGTCTTCACCGGGAACTTGCTGTCTGGTCACATGCCAGAGCTTTGTGGTAGGAGCGTCATCCAGACAGGGGCAGTTCCCCTCCTGTGGTGTGTGCTTCCTGTACAGCTGGATCTCTGTGATGTTAGAAGTCAGCAGTAGAAGGGAAAGCCCCCATTTCCTCCAAATTGGGCATCAAGCAAAAGCTATTCAATATACCTGTGCCGGAGGCTAGCCCAGTGCACTGAGGGAAATGCCTCTCTAACTCTAGATCCTGGATACTCTTTTATTTAGCCTGCACCCAGCAAAATTCCTCACTGAGGTCTCCCTAAGAAATCGGGGTCGTGAAATGCTTCTCAGATTTCACGATAGAACCACACAAGCTCTTGTTAACCTGCGTTTCCGCTGCCCTGAACATGTCAAAACCCAGGCACTGCCCTGCCTTGCAATTTCTCTGAATGTGTGCCTACTGCTCCTTGCCTTTCAGATACACCAGGACGGGGATAAAGAGGTGTTATAGAAGCAGGGTACAGAACACAGTGCATACTTTGTATTGATGTAAATGTCCGTGAGCCACTGGACACACTAATCAATTGTTTTCATACGGATCCATGCTGTTTAACAGACAAAATAGATACAAGAGTTAAATATCTGCTTGGACCAGACGCCCTGGTAGCACAGAGCCAGTTTATCAGTCATTCCCACGGGTGGCTTCTCGTTCTACCACAGTAAGACCCTGTTTACCAGCCTGGAAAAAAGTCATGTTATCAGCCTCGCCCTGACAGATTATTGAATCTAAATGAGCAGCCGGCTTCGAATTGAACCCAATTCATCAGAGTTGGCTTAGACCTCTCTAGTTTCGGGAGGGAAATACCACTGGGGACTGAACCCCTGTTGTCATAGCAAGGATACCTCTTGGCTGTATAATTTCTCAGCTCTAGGTGAAGGACCGCTCCCTAAATATGAAAGTTTTGCATCCTTGACAAGACTTATATTTAAGTATGGAGACAAGGAGAAATGATCGCTCTCATGGCCATCAGGATAAATAAAAGTCAGTGTCTGTAATCCAATCAGAAACTCATACTCTGAAGCAGTACAACTCTAGTCATGAGCACTAAACAAAAACAAACATTCAGGCTAGACTAGGCTCACTGGAATGTCTGAGCCACAGATAGCAGTCAAAGAGTTTAGCCACTGAGTCTTACAGTTTTGGCCCAAGGCTGAGGCTTGGTGTCCAGACAGGACCAGCAATCCAAAGCACTGCCTTTAAGCTCCAGCTTCAGTCGTTCTCTATGAAGTGATCTCTACCTCTCTAGCAACCCATACAATGTAGGCAGATGGGCAAGACTTGACTTTCCTCACAGGGCACATGCATCAGGATGTACGGAGAGAAAGTAGCTTCCTATGCATCTTTGAAGAGACGCAGAAGTCACTCAGCTGGTTCTAAAGAACATGCGTTAGACTTTATCTCTCTGACCCCCACCCCTGTAAGGATACCCTTTAAGCCAGGACTCTTGCCCTTTCTCTGCTGGACCAGTATAAAGCCAACGGCAAAGCAGAACCTGGGACATATAGCAGCATGATCAGATGCTCCTGTCTGTTCCACATGTGATGAGGATGATATTCCGTTTACTGTTCACATCAAGAGAGGGTGAGGAGTCCCAGGAATCCTGTTCATTGTGTTGGGAGAGCAAGTGCTAATCGCAATAGTCCCAGGTACCAGAAACACCCTACTCTGTCATTGATGTCAATCTTTTAATGCTTTGGGAAAAAAGTCTCTCCAAGCCATCATGTGTCTGGTTTCCTTTCCCCTATAGCCACATGTGAAATAATGATGCAGTAGAGTTTATAAACAAAAGAAGAATCAATGGTTGTTATTTGGTACTTTCTTATGGATCCCAAACTTTTCTATTTCTCATTTGAAAAAAATTTCCAGGCATACAGATTTAAAAACAACAAAAAGGTGTATCTATGGGGAGAGAGTAAAGATGACTCTGCAGTTAAGAATTCCAACTGCTCTTGGAGAGGATCTAATTTTGGTCCCCAGCACCCATATGGGACAGCTCACAACAGTGTGTAACTCCAGTTTATGGTCTTCTCTGACCTTTGCACATGCGTGCGCGCGCGCGCACACACACACACACACACACACACACACACACACACACACGAATGCATGCATGCACATGCACACAAATTAAAGTACAAAAAATTTCCAGATGTTTCTTCCCTATGAAGAGAGGTGGTGCAAAATAAGGAGTAAGTAGTAGGTCTTCAGGTTGAGGCTCATAGTAGGTCTTCCAGGAAGGCTCCTCTGTGTGACTTATGGCTGTGACTGGTCCTGGTGGTGGGTAGAAGAGCTCTCTCCCAGAATTCCTTTGGGAAGAGGTTTCAGGAATGGGTGCAATGATGTTCTTCTGCCTGCCCTTCTTGCACCAGGGGAGAAGCAGATGCCTGGAGGCATCTAGTGCACTTTGCTAATCTACTTGAATGAGGGTTATTTCTGCATTTTGTATGATTGTGAAGGATTTGACATGGGATGACCACACATTTGACAGCAGAGGGGTTCAAAAAAGAAACCAACAAAATCTTCCTTGACATGGATTATGTCACAAATGACCCTAAAGCTCTGTTGAGATCTAGTTTATACAGTTCTTGATGATTCTCAGTGTATGTTGAATGATGTGGCCCCTGTCTTATTTCAAAGCATCTTCATCACCCCAAGAAGAAATAGGATTCTAATTGCCATTACTTGTTTATTTTAATCTAAGTGTCTAATCTAAGGTAGTTTGTGTTGACAGTGCCGTTTAGTGTCTTCTTCCAGAATGGTTTTTGGTGTCTGGTGTGTTGATGTCAAGCAGATTGTTGACTCTGACATAGGTTCTCATAGATCCTTTGTTACTGGAATAGTTCAGTCCAAATGTAATGAAGGAAATTGGCACCATGTATCACTCATAGCCCCCTGATCCTGGGTGATGGAGGAGAACTAGGGTACCACAGAGGGAGGGGAGGAGCTTCCTTCAGAACTTACTGGTTGTAGCCTTTTGACAGCTCAGCAGCCACATATGCTAATCCCTGGATGTAAGGAATTGGTAACTACTTGGGCATCATAACAGAGCCGCCATCTTCTTGTAGACACCAGAATCAGAAAACACTCAAGTGCTTGTAGAATGTCATGAGATGGGCCTCTGGTACTTGCCTGTTTTCTTGATACTCAGGAGGATGTTGAGTTCTAAATCAGCCTGAGCTACATAATAAGACCCTGCCTTGTGGGGAGGGGGCAGGGAAGGCAAATGAACTTGTTAATTAAATAAATGTCAGGAGTACACATGCCCCTGTATACTTTAAATCACCTCTAGATTACTTTGACACTTAGTTGAAGTCCTCTAGTTGCTACATTGTATCATTTGGAGAATAATGACAAGAGAAAGTACAGATACACTAGCTCCATGCAACAATGTTTCCAATGTGAAGTTTGGTGAATCTGAGGGTGCAGAATCTCAAGATGGAGGTCTAGGAGGAGGCTGACTAGACGCTCCCTGGGAACAGTAGAGAGAAAATAGAAGGATAATTTCTTTTTTTTTTCACATTTAAGAAATATCTAGTAACATTCAATAATTTTATAGGCATATTTTGTTCATCTCCCATTCCTCTCCCTAGTTATTTTTCTCATATCCATCCTCCCAATTCCTCCCAACTTCAGACTCTTCCTTTTGTTTGTTTTAAATAATTCACTAAGTCCACTTTGTGCTGCTTCATGGGTGTGGAGAGCATCTGCCAGGACCACCCTCCTTAAGGAAAATTGAAGCAATCAACTGCCAGTAGCTCTTCAGGTAGGGGAAGGGGACTGTGAATTTAATGGAAATTTCCCGACACAGGGGATAATGTTCTTCTCGAAGCCATGAGATGCCAAAGAAAAAGCCCAGTACCTGATGAAGGCTAGCTCCCTTGAGTTATTGAGTCTTGATGATGCCCCCAAATAATGCAGGCGATTGCCATTTGCCCTTGGCTATTTACCTGAACCTGATGTTATAACCCTATTACTGAAGCCCCATACACTTTGATCATAGGATGTGGAAAGATCAAGTTCATACTAAGCAAGAAGCTTCTTGATGCCGCCCAGCCTACAGTAGTACCAGAAGGTGCTATATAGGCTTCTGGAGAAGAAAAGTTACCAACAGTCTCACCCACTGATGAACTCTGTGAACTGTAATTAACCACCAGCACAGCAGAATAGGTTCATGGAAGCAACAGTGGTACAACTGTTCCGGGTGTTACCAACTCCTTTCTGACTAGATTTAAGGTCCATTTCACAGGAGGTAACATATTTATGGTACTATATAAATCTGGCTAAGAACTCACAGTTGGGGAGCTCATTGACCCTAGGGGTGAGCCTATAGTAAGCTATACTCTAAATTCATGTTACTATACCTGTCTATTAGTATGCTACATCAGAGAGGTATCTCAATGCGGAAGATGGCTATTAATACAGAGTCTCACATCTAGTTAAAGTTCAGAGAATAAATACCCATTGAGTGCTCCGTTACATGGGACTTCTGTATCACACTCCTGTCCGCAGTGCTCAGGGGCCATCATGGAAAGGGGTCAGAATGATTTTAAGAGCCAGAGACTGGAGAGAACCAAAACAAAACGATACCTACTGGATGAGAGAGGGCCGCTGTGCTCATGAACTCACAACTGGTGTGATTACCTGCCCATTAGCAAGCTAGCCAACATTATAGTATCTTGTACGTGTTTGTTTGTGAATCCCAGGCTCTATGCAGTCTCTCTTCAGGTTGAGACACTTACTGCTTTAGTCCACAGGGTGTGTGAGCTTCTGGGCAAATGACAGGTGGCCAGCTGCACGTCGTTTTTAGGTGGCCTGCAGCTGAAAGTTGTTTCTTTTTTCTTTCTGAAGAAATTCTGACCAGTATCCTCCTTCACTAACTGAACTGCATGTACCCTCTTAGAAACTGACTGCTAACCCCAAGTTAGCTATTGAGTCTCCTTCAAGGACCAGAAACAGACGAGCCTAAAACAAACTAACAGAACAAACAACAAAGACAAACAAAACACTTTACCTCCAAGCATACTGGCATAACAAAACCCATGTTCATTGTGTGGTGCCTTTTATGGGCTGATCCGGAAACATGCAGGACAGAGGAATTGTCTAAGTTTTATTTCCTAATAGTTGACCTCTCTCTTAGTTGGTCCCTCCTCAGTGTGCTCGGTCATGTAGGAATAGGAGGGAGTTAACAGAGAGTAAAGAAGTTCATTCTAATTTTGGCAGATGGTGTGTTAAATAGAATCAACAAAAGTATTCTAAACAAAAGCCAGCATTTTCTGGCTTGGAAACGCTAAGCTAAGCATTTTCACGTTAACAATAGAGGGCAGAGTTGAGATTTGCATTCAAAACTTTTTTTTTTGAAAAGCCTTGATGATTGCCTGTATACAGTAGGATTCACATCCAAGCAAGAGCTCCATTAGATACCAGTTTCTTGCTATTGTAAGTATTCTAAAAAGTATGATGATAGCTTCACACAAGAAACTCTGCAGTGACATAAGGATACGTAAGAACCACTGAAATATCCTTTTATATACATAAGTAGGGTGAAGATTGTGGCCTTCAGCTCACCAAATAATTAGACTAAAATTTCAAAGCCCTCCTCGATTAGCGAGTGTGGGTTTGAGAACATATTTTAAGGAGAAACGGAATGACCCGAATTTGGCTTTATCGCAGTGGACCATATCCGTTGACTACAGAATTTTAAAACGTAAGAAGGGTGTGTGTTGGGGGAGAGATATCTGGTATTTACAGCTAAGTGTGGAGTGGCCTGTTTGGAAGCTCCCATCCATTTGATTTATTTTGTCCTTGGTAAGGAGGGGCTCTCCTACTGCTTGCTTGCTTTTCCCAGCTGGGAAGACTTGTGTCTTGAATCGTGGAGTCTCCCATCAGCTACATTGATACCGGACTTCTCCCCTCTCTGCTCAGGTACCTTCATACTTTCTTGGAAAATTAAGTGGAAAGGATAGTGCTTCTTCCCCTCTGCCACCATTTTTACTGTACCCAATCTGTGACTTTAGGAGCACCAAGTTTTAAGGGTAAGTCTCTGGGAATCAGAGAATCTCTTGAATAGGTGTGGCGCTAAGACCCTGGAGAACTGAGGGACAATGTGGGGTGGATTGGGAATGAAGAGAGTCCGGAGGGCAGAGAGCCCAAGCACTCTGTGTTTCACCTGTCTGGAGTTACTCATGCTTGGGAGTCACTCACGCTTGGGATAGACGCTCAGGCTAGAGAGAAACAGCAAAATGCACCGTTCTTCACTTAACTTAGGGCAGTGTGATGATGAGTCAAGAAATCTTAGATCCATGTCGGGGAAGACGTGTGTGTGTGTGTGTGTGTGTGTGTGTGTGTGTGTGTGTGTGTGTGTGTACGCACATGTGTTACTAATTTACATTATTGTACAGGCTGTAGCACCAGGAAGAGGACAAGTTGGTCAACCTCATGCAACCTCATGAAAACAGTGTTTCAGATTAATTTTCTCAAGGTTGTTTGAGTTCTGGGGTTCCACTGCACTCGCTTGAATCTCAGTCTCTCAGTCTCTCCCCTAGAGCCCTGTTATTTTTAGACGGTTTTGCTGTGTAGCCAAGGCTAGGCTCCACTTGGCCATCTTCCTGCCTCTGTCGCCTTAGTGCTTGAATTAATTCTGTCTCCTGAGCAAACCCCACTGTTCGTTAGTGCTATGGCGGTAGACGTTGGTAAAGTGCAGATTTGTGGAGGTGCTTATGACATGAGGTTGTCTCATGGACCAATGTGTCAGGGGCTTTTAGCCTGAGGGATTCTTGTCCGGGTGTTATAAGTATTACTGGCTATGACATGAAGGAGCACAATATACCAACATCTCCTTATCTCCTTTTTATGAGGACAAGTGTAGGCAAAACCTTCTAAAAGTAACAGAGAGAGAGAGAGAGAGAGAGAGAGAGAGAGAGAGAGAGGTAATTTCAAACACAGCATTTAATATAATTACATAGAGCAAATAAATGCTCAATCGATCTACCTACTGTTGTTTCTACTAGGAATATATGTGGTATACACTGGAGGGCCTAGAGAGTAAAAATTATAAATAAAATATTTCTACAATGTGGGTATTATGGTAAAAACCTGCCCCCTGGTTTATCTAGACACTTATTAATTAAGGAGTCTGCCTATAGAAGGTAAATGTGGATAAGTGAGAATAGTGGTTTCCCTTTCCCCTTCTCCAAGGGAGAATAAATAAAGATTTGTTTAATGGGCGTCTTCAATGTTTACCCCCGTTCTCATAAAAAGGAGATGTTGGTGTACTGTGCTATCTTCCATGTTGTATTCACTAATACCCATAACACAGAGACAAAAATCCCTCAGGGTAAAGGCCCCTGACACATTGATCTAGTTAATAATCCTGTAAGTTATACAAAGCAGGGAACACCGTGTCCCACACTCCAGCTACTAATGCCCTTTACCTCAGAGCCCAAGGCTTCAGTGCTGTTTTCACAGTGCCGGATGCTCTCATTCCTGTGTCTATTTTAAAACAAAGTAGGTTCCCACGTTAAAGGATAATAAGGCTAAAAGGCCAGCACCCAGCTGACACCCTCTGCAGAGAGGGGGAGCTACACAAGAGAAGCATGGGCTTTCTCCCGGGACCAGGCTGGAGGAGCTGTGGCAACAGCCTTGATTGTGATTTATAAGGCGAGGCAGGCTTGCAAGTTTAGGATCGGCTGGTGTGCATGCAGAGGTGAGCTGTCTATTTCCAGGTCCTGGTGGGATTAGTGGGGGATGGCGTGGGTGGGATCTTCATCGTGACCTGGCTGGTCTGGGTGTAGAAGACAGCACTGGTGGGCAAGTTCGTTAGGCTCTCTAGGAACTGAGTTCCCCCAAGATGACCAGGATCACCACCTTCTATACAATCTCAAAATACAGAAAATGAAAAAATACAATTAATACAAACGATGGTTTTCCTTTCGGCCCAGATAGCCTAATATTTCAAGCTGTCGTTTCTTTTCACATCCAGAGTTGGGGCCGGTGCTCTAACCTGGGAAGATTCTAGGTCTAAGCCTGAGATGGAACCTTCTCTTCTCCTTACCTCATATAACAGTATCCCATCTGCCAGCCCCTGTGGGCTTCATGGCGGAGAACTGTGTTCACTCCCTTCTTCTCCCAGAAGTCTTCACTGCTCCATTTCTGTCCCACGTGACGGTAGAATCTTGTGCCTGTCTGGCTGAGCTAGGAATCTGTCAGGTTCAGTAGCTTCCACCTATACGGTTCGTCACCAGAGTATTTCCCCATAGTATTAGCCTTTTCTTTAGCTCTGTGATTTCCTCTGACTCTGTAATCCACCAAGATTCCTGTAATTGAAACTCCTTAGCTAATCTAGTCATGTTATCCTTCAAACTGATAAAAAAAAAACAACCTAGGATTTATTCATTTTCTTTTATGTGTATGTGTGCTTTGCCTCCTTGTGTGTCTATGTACCATGTGTGACTGGTGCCCTGGGAGGCCAAAAGAGGGTTCTGGCCTCCTTAGAACTGAAAATACAGGCAGCTGAGAGCCATCGTATAGGTGATAGGAATCAAACCAGGCTCTTCTGAAAAAGCCACCAGTGCTCTTAACCACTGAGGCTTCTAGTCCCCTCTCCAATATTTATGTTGTGATGTCAGTGCCTGTCACATAAACCTTGAGTAACTTCCTGGTGATTGTAGGCTCAAGTTCAAAACCCTAGGTGTGACTCAAAAGGCCCTTCATAGGCACCCTCTCTGCTAACCTAAGAGATAGTCCTTCAACTGAGGGGCAGTTGACCACAGTGACCCCTGGCTGGCTCTCAGTCCTCAGCGGATCCCTGGCTCCCTTACCAATGAAAGTCCGTTGCCCCTAAAGCCAAGGAAATGTGTCTTCTTTTCAGGGAAGCCAAGATTGCTGACTCTAATCGATTATTTTGTCCTGTATGTTTCCTTGATGTTTTTATTACTGTTTAATTCTATACTATTATAGGAAGGAGCTCACAGCATCTCAACCACTTTCTATCTGTGGCTTTTCTTCCCATCTTACTGCTCACTTGTGTAGCTGTGTTGACTCTTTGCCCTCTGGTGGGCATTGTGGCAGGTATCGAGGATGTAGAAGTAACCCACAAGAATCAGAGTGGGAACCATCGAAGTAGCCAGACAAGAAAGGCATGCCAGGTTGAAGTAGGAATTTGATGACAGGTTATGAATAGCATTGAGAACAGTGGTTAGAAGTATCAGGTGAGGGTTCAGGAAGTGGTATTTGGGGGTAGACCTCAGAGGGCTGGGTGACTCGCCGAGATGGAAAAGCAGTAGGGTAGAGAAGGTTGATGGGTGAAGAGAGGGATTGGTGTGACCTAGTATCTTTTCCTGTTGTGATACACTCATGGGATTAAAAGCAGCTTAAGGGAGAAGGGTTTATCGTAGCTCCTGGTTCAAGATACAGTTCATCATGGAGGGTAGTGGTGGCAGTAAATGCTGAAAGCTGCTGGCGAATCACAGTCAAACTTTCAGCGCTGGTGTTGCTCAGTTCTCTGCTTACATTGGAGGGAATGGTCCCATCCACAGTGGGCGGGTCTTCCTCTCTCAGTTAATGTAGTCAAGATGACCTCAGTAAATGCTGAAAGCTGCTGGTGAATCACAGTCAAACTTTCAGCGCTGGTGTTGCTCAGTTCTCTACTTACATTGGAGGAAATGGTCCCACCCACAGTGGGCGGGTCTTCCTCTCGCAGTTAATGAAATCAAGATGTCCTCCTCCAGGCCCTTCTCTCCTGTGATTCTAGAATCTGCAATTAGCAGGAACCATCACAGTTTGGGCAATGCTGCAAGTCGTGATAGTGGAAATTCCCCTGTAGCAGCCTCAGCCTATCTTGTTTTTCTCAGAGCCATGTGTAGCTCGGGGGAGCAGACAGCCGGCACAACTGTCTGCATTTCTGAAAGTTCATTATATTAACTGAGGAAAAGCAGTTACTGCCACGTGAACCGAGGGCTGGCAGCCACTGCCTGAATGAGACACGTGCTTTTTTTTTTTTAATTTATTAATTTACTATATATAAATACACTGTAGCTGTCTTCAGACACACCAGAAGAGGGCATCAGATCTCATTACAGATGGTTGTGAGCCATCATGTGATTGCTGGGATTTGAACTCAGGACCTCTAGAAGAGCAGTCATTTCTCTTAACCACTGAGCTATCTCTCCAGCCCAAGATGCATGCTTTCATATGGCCATCCTCTTACGGCTAGATGTTTTGGATTATTGCTGGAATTTGAGACGGTTCCAAAACCTTTGTTGCCAAGAGTTTATTATACTGCTAGGTTTTCGCACATTTTCATATGGCTCAGTGCCAAAGAAGTGTGAAATTCTTCAGAGGCCCCCAAAAGCTGACCTCGATTCTACCCATCAAACACACTTTGAAATCTTGCTTGTGCTATAACAAGGCCCAGTTATGCCATAACCCTTGGGCATCTCCCCCCTTCCTCACCTCCAGGACCTGATGGGATGGGTAAAATATTGAAAAATTGAACTATACCGTGCTACAAGGAAAAGTGCCATTTCTGGTATGTATGCAGTAATGAGAAGGCTCCTGGTTTGGGCGATGGTAATAGAACACTGACTAAGCCTCTTGTATGTCGCTGAAAGGCTTATTAGGTGGATAGTGAGTCGCTGGCCTTGGCAATAAATAAAACAGTGTTGAGAGAGATGGAGTGGGAGCGGGGCAAACCATAGTCCTGTGCCTTGCCTCACCTCTAGCATTGTAGAAAGCCAAAATAAAAGCCAGAGATATCTGACCTTCTCCGCTCTGTTTTGTTTCCAGCAAATGCCATTATTTAATTGGCCGGGAATGTCACAGTATATTCAGGCCATTCTCAGACACCCTGGATTTGGGCTGACACCCTCGCTCAGGACACTAAATAAAAGCATGCTTAGTGATGGTAGGCAGATAAGCTCAGGCTGGGGCGAGTATTTCTGAGCCTGGGGTGGGGAGTGGTTATTCACGTGCCCATGTGTGTTGACCGAGGAAGTGAGTCTGTGTTTAGAGGCTGTGCTTGTCCATCTGTAAAGTTCCAGTCTGGTAAGTGGTCCTAGCAATTAGTGTTGGTCCCTGCTTACGGCTGACATATGCTTAGCATCACAAGCAAACATTTGACTAATCTAACTGCTAAGAAGACTGCTTACTTGGTGGGTCATTAGGAGCCTGACATCCGTGCTCATAGACAATGTTAGTAGGCATGGAAATCTATGCAGATGACTCTTTTTATGTCCTCTCTCTTTTCCCTTATAATCGAGACTATTGTCACTTTTGTCTTCTCATCTAGGAAGAACGTTGGTGAGAAGCACAGAAACCAGTGACATTCGTGGCTGTGGAATTTTCATGGCGTTAACAGAGCATGGGACCGACTGGGACATCTTCTGCCCCTCGCGAGCCTGCCGTGCTCCCAAGCGCCTTCTGGGGCCCCAGAGTGAAACCGTGCACCGCATCGGGGTGCTTGCAGAGGACCCTTGGAGGGGTTGGAGGGGGCTGGGAAGATGGGAACAAACATGGAGCAAATGTTTCACAACCTGAACCTCAGAACTGTGATCCTCCAAGGAGAGAGCTACTTGAAGAAAAGGAAAAAAAAAAAAAAGTTAACAGGCTTCTCAGGGATTGTGACTTCTGTGTACACATGAGCCATAAAGCTCCAGGTCAGGCGGCAGTATTTAGAGCACTCAGATTTCAGTTCTGTTCAATGTGAAGGAGGGATCAACTGACGTTCACCGCTGTCCCGTAACTAGTGTAAGATATGTATATGTTAATCTTTATTTTTATAATATGCAAATACATTTAAATTTATACAGTTTTGGCGCTTCTAGCATTAGTTAACACTGGGTGCAATATTCTGCATGAGAACTGTGCCAAGACGGGGCTGATGGCTTCTAGTGTCAGACCTTTGGTTCTTTTCGTTGCCCTTTGGCCCACCTGCTTGACTGAAAAGGACAGAGAAAGCTTCTCCCTGTCAGTCCGTCCAGGGGTAGGTGCAAGGTTGGTTCCTAGAATTCTAATAACCACCAGGAGCGTTCAGCCCATTGGCAGAGTCCCCTCCCATCTTTTCAGTGCACACCCTGCTTGCTAGTCACTGGACATGGTGGTAGAATGATGACTATTCTGTCCCTTCACATCACCACTACTGGGGCAGAGGGACGTATTCCTAGAGGCCAAAGGAGGTGAAGAATCTGTGAGAACCCGATTCTTGGAGCAACTTGAGATAATCTGAGTTCAGTTCTAAATCTTGTAGCCGTTCTACTGCTATGCACCCCCCTCTCCCTGACCCCCAGCACAGTGTGCATGAGTTAGCAGAGCCCTCTGTGAACTCTCCATCTGACTATTGGCCTTCCTGGAGGAACATCCGTTTCACGGAACTCCATCCCTCACTGGCTGTTTATTCATACAGAGCCACTTGGAGGAAGTCTGCAGCCAAGGTCCTAGTAGAACCCTTGTTTTGAAACCTCTAGGAGGTAAATATTGAAAAACAAACTCCACACACTGCTCTCCAGTGGCCTCCTAGTTAGGACCAAACAGCCTTTGCTGCAGTAGAGACGCAGTCTCTGAAGAATGTGAAGGCCTCTGTTTACATCTGCCTCTTCCGTGTGTTGACAGGAAGCATGTAAAACTGGCTGTTCCCCACAAGAAAGGTGTGTCAGCTGGTCTTACTCTGTCGCCTGCATTCTGAAGTATTGATTCTTAGAATGCCACAGCCCACACCGTCACCACAAATCTTTACGAGAAATGCAAGCAGGTCACTGCGCTCTTGAGAAATTACAGACCGATTCGTGTTGGATCTGTTCAGTTGACTTCACTGCCCCCAGAGGCCGCTCTGTGGAGGCAATCTCTCAGAAATCAGAATCTAGTGGGGATTGTCTCTCTTTTATGTTTCGAATACTTGAACACGACAAGTCCAGTTTTAAAAATTTCTTTTACCTTTCAGAACACAGTTGCAGGATGGGTGAGAATCTGGTTGATCTCTTCTGTCATAGTTCTCATGTGTGTGTGTGCAAGTGTGAACCGAACAGTTTGCATTTCTATTGCTTCGTAGACCACTGAATTATTGGGCAATAGTTTTTTGTTTTTGTTTTTTATTAATTGGCACCAGACAGTTCTGAAACTGTCAAGTCAGCAAAGTCCAACTAGCTTCACAATGTCCTATATGACTTTGGGCTTACTCCCCAGAGGGCCATGTCAAATAAAAATAAGGCCCCTTGGGTGAGCATACCCTGCAAATGGTTGCTATTTTCATAAACACAGATGCCCGTGTTCTGAATGCCTGCTACTTTCTGACAAGTGATGTTACGTGTTGTTATCCGAACCCTAGAGAAGCACCATGGATGAGGGAACCTTGGCGGTCACATGTGTTGTGGCCAGGGTTGGCACGATCAGAGGGTCATGCACCCGAAAGAGCTCCAGCAAACGGTGAGAACTTGCCTCAGTGTGTGGGGGAGAGGGCTGAGATACAGAAACACCTCTGCCCAAGAAGAATTTCAGCATCTGTGTAGGAAATTCTGTTTCCTTATTTCACACCCGGGAAGACTCAGCGGCCAGCCGCTGAGGGGCCGCCCATCCGCTAAGCACAAGAGGAATGCGTTCTACCCAAGGAGCCCCGCGCCTCTCACACGCGCTCCAAGTTTGTTATGGTTTCTATTCTTACAACTCGTGGTATCAAAACCACTTCCTGGGATTGTCGAAGTGCTGCCAGAGTAAATGGTTTCCCCCTTCTTTGGAAAAACAAAAACAAAGAAAAAAAAAACAAAACAAAAACCCCAACAGTGCTCATATTTGATGTGTGCACTGGACTCTTTTGAATGAATAAAGTGGAAGGGCTTGATAGGATTCCAGTGGAGTGTGTGTTTTTTCATGCTGCAGTCTGTGAATTGTAACTGTGGTTTCCCAGTTCATTGTCCTAACAGGGCAGAAATTAAAAAAAAAAAAAAAATCAATAAAAACACAATGAAATGGTTAAGCCATGGTAGCTCCAGAGTTTAATTATTTCTGGGTTGGTTTGGTTATTATTTCCACTTTATCAGTTAAAAGGATTAACAATTTTGTATTTTAGCTCAAACTTGAGCGGGGCTGGGAGGACGGAAGAAGTCAGTTGCTTTTATCTGTTGGGGCTTGAATCCCCAAAGGGAAAAAAACCTGTAAGAGCCGCTGTTTTCGTTATTTTTCATTCCATTTACTTTATTTGTGAATGTGTGTGTGTGTGTGTGTGTGTGTGTGTGTGTGTGTGTGTGTGTGTGTGTGTGTGTGTGTTTGGGGGGAGGCGTGCATGCCACAATACACATGAGGAAGTCAAAGGTCATCTTTGGAGCATCGGGTCACTCAATCTACTAGGTCCTAGGGATGAAACTTAGGAGGGCTTGTGCCAGGTGCCCTCACCTACTGAGTCACCTCCCTGGCCCAAGGCTCTCTCAAAACTCTGCTTCTGAAACATTGGCTCTGTCTTTTGGGACTGGGAGCTGAACCCAGAGCATTGCACATCCCAGGCAAGTGTCTCGCCACTCAACCGCCCCGAGCCCAATACCACCTGCCCCTTAAGTGGGGTTCTTTTTGCAATGAGCCATTACGACTCTAAATGGAGCTTACTGATGTGTGGTGGCTTTGGAAGTTCCCACTCCCGGGGCTTCCTTTTTAAGGCTCATCACAGGAGTCCTGCCAGAGCATGTGACTGTCTAGGAACATTCTGGAAGGCTGAAATTACAGGCCCCCGAGGGACTTCTCAGAAGCTCTGTTCCTCTGTCTGTCTCCTTGCTTGCTTGTTTTAAAGGAAGATAAGATGTGGAAAGAAAAATGCATGAAAACCAGACAAATCTAAGCCCTGCACAGAGGACCTGGGACATAGGAACAGGGCCAGCCCAGACCAGAATCTTCTCCTCTAAAAAGTTCTGACAAGGAACTTTCCCTTTTAGCATTGGATACCCTGGTTCAAATGTACCTCTATGGCAAAATATCTGAAACCACCTGCCGTGAAAAAAGCGGTACGCTTCTGGTGGGGTAGCTCGCTTTCACCGCAGAACCCAGGCAAGCTCTGACATCCATCCTCACGGCTGCCTGCTTCTGCTCGGGAGAACAGGTTGAACAGATGTCAACGATTGCGCCTGGAGTTTATCAAAATACTTTAGAGTTCTTAAAACTTGCTCAGCAGATCACACAGCAAAGTAGGTGTCCGTGGTGACAATTAGATGTGTGTCAGTTCTCACAGGATTCGTTCCCCCCACTCCCACCCAGGGCTGTCGCCCCTCCCCCTCCCACACCTCAGTGAGAGCTTTCTGATGTAGGGATCAAGTTTACAGAACTTCGAAGCCATCTTAGCGACCATAGGCAAGGAGACAGTGTCTGCTGAATCCCAGTGCCAAGGGTACCTTTGCCCATGACCGCTTATGTTACCCAGTGATGTCACCCAGGGTGGTAAGCAATGAGGGAACCTGTTATTGTGCTGTGTAGGAGGGGGATCTGTGTGTACGTTTGTGTGTGTGTGTGTGTGTGTGTGTGTGTGTGTGTGTACTGAGGTGGTTTGAAAGTTGAAGTTATCTAGGTTAGACCACCTGAGAAGGTACATGTGGTAATAGAACACTAACTATCTTTCAGGAAAGAAATATCTTTTATTTTAATATGCTAGCAATAGTTTTTAGTGAAATGAATGCCATTTTAAACACTGAACCTAAATGAGTGTTTCCCAAGCCGGTCCTTAGAATGACTGACTTCCTCATTGCCAGCACGTACCCTGCAATAGGCCCCAAGATTCAGACACTTTAAGAAATAAAGTGTTAAATAAAGCAAACCAGTCTTCCTCGCCTCGCAGGCCTCTGAGAATGTTCTAGACATTGTTATAAAGCATCAGTCTTTATAGACCAGATATGTGCATGTGTTTGAATGTGGAACGAAGCCTTCTCCAACAGTGTGTGGACAAGGCCTGTAGCTGTCAATGGCCTCTAGAACAAAGAAACTAATAGTATTGAATATGAGTTAGGAAGGGAATATTAAATTGGCTTACGCTATAGGGGCTAGCTAGTCCAAATGTCTGTCTGCACTCTGGAGACTGAAAACCTGGTAGCTGGCTAGCCCATGAAGTTGGATGTGTTCGCAGTCCCCCTCTGGTGCAGAAAGCCCGCTGGTCCCCAGCTCTCATCCAAAGGCAGAAGAATGGAGCTTCTGGTGTCGGTAATGGATAAACACATCAGGAAGAAGCCGAAGCCCGACCTGACTGACCCTTTGTTTGACCCTCTTGACATCAGGATGGCTGATGGAAAGTGTCCACTGTGGGTGGACACAGCAGATGGCTTCCCCTCTCAGTTAATCCCTCCTGAAAATGGCCTCTCAGATCCAACCAGAGGTTGACTCTGAATCTCACCAAGTTGACAAAATTCACCCTCATATATCCTCAAGATCGGTGTTTCCAAAGGGTGGCAATTTCATCAAGAACCCGAGTGGGTTTGAATTTAGTACACCATGGAGTACTGCTGAGCAATTAAAGACAATGTCTTTATGAAATCCACAGGCAAATGGATGGGACTAGAAAATATCATCCTGAGTGAGGTGACCTAGACACAAAAGGACACACATGGTATGCACTCACTGATAAGTGGATATTAGTCCCAAGGCTCACAATGCACACAGATACGGCCCACAGACCATATGGAGCTTAGGAGGAAGGAAGATCAGGGTGTGGATGCTTCAGTCCTGAATTAGGGGGGAACAGGATGATCATGGGAGGTGGAAGGAGAGGGGGACCTGGGAGGGAGAGAGGAGAGAGAAGAAATAAGGGAGACAGTATCAGAAACTGGAGGAGATGAGAGAAAGGTCAGAAGGTCAGGAAATTGAACAAAAATATGTAGCAAGGGGGATAGCGACTAGAGATAACCACTGGAGGGTCCCAGACACCAGGGAAACAGGAGGCTCCCAGGACCCTATGGGGATGTCTTTAGCCAAAATTCGTAGAGATGGGGGAGATAGAACCTGTAGAAACCACCTCCAGTAGATAGGCATGGCCCCTGGTCAAGGGATGGGGCCACCCACCCCTCTCAAAGTTTTTAACCCAGAAATGTTGCTATCCAAAGAAAGAACAGGGACAAAAAATAATAATAATAAATGGAGCAGAGACTGAAGGAAGGGCCATCCGGGGACTGCCCCACCTAGGGATCCATCCTGTCTGCAGACACCAAACCCAACACTGTTGCCATGATCAAGAACATAATGACAGGAACCTGGTGTGGTAGTTCCTTGAGAGGTCTGGCCAGCAACTGACCAATGCAGATGTGGATGCTTAGAACCAACCATCAGAGTGAGCTCAGGGGACCTGGTGGGGGAGCTGGTGGAAGGACTGGATTGCAACCCCATTGGAAGAACAACAGGCTGGCCTGACCACTCAGATCTCCCAGACAATAAATAGACCACCAACCAAGGAGTATTACCTGGAGGGATCCGTGGTTCCAGATCTGTATGTAGCAGGAAGGGCCTTGCCTGACAGTACTGGAAAGGATGAAATCAAGTTGAACGCACACTGCCTCTGTGTATACAGACATCTGTGACACAGGAATCTGCTCCTTTGTGTGTCCTGGGACAGTCTGATGCTCTAAGAGTTGACAGTGTGTATGCTTGCACCTCTCCCAACAACAGCTATGCTGGACTTCTTAGACAGCAGAGGAAATTCTCACCATCGCATGAGGCTGACAAGAAAAACTTGTTTTCAAAGAAAAAAAAAAAAAGCAAAGAGTCACAATCTTCAGAAGTTGTCCTAATGACATAGGGAATGTGGAGAAACTGTCGCTGAGGAAAAGGTAAGGTCCTCCCTAGTCGTGTGGCTTGCATCAGTGGATTCAACAGTGAAGCTTATAAGAAAATTGAGTATAGCAAGCAAGCACAGACTCATTTTCCACCATTAACCTCTAAACAATGCAGTGTGACAGCTGTTTACACAGCAGGTACATAGCATCAGCCATGAGTAATATAGAGGTGATTTCAAGTACAAGGGAGGTCGCAGGTGTGTTATATGCTTGTACTAAGCTGTTTTGCATGAGGATTATATGTTGTCATGTTTAAGCAGTTATGGATGTGACATGCAAAGCAAACCTTGGAACTCTTCCCCAGAATACTGAAGAGTCATTGTAGTAAACATTGGTAAGAGTAATCAGTATTGACAGTGTTTGAGAATGCCGTGACCTCCTTCCCCTCACTTGTCCCCTAGCTTCTCGAGCTCCCTAAGCACACGCCCCATCCCTATTTGGAACTAGATTCAGGGAGGTCGAGAAACTGACGTGTGACTTTGTTTCTCATTTCTTCTACTGCAGACCAAGAATAAATGTCTTCTAAAGTGTTCCGCTGGTGATGATTTTATTAACTCCATCACTCAGGAAGGGGAAAAATAGTTTGGAGAGAAGAACTGGTAATGCATAGATTAATTTAATAATTTTCAATTTTTCTACAAAGAAAAGACCTGGACAGGAGGCTTTACTAATGATATCTACCAAATATTAAGAGAACTACATGCTGATTAGTTTATGCTACTTTGACACAAACTACAGCTATCTGGAAGGGAGGAAAATCCATTTCAGAAAATGCCTCTAATAGATCCCACTGTGGGTGGGGCCATCCCTGGCCTAGTGGTCCTGGGTTCTATAAGAAAGCAGGCTGAGCAAGCCATGGGGAGCAAGCCAGTAAGCAGCATCCCTGCACAGCCTCTGCATGGGGTCCTTCCTTCAGGTTCCTGACCTGATTGACTTCCTGTCCTGACGTCCTTCTATGATTCAGTTTTGTGAAGTGGAACCCGCTAAACCCTTTTCTCTCCAAGTTGTTTTGCTCAAGGTGTTTTTGTCGCAGCCATAGAAACCCAAAGGAAGATAAACTATTACAAGCCTCAATTTCTTTCAAACAGCTGTGTCAGAAAAACATACAAGTGAGCACACAAGCAAACAAGCAAACAAACAACACGACCATATTTCTCTTTTGTTCCCATTCCCCAAAGAGCAACGCAGATTTCCATGACCTCACCGTGTCGAGAATCATTCTTCCCATCAAGAGGCAGGCAGAAGTTCTTGTAGCAGATCTACTGGGCATCACCCCACTCAACTCACTTCCACCACTTTCTCCTGGGGCAGCACCAGATGCCATAGACTGACTCAGTTTCCAAGACTGCAGCACCTCACATGCCATCACAATCCCCCAGTAGATTTCTTTATGAGTCTAACCATAAGCTGTAAGTCAGGGCTCCCAGGGCTAGCAGCTAAGCAAGACAAGTGCCTTCAAGGACAAACTCCTTATCAATGGACTGTCCAACTGTCCAACCCTTTATCCTCAGCTAAAATTTTATGACATGATCTGAGCATACCCGTGGGCTCCTGCCCGCTATTTTAATTTTTCAATATAATATAATATTGAATAATAATTTTTATATTATATATTTTAATCATATTCTTTCCTTTCTCCCAACTTCTCCAGATCATTCCTCCACTCCGAGTTCTTTCTCTCTCTTAAAAAAAACAAAAAGAAAAATAAAAACAACAAAAAGCACACATACATGTGTGCGCATACACATTGTATGCATGCACGCACGTGCACACACACACACACACACTCGCACACACACACACACACACACACACACACGAGAATCTGCTTTGTGTTGATTTTGTATTGGCTAACTCCTCCTTAGCATGTGTGCCTTCCTTGGAGTGTGGTTGATGTACTCAGTATTACTCCACTGAGGAAAACTGACTTTCCCACTCTCAGCAGCCACCATTGAAATATCTTATTCGTTAAAGGTGGAACTCTGTGCCTACTTCTCTTCTCTGAGCTGGGATATTTATCTGACTTAAACTTATACAGGTTTTCCGCATGCTATCAGAATGTCTGTGAGTTCATGCGCATCAGTCCTGTTTTATCTGGAAGATGCTGTTTCCTTGGAGTCTTCTTTTTATTAAATATTTATTCCTTATATATAAGTACACTGTAGCTGTCTTCAGACACACCAGAAGAGAGGGCATCAGATCTCATTACAGATGGTTGTGAGCCACCGTGTGGTTGCTGGGATTTGAACTCAGGACCTCTGGAAGAGCAGTCAGTGCTCTTTAACCACTGAGCCATCTCTCCAGCCCCCTTGGAGTCTTCTATCACCTCTGGTCCCTCCAATCTTCCCACCCCCTCCTTCCCTGAGCTTTGAGAGGAGGACTGTGGTAGACGTCTCATTTAGTGCTTCAAAGCTTCTCACCCCCTGCACATCACTGGTTGTCAGCCTCTGTGTTAATTACCATCTACTGCCAGAAGTTTCTCTGATGAGAGTTCAGCTCACTGATCTATGAGCACAGCAATGTGTCATTAGGAAGCATTTTATTGCTATGTTCGCTTAGCAGAATAATGGGTTTTCTCCTAGTGCGCATGACCTATCCAGTCCCAGATCCTTGGCCTCATTAGCAGTGCCAGCTTCCATCTCATGGAGCCAATGTTAAGTGCAATCAGAAAGCGATTGGTTACCCATAACGCTTGTACCACTATTTCACCAGTGGGTAGATCACCCAGTTGGTCACTTCTGTAGTTTGAATGGTATGTAGCTGGGTAAAATTGATGATTACCGTTCTCCTTTGGTAGCACTATGACTGCTTTCCAGGAGTGGTGAAGCTTCGAGTTGAGCGTTAGTTCAATTTCTCCATGGTGATGTAAATTATCAGCAGTGGGGTCATGCGTCAGGTTGTAAAAGGTAACCAGTAGCATTGGCAATATCCCGTGATGTTTGGGGGTTTCCATGGGAACCCTACATCTCAACAAGATGTAACCCATTTCCTGTACTAGTGGTTTTTTCTGGTACCATGTGGTGTCTATCTAGGCATTGTCTCTCCTATTACAGGATACCTCTATTTAAATTTCTTATATATGTGTGCACATATTCTTTGGAGGCTTCTATAGTAATGGAAAATTCTATAGTAATGCATTCTAGGACACTGAGCTAAGTGTGCCCATAAATATGTCTATCTTTCCTTCTTAAACTGAGCATGCTCAGAAGTGTACCCACTAGTAAAATGCTCCTCTCCATGGATATGTTTAGGCTACTTGAGGAATACCTCCATGCTTCTTTAGTTCAAGGAAGGGTATTGCCTTAGAAATGACTTCCATAGACTTCTTACTGCCACAAGTGACATAGTCTCTACCTTTTATGTCTTAGCCATAATTGCTTTGGTGTTACATTTACTGAGAATTTATTACAGTCAGTTTTACTATAACTCTCAGTTCAATTAATTTATTGATGCCTCCAATGTTTAGGAAAACACACATAGACTGTTTTTCTTTTTAAAATTTTTATTATTTACTATCATTATTTTAGTGTGTGTGTGTGTGCGTGTGTGTTTATGTGCACATTTGTTAGTGCCATGGCTAGAGGTGTAGTATCTCCCTTGTAATAATTAGGATTTACTGTTGCTGTGATGAACCCCATGACCAACTTAGCATGTGGAGGAAAGGGTTTATTCAGCATCTGCTTCCCCATTGTAATCACTAAAGGAAGCCAGGATAGGAACTTGAACATGGCAGGAACCTGAAGGTAGGAACTGATGCAGAGGCCACGGAGGGATGCTGCTTACTGACTTCCTCCCTATGGCTTGCTCAGCATGCTTTCTTTTAGAACCTAGGACCACCAGCTCAGGAATGACACCACCCACAATGGATTGGACTCTGTCCCATCAATCACTAACCAAGAAAACGCCTTACAAAGGGGGACAAAAATATTCATAGGAGGAAATACAGAGACAAAGTTTGGAGCAGAGACTGAAGGAATGGCCATCCAGAGACTGCCCCACCTGAGGATCCAGCTCATATGCATACAGCCACCAAACCCAGACAATATTGCTGATGCCAAGAAATGCAAGCAGACAGGAGCCTCATATAGCTGTGTCCTGAGAGGCTCTGCCAGAGCATGACAAATACAGAGGCAGAAGCTCGTTGAACTGAGGACAGGGTCCCCATTGGAGGAGTTAGAGAAAGAATTGAAGGAGCTGAAGGGGCTTGCAACCCCATAAGAACAATAATAGCAACAAACCAGAGCTCCCAGGGACTAAACCACCACCCAAAGACTATACATGGACAGAACCATGGCTCCAGCTGCATATGTAGCAGAGGATAGCCTTGTTGGGCACCAATGGGAGGAGAAGCCCTTTGTCCTGCCATAATTGGACCCCACACCCAGTGTAGGGGAATGTCAGGATGGAGAGGCAGGAATGGGTGGGGGAATACCTCATAGAAGAAATGGAGGATGGGATTGGGGGCTTATGGATGGGAAAACGGGAAAGGGGATAACATTTGAAATGTAAATAAAAAATATTAAAAAAAGAAATTTAAAAAAAAACACGCCTTACAGCTGGGTCTTATGGAGGCATTTTCTCAGTTGAGGTTCTCTGCTCTTCGAAGACTCTAGCGTGTGTCAAGTTGACATTAAAACTGTCCAGTTCAGACCTGGAGCTGGAGTTACAAGCAATTGTGAGCTAAACAACATGGGTGCTGGGAACTACATTAGGTCCTCTGCTCGAGCACTGCGTGCTCTTAACTGTAGAGCCATCTCTCTAGCCCCAATATATTAAATATTTTTAAAAAAAGAACATGACGAAGGATACAGGAGGAACATGTGGGGGAGTGAGTACTGAGCTTCCTCTACGTGCTGAGAGCCTTGGCTCTCTAAAGGAGCTTCCTGAAAACATACTGAGCTCCATTCTGTCTTCTGGGAGTTCTATAAAGACTTCATTGCATAAAAATCACTGTAGGACCCAATATCAATAGCTTGGGTGAAGGAATTTGGAGAGTCCTGTCAATGTCAGCATTCTTGACCTTTCTTAAATAACTAAATCACAGAAGGGAAGTTGTCTCCCTGCCTCAATCTTGTACTGTCCAGGCTGCCTAGCAGGACGCCATTAGAATGGGAGGGCTTTAGACAAGGGTAGGTCATAGAATTTGTTTAGATCCACCACTAAGGAAGACAGGTAGGAAGGAGTTCAGAGTTTCCATTGTTTGCTTTAGGGAAGAGAATTCTAATCTCTCTGTCTCTGTCTCTGTCTGTCTGTCCATCTTTCTCTCTGTCTCTCTCTGTCTCTGTCTCTCTCTGTGTCTCTCTCTGTCTCTGTCTCTCTCTCTCTCACACCACACACACACACACACACACACACACACACACACACACACACACACACACGCACCTCATAACATCACATTTTCATAACTCTCTAACTCAAAATCCATAAAGGATTTGGATATAACAAGAAAACCAAATCTAACAACACACACCAAAAAAAAGTCTATATTTGACCAAACTAAGTTTATCACAGAGTGCACAGAAGGCTTAAATGTGAAATTTGTGACTATCACAACTCAGCCTCTTAGCCAAGACAACGTGTACTATCTGTTGTTATCAGTTTACCACTGAGTATATCCTCAGTCTGAGCACAGCATGTTAAACGGAATTTGGTGAGCAGAGGTTGACGTTGCTCAGTTCGGTCCACACATTCACCTGATACTCCAGAGCCTTCAGGGATGGTGTGGCCTCTCAGAAGACTTTAAAGGCCAACACATATGTCAATGGACTAAAGCAAAAGCATGATTATTCCAGTAAATTTCAAAACCAGCTAATATCCACTTGTAATATAAATACAAATGAACATTGGCAAGCAAATGCAGGAGACTAGAAAGGGATAAAGTTTAATCAAAAGTATCTAGAAAAGCACAAAGCAGGTGTCTTCTTTGATGGTAAAGTACAGAAAACTTCCAAGTTTGGGCATAATACAAGGGCATTTGTTCTCAAGAATTGCCACTGTGTAACAAGGATTCTAGTATTTTAATGGTTTCAGCAAAGTTGTAGCAGACAAGATCATGTAAAAAAATCAGCGGCAAATATTTCAAAAACTAAATTATGAAAATTACATTTTCTACAGCGTTTCTGCTACACATTGAGTTGGAAATACTCTCACAGGCTCAGAATAATATCTGGGGAGATAATAGAAACAGACGCTGAAGGCTGTCTGAAGGAACCAGGTCATTCAGATGTGTCTTGGAAAGAACCTCAACCTTGGTCCCCCATACTCTTGTTTTCTATCCATCGTGAGGAGAAATAGCTCTTTCATCACGAATCACTCCCCTGTGAAGATCTGGTCAAGTGCCTGGGGCTGAACTGAAACATCAGAAACCATGAGTTGAAATAACCCTTTCTTCTCCTTAAGTTGTTTGTGTGGGGCATTTTGTTACAGTAATGAAGAACTAGCCGAGCTGTACTTCTCCTGGGTTGTTTGTGTAGCTATACCTGACAGTGTAGTTGAGGATCCTCTGGAATCGCTTTGTAGCTTGGATCTGAAAACATCTGGGGATATACAGGCTGGAGAGGCCCCAATAAGCTAGAGGCAAAGCCTCATGTCTGTTCCACTGGGAGTCTAGAAGCTCCGAATAGCAGTGAGATTGTGAGGACGGTTATAGGTGTGGTGTAGGCACAAGGATTCCATCGAGAATTAGACTAAGCTCCATTTGTCCTGCTATGGCAAAGAACACATTGTCTAGGTCCCAAAGGCTTTGTGGGATGCAAGGTTTAGAGGTGGCCCACTAATTAACCTGCATGTGGTCATTTCAAGGGAACCCAGCATTTGGGTTTTGGCATGGGTATGGCTGGTGGGTTTTGGCAAAAATTATGGTAGAAATAGGGGTAAAAGGTGGAGGAGAAAGACTGTTAAAACTCACAGTTTGGTTTCTTTGGGTCTGCAGAGTGTAGCATGGGCGTCCTCTATTTTATGGCTAATTTCCACTTATAAGTGAGTAGGTACTGTGCATGTCATTTTGGGACCGGGGTTACCTCATTCAGGATGATATTCTCAAGTTCTATTCATTTGCCTGCAAAATTCATGACATCTTGGTTTTTAATAGCTGAATAGTATTCCATTGTGTAAATGAATCACAGTTTTTTTTTTTAAATTTTATCCATTCTTCAGTTGAGGGACATTTAGGTTGTTTCCAGTCACTGGCTATTTTGAATAAAGTGGCTATGAATGTAGTTGAGCAAACAAAGAAGGAAGGCCCAAGTGAGGCTGCTTGAATCTCACTTAGAAGGGTGAATAAAATAGTCACGAGAGGCAGATGGAAGGAAGGCACTTGGAGGGAAAGGGGATGGGGAGGGGGATGGGGAGGGACTCAGGACCAGGTGTGGGCAGGGACAGGAGAGATGGCCGTATGGTCATGAGGATGAATGGAAATCTGCAACTCAAGGGTGAGGCATTCCAGAATGTGACAGAGGCTTGGGATAAGGGAGGAGCCTAAGAATCAATGGGTGTGACCTTAGCTGTGACTCACGACATTGGGAATATGAAACCTGAAGTGGCCACCTCCTAGAGCCAGGCAGGATCCCCAGTGGACACCAACCTACCCACAAAACTTTAATCCTGAATTTATTCTGTCTGCAAGAAATGCAGGGACAGAGGATGGAGTAGAGACTGAGGGAATGGCCAACCAATAACCTGCCTAACTTGAGACCCATCCCATGGGCAAGCACCAAACCTTGCAGAGTATTAGTGACACTCTGTAGGACTCTAGCATGGCTGTCCTCCGAGAGGCTCCACCCAGCAGTTGACTCAGCTGGATGCAGACATCAACAGTGAAGCAGTGGATAGAGTTTAGGGACTCTTATGGAAGGGTTAGGGGTGGGGAGAATTGCAGGCCCTGGAGGTGATAGGAACTCCACGTGAAGACCAACAGAATCACTAACCTGGATCGTTATTAAAAATAAATGAATAAATAAATAAATAAATAAATAAATAAATAAATAAAACTAAAAGAACTTACAGTTTGGTCAAGAAAACCTCTATCAACTGGGGCTAAGAATGACATGATTTTGGGTGGTATAGTTAAAAGGAAGCCAAGATGGATTGTGATGCCTGACCTTAGGGGCGGGGCCGGGGCGGGGCCGGGGCGGGGCCGGGGCGGGGCCGGGGCGGGGCCGGGGCAGAGGCAGAGGTGAAACTTTGAAGCTAGAGATAATTTCTATTTCTTCTAGAACTACATAGTGAAACTCTATCTAAAAAAAAAGAAAGAAAGAAAGAAAAAAAAGAAAAAAGAAAAAAAGTGAAATTTCCCCTCACCCACAAACTGTGAAAAACCATCTAAACCAAAACCAGGAAGCCCAGGTCTTGCATCATGACAACAGGAAAGTGGCTCTAAGGGCACGCCAGGCTCCACCTCACTGACTGTAGACTTAAAGCCAGGAAGGGATAAACTAATATGAGAGATTTGCTCAAGATGAGAGCCCTTCTGGGGCACTCTGCGTGTATAAGATTGTCTAGAAAGTGTTTTCTTCAAATTTTTTGACCATGTTCAGGCATTCAGAGGCCAGTGTGGTCATGGTCCAAATGGAGTCACCTACCAATTAAGCTATTGGCAGATCAAGGTGTCCCCCCATACCTTGCTTGTTTGCATTTGCAGAACCCGATGTAAGAAAGCTGTGAGCTAACTATGAATTGTGGATTCTGCAAAGTGCAGAATGTTCTTTCCGTGAGGTGATCTTTTAGAAGGACTTGCATCAACTATGGTAAGTGAATGGAGCCAGTCAGCCATGAACAGAAACCTCAGAAACAGTATAACATAACCTATTCTCCTTTAAATTGTTTTCTATGGTAATTCGTCACGGTAAGAAAAGCTAACAAACACACATCCAGATAAATGTGTGGACCTCCCACCTCATACAAAGTTTAACTCAAAGTGCAATACAGGGTTACATGAAAAACACAATATTTCAGAAAAATACAGTAGTCATTTTCCATTACCCAATGGTTAGCCAGTGAATGTCTTCTTAAGATGCAAAATCCGAAGCACAAGAAGACGCAATAGATAGATAAGACTGCATCAAAACGCATGTGCTATATATGATGCTGTCGGGAAAGTGAAAAGCAGCCCAAAGAATCAGCGATGATGTTTGCAAATCACTTGTTCGGTAAGAGAGCCGTATTTAGAATGTACAAACAGCTCATAAGTTGATGATAAAAAGACAATGAAATAAATAAGCAAAGACTTTGAATAACTATTTATCCAAGAAGATGGATAACCAATAATCAAAGGAGGAGATAATCAAATCATTATCCATCAGGGTAATATAAACCAAAACTACACTGAGATACAACTTTGCCCTCAAGGTAATTAGGAAAGCAGTACCAGAATAAAAAAGATAACAGAACCAACAGATGGTAATACTCAGTGCCACACAGTGTCACAAATCCTGGGGAAAGAGTAGCAATTTTAAAATTTTCATCACGGGATGACCACATGACTATGCAATCCTATTTTTCCATTCCAGTGACAACATTTGTCCGTTTAAAAACGTGTCCACAAACATTCACAGCAGTGTCATTCATACCATGCTCAAAGTCAAAGCAAGCTAAATATAGACCTACAGATTAATGGATAAATAAAACGTGGCAGCTCTTAGTAATTGGATATCACTTGGCTTTAAAGTAAATGAAGCATTCGTGCACGCTGTCACCTGGATGACCTGGACTGGGCCAGGTAGAAAGCCATCACTGAAAAGCCAGTGCTGTAAGACTGCTTATGTAAAGTACCCAGAACAGGCAAATAGAGGTATTAGATACTGGTTGCCTGGGGATGAAAGGGGGATGGATTTCTTTAGAAAAAAACAAAAGAGTTCCAACCTTAGATTGTAGTGATGGTTGGGTGTCTCTGTTCTCTTTTAAACTGATGGATTACATGACAGATGCCATAAAGATGTTCTAACAACAGTCCGAGAGTGTGAAGATCACTGCATAACCATCTAAAAAGGCACGCGGCATACAGTGTTTAGCTTTTAATCCATTAGTGACAGCATGCTGTGTTATAAACACTGTCTTAAGAGTTCCTGTTCTGCACGGCCACGAGAAGAAATAGTAATTCTGCTTAGGATAACTAACTGACTCTAAGAGAATTCATTTCCTCTCTGTTGACCAACCTCTTTGAACTTTAGTTCTGAAGTTGCTTCCGGTGTGCACACATTACTGGAAGAAGGTAGGTAAACACAGTTCTTCATTTCCTTGTTATGAACAACGAGGAGGATGAAATACGGCTTGGTGCCAGGGAACTGCCGAAGCAAGTAACCACACATGTGGATGCATGAGCTATTAGAATAGAGATAACCACATGTGCCAGGGCATGAGCCATGGGAGTATGGCTAAGCACATGTGCCAGGGCATGAGCCGTGGGAGTATGGCTAAGCACATGTGCCAGTGCATGAGGAAGTACAAAGAGGAAGCATTGACTGAGGGCTGAGTGCAGAGGCTCCTACATGCTAATGCCCGTGTACTGATCTGAGTGTGTTATGATTCGTCACTGGCTTCGTCCTCCCTGTAACTACAGGCATGGTATATTAGTGCTCGGGCTACCACAGCAAAGGCTCATAGTTGATTTGACCTCAACAACAGAAATCCATTTCCTGCGTGTCTGGAGGCTCTGAGCCTGCCCATGAAGCGTGGGTGAGGTCCTTGGACTCTCCTCTCCTAGTATCAGCCCTCAGGACCTGTGTGCGTCTAAATTTCTTCTTTTTGTTCTAGCGATGACTGGAACAGGGACCACTTTAATGACTACTTAACTGTAACCACCCCTTAAAGGACCATATCTCCATATAAAGCCACATCCCAGAGGACTGGGAATGGAGAGCTTGCCGCAGGTTTTGTAGGTGTTGGGGGCTCAGGTAACACAGGTATTCTCCTCACGGATCACAGGAAGTGACGAAGCACAGAGTTGATATGACATAGTTGTATTTCACGCCGTCTCATGTTTCGAGCACACGATTCCCATCTTGTCGCTCTGTTCTGGGAAGTGGTGACACTTCGGAGGACATGATGCTTAGCTGCTAGTCATAGGTCACTAAGAGAAGACCATTAAAGGTTATGTTCCGACTCTCCTTCTAATCTTATTCTATGCTTCTTACTCTCACAAAATGTCCAAGGCCTCTGCCACACACTCCCTGACATGATCTCCTGCCCCTTAGGACTGAACTCAGAGGTTCCCTTCCTTAAGTCGTTTCTGTCAAAGGATTTGTCACTAGAGCGAAGAATGGAGCTACTCTGTGTGTGTTTTGGCGGGGGGGTCACAGTTTGAGTAAATGACAGAGTTGATAACTGAGTTCAGGCAGCCACCCGGAGAATTTGTCATCCTGTGCTCAAAGCCATGCATTCTGCATATCCGCAGATTGAAGAGGTGAAGCCTCCATTTCTGTGAGAAACCCACCAAAGAATACAGGTAGAGAGTGGTGACCCAAATTAGAATGGAGTGAAGCATCTTTCACATCCAGGACAGCCAATTATAAGCCCAACGGCCAGTGCTATAACCCAGGATGGAGCTGGGATCACATACCCTCCTAAAAGGCTTCCACGCACTGCACTTATGGATAGAGCTGAAATCCTTGGTCGATTGTCACAAATCAACCCTAATTTCCTTTATAAATGCACTTGAGGTTATGAATCAACCCTACAGTACCTGCTTCTGAGGGAGACACCTGTACCCATATACCCTGCAGGCTACTGTCTGGTGCTGGCTAGACGAGGCCTGATGGGTAAACACGGACCAGGAAACACATCCCGCATGTGAGAGCACAATGGAAAGGGCAAACTAAACAAACAGGAGCAGCAGCAGAACTGCTTTACTACAGGGAGAAGAGGCAGAGTCGCTGCCCTGGCCACTTCCCGGATAAACCGCAACGGAGCAGAGGCTAGAAAGACGCAGACACTAGACTGCTGGCTGAAAAACGGGAAAAAGTAGCGTAGAGAGCAGACCTGCATGCCCTGTGGCTGAGATAGTGACAATCAGGGGTCCCTAGAGATGCTTCCACCATTCCTGTCTATGCTCGTCCGTTGTTCTGTCAATTTTGACACAAGTAGCATCGTCTGGGAAGAGAGATCCTCAACTGAGAAAATGCCTCCATCAGACTGGCCTGAAGGCAAATCTGATGGAGGCATTTTCTTGATTAATGATTGATGTGGGAGGGCTATAGCCACTGTAGGTAGTTCACCCCTCCCAGCACAAGGTCCTAGGAGGTATAAGAAAGGCAGCTGAATGCCAGCCAGCAAGCAGGGTTCCTCTATGGTCCCTGCTTCAGTTCCTGCCTCCAGGTTCCTGCTTGAGTTCTTGCCTTGGCTTCTCTTAATGATGGACTGTGACCAGGATGTGTAAGAATAATGAACCCTTTCTTCCCCATGCTCCTTTTGATCATGGTGTTTACCACAGGAACAGAAAGCAAACTAAGACACTGTCCAAATAGCCTTAAAATAATCCACACTTCCAAAGCCCTATCTCACCAGAGTCCCGCCCTTTGCTAGGGGACATTGTGTGGATTTCTCTGTTTGCAGTAGACCTACCAAATAAAGCGGTATTTCCTCCTCACAGTTTCTTCATTGGAATCACTGGACATTGGTACAGTTATGATCTAAGGGGATTTCTTTGCCCCTTCTACCTTATCACATATTAAACTTCGCTGTTGCTTTGATCTTAGGCTCGCCAGCCTTAGATCTATAAGAAAGACAATCCTATGGTTTATAATTGGTCTCTCCTATGGTGTTTTGTTACAGCAGCCCAAATAGAAAATGACACGCAGCCATTATGTTCTGGGTGCTGTTTCAGGACATGGAGATTTAGCAATGTGCAAGCCCACTGTGCAGAGCTGATTTTCTTATGGTCAGAGACAGTGATATTACGTGCACGAGATCCTGCAACCTGAACCCCACACCCTGTACATTTCAATCTCTGGTTATGAACTTTTGACTTATCCTTTTCATAGTCAGTACATTTTTTTTTCATTAGTAGAAATACTTCCCCTCTGCCTGGCCCCTCTCAAGCCCTCCTTCTTCATAGACTTTGAGTATCTTAGGTGAAATTTCCTGATCGATTCAGCATACCTGTGGCCTTCGTGAGACTGATGTTGTCTCAGTTAGCAAACAGGACATAGACTTGATCCTTCCTTTTCTAGAGCCCATCCTGGAGTCTTATACCTAGGACCCACTGAACAGATATTGTCTAACATTAAATTTATCCTATGAGAATCGTGGAAGGGTTAAAGTGAGAACACTGATCCTCATCTATTTCTACTCAAGAATATGACTGTGAATCCTTTGCCATAACCTTGTGTTATAGTTGGATATGAAATGTCACACACACACACACACACACACACACACTCATGCACAAAGATACACACATGCACGCACACACGCACATGTACGCTCATGCAGACACGCACTCACATACATACACCATGTATTAAATGTGTACTATAACACTTGGAGATGGGTACCTAAGAGGATATTAGATCACTAGAGTCTGATTCATGAACAGACTAAGCCATTAATGGGGTCATGCCTGAATGGAATGCTAAGAGATGAAAGAAGCAGGTCAACGGGGTGGGTGGGTGGGGTGGTACATGTCTTTAAAATATACTCACCTCCCCCTCCTATTTGTCACTCCCACTCCCTCCCCCCCCTCTCTTTTTTTCCTGCCTGCTCCTCACTGTGGCTGCTATGAATTATCTTCAGCCTCACCAGAGGTGCAGGAACAATGAAGCCAAGTGAGAAAAGAAGCAGTGTAGAGCTTTCTCCTTTCGAGCTGATTTCCTCGGTATTTTGTGGTCATTGAGATGGAGCCCTAACACACCAAACAGCCTAAAGTACAGTGAGACGGGAACTTGTAATTCAGACCTGCCGAGCGTCCCCCTGACTCCCTAAATTACCACCAGCATGTGGGCAAAGTAGTCATTTTGAGGCCTTGGCACACGGTCAGCCAGGATTCCACAGAGAGGAAGAACGGATAATAAAAGCCTCCAGGTGCGAAACTGTTGTTACAGCTCTGTGGAAATGAGCTACGGGGAAGGCATTGCCAAGGGGCGAGGATGTTGGGGGGTCAGGAAATGACAGTCCTCTACCCACATAGTTTGCTGAGGGTTGTTTTAAATCCCTTTGGAAAGGAGTCTTGCTTTGGGGTCATCCCTTCATTTAAAAGGAGCCAGGGGAATGAACTGGATAAATCTTCAGCGAGTTTTATAACCTCCTGAGAGAGGAATATGAAAAGAGGTAGACTTGACATTTAGAGTGCACTGGGAAACTCCTTGAACTCTGTGCAGGTGGCGGCAGCATTAAGAACAATGAAGGAAAGGTTTCTACACGCCCGAGGCCCTCCTCCAACCTGTTCTGCTAAGTCTCGTGGGCTCTGCAAAGCCCCTTGGACTTGAGCTAGGGAGACAGATAATGTAAAGCTAGAATGGACGTTGAACTTGGTAATGAGAAGACCCAGATGGCCTCTGAGGAGCCTGGCCTCGTAGGCACATCTCTCTGGACTTCCTCAGGCCTTCAGTTGCTAGTGCACACCCTGCAATTGCCCTTTCATAATTTGGAGTTGAATCCATGCCAGTTCATTAGGCTGTTGTCCCAAATCTGCGAGGTTACTGGAACTGACCCATCAACATTAGGGTCGCTTTCTAATTATACTGATTCACACCCATATCCTGGCCTGGTTCTTTGCATGACTCACCCTGCATCTGTCACATGTTGGCCTGGGGTAATGGGACTGGGCTGAGGCCACGACACTGTTCCTTCCCACCCATGCAGTATGAAGGGCATGGGTTCTAAGATGGCAGCCTCCCCACACCCTGTACTCTCAGGTAGCTAATGAACCAGTCCCTGTGTCCTGCAAGGATTTCAAGTGGAGAGAGGTTGGATAGCTGGTAGATTTTCTGTGAAGACACAATGGCTTGTGAAAATGAACACATTCTACAGAGCTAAAGGAAAACCATAAATCCCGCCTCACCCAAAACGCTCGTGTTCCGAGAAATGGCTGCAGCGCTGTTCTCGCAAACTAGGGTTGGAAACCAAAATGACAAGGGTTGTCCTGTGAGGAGATTCTGAATGCAAGCTTCCCGAGTGGATCCCCAAACGGAATTGTATTCCGTTATCAGAACTGTAAAATGAGAATACTGTCACTGTGCTGGGTCATTTGATCACTGTGTTCTCGACACCCCGTGCAATCGTGTCCACTCAGACTTTGAAGTTTTCATTCTTTGGCCCTCTCAGGCTGAGGCCAGGACGGTACAAGCACTCTGCACTCTGCGATGCAGGTAGACGAAATAGCTGTCAAATGTTGTCCCTGCATCGTCTCACCAAGTCCTCCCACAACTAAAACCTGTCCCAATCGTATGTCCCAAACCTGGCTAAGGATGGTCCCAGCAACCACAAGGTATGATGGAGGGAGGGTTTCATAGCCTTAAGCACTTTACAGGAAATGTCCGTAAATTGATGCTTTCCAGGACCACACAGACGGTTCTGCTGCGATCGTAAGTAAAACATGAGGCTGCAAACTTCCTATGTGGTATTCTTAACCATGTGAAGACCATGCACAGACAAGATGAAGCAAGACAGAGCGTTACCGGCGGTAACTCGAGATCAGGGAGCATGGACTTTACCTTCTACTTCTTTATGTTTCACTCGGTTTCCCGGGCCACTCACTGAAAGCTTTCTCTTGAAAAAAAAAAAAATAAATAAAACACCAGCGAGAGACCCACCAATGCCTGCCCCTTGGATGACCCTCTCACCACCAGCCTTATCTGAGTGGCCTGTCTCCTGCTCACCATCACGCTTCCTCCTCCTTGCAGAGCTAGTGAGAGGGGGGAGCAAAAGCCACAGGATTCTCCCCTGCTGCTGCTGACTGAATGTTACAGCCTGTGTCGACAGGTTTAATGGAAAGCCCCGAGGCAGGCGTGCAGGAGCCTCTGTGGTATCCATTTTCAAATGACTATTTGGAGGACACAGTAAGAGACACAGCAAGATGGATGGCCGTGTGTGAGTCCGGTGCAGCCTTAAGCATTGCTTAAGGTCAGGGGGAGCAGATGGACTGCCTGTGACTGTGTGTAGGGAAAGGCCAGCGGATGTCATGCTTTTTCTTGGAACAGTTTTCATACTATGAGAACTCCAAACCCTCAGAAGATTACACTGCCCCTCCTCTAATGTGTTCATCTTAAATTGGAGGACAGGTGACTTTGAGAGTCATGCCCAGTGTATGACATTTTCTGGACGTTTGGTTTGTGGGGTAGCACTGAGTATACTCTGTAAGCTTCATAGTAGAAAAATAATTATATAAGAAGAAGCTTGACTGTCCAGGGAAAATCAGGAAACTAGAAGGAACAGAGACTAGAGGGAAAACCCCTATGGTATTTACATTTCTGAACAATGAAATTATTGGTATGGCTATTTCCTCATAATATCTTTTTGTATTTTCCAAATAATCTGCATTGCTTTTATAAGGAAAATATCAATTCTGTTTTATGTATCATAATTGAAGGAGAAATATTCAAAGCTGCATGTATAAGAGACTCTGATGGTGGTGGTTAGAAAAGATATATGGTTTTTGTATTGCATTTTTCTAATTGCTTTGCAATGAAACAAATTCTGATTTCCACCAGAAAAACAAACATACATTTATATATTGGCACACTTGAATCCTACAAAGATTCTAGAACGAAGTCCAGGCCTCTGGTGGCTACCCTTTCATTTCTGGGAGAGGAGGGAATTTTTGTCAATGCTACTTTGGCGCTGGCTCACCAGGGACCCTCACACTTCAAGTCGGATGTTGTCACAATTATTTCCAGAACATTTGTTTAATACTTAGAAGTGTGCATGCCTTTATTCGAGTCTCTTACCCATTCAATTACCAGGTATTGAGTGCTAAGCCCTGAGTGTATTGATAAATGCATTTGTCTTTGTCCCGAACCTAACTTTCTTGCTGAGATTTTAGAACAATAACCATCAGTTACAGCAATTCTTAGCATTTAGCACACATCGGAAATCGCCTGCAGGGCTTCCTAAGTCATAGCCTTCTGGGCTCTGCTGTAAGTGTTCAAAAGACAGGCGTGCAGAGTGCATCCTGAACACGCAGTCATGTGTCTACATCAGATAGCGAGTCGGTGCTGAATGCCGCCGAAGTAGGGATGAAGGTCAGGAAGGTGGATTCAGTCTTAAATGCTTTAGTTAGGAGTAGCTCAGGGCCAACACACCACCTCTTTCTTAATCCAGCAACGGTGATGCTTCCCCCACTGTTTTCTCCTCCCTCTTCCAAATTCTCCAGGCTTCTAAGCAATCAGGAGGGCTACACCTTCCAAAATGGTCAGATCCCACTTCATCAGTAGGAGAGGGGTTCAAACGAAGGGAGCTTCCGGTTTAGTTAACTTCCTGCTTCTGTAACAAAACTGGATCTACCGGACATCAAGGAGAGCACATGTTTGTTTTAGATCACAGTTTGGAGCTTTCAGACTGTGACTGTTAGGCTCTGCTGCTTTGGGGGTGAGGTGTATCCCACAGTTATAACATATGGTAAAACAACGCCATTCAGCACGTGGCCAGAAGTGAAAGCCAAGAAGGGTCTCAGTCCTGTCATCTCCTCCAAGAGCCTTCACCAGTCACCAGAAAATCTCTCAGTAGGTAACACCTCTTCAACGTTCTAGCCCCTTGCCCCAGCAGCATCACGCTGGGGAAATAACACATGGAGACATTCTCAACCCAAATGTTAGCTGGACTCAGAGCTGTTGTAATTCCATTAGACTCATAGACTATGACCTAAGCTCGGTTGAATCAGACTTCTGGAATGCATGGCTTTCAAGAAAGGAGGCTTCACTAAAAATAATCAGCACAGCTAGTTCCTACAGAGACTCTTCAAGTGCTGCGTGCATGGGGAGGAGAGGGCTGAGAGGACGCACGCCTACAGAAATCTACCGGCTTTGACAAGCTGTAGCGCCCATTATTGACGCTGAAAGTGCATTATGTTATCAATGGTCCATTCCAGATCCAAGGAGTTAAGTTCTAGAGTGCCCGTTTCTTAAAACAGTAAGGCACTTATGAGAGGATTTTTATTTTTAGTGTTTATTTATGTATTTATGGGATGAGATGCTTTTATATGAGGGCCCCTGAAGTGATGGCAGAACTCTGAGGCGAGTCCAGCTGGATGGAGCTAGACAGAAACTGCCTGAGTTTCGTGGTCTGCATCTGTAGACTTTCTCTTTTGTCGTTGAAGGATAAAAGGACAGATATTGCCTGAAAACACACAGAACGGATCATTGTGTGGCGGTACATGCATTCCCTCTGCAGTTTAATGTTTACACCTGTGTAGTTTTTTTAATTCTTTTTTCCGGAGCTGGGGACCGAACCCAGGGCCTTGCGCTTCCTAGGCAAGCACTCTACCACTGAGCCAAATCCCCAACCCCACACCTGTGTAGTTTTATGGTTTTTTTTGGGGGTAGGGGGATCGAACCTGGGACTGAGCTTATGGTTGATGGATATTCTACCATGAGGCTACATGATAGCCTGCTAAGCTTATTTGACTTATTGTTAGAGGTTTTATGTACAATATTTAAATAAGTCCATGATTGTGAGGGTCTGTATGTCGTTTTCATAATTTCCTCTTCAATAAATGTGGGTGATAAATTCATATGATGATAAAGTGCCATATATAGCTGATGAAACAATTAGCGTAGAGAATAAATCTTGGTTTAATTTCAGACAGGTTAAATTGTAAGTAATTAACTGTAAATAATTAAATTTCCCTTTATTTTATTTTATTTTTTTACTCAAACAGTGATCGTGATTTTCATGAATAGTGATTTATCCAGTTATATTGCTAAATGATCTGTTTATTGCTGAAAAATATTCCTTTCCATTTGCGTACCAGAATCTATTCACCCATCCACACGTTAATTGGCCTCAACTTGGGGTTGGGGATTTAGCTCAGTGGTAGAGCGCTTGCCTAGCAAGCGCAAGGCCTTGGGTTTGGTCCCCAGCTCCAAAAAAAAAAAAAAAGGAAAAAAATATTGGCCTCAACTTATTGACCATCTTTTTCTGGGTACCTATATATGAAAACACCAATTTTTGTTGGGAGATCTACAAGGGTATTTTATTAAAGTGCTATTTATTTATCTAAAAGTAGAAGCTGAACTTAAGTTCATACAAAATATAGTATGTTAAAACAATATGTTCAAAAGCTTATCACACAAGAAAATTTTATCATTAACTTAATTTTTAATTTACTTTAAATTGTTTAATTTATAATTTACATAATTTACAATTGAATTAAATATTTTATTTTATTGTTCATTTGTTTTGAGGAGCTAGGAGTTGAACTTTGGGCATTGGGACACTCTACCTACAAGGCTCATCTCCAAATCTATAATCTTAACTTTTTAGAAAGTTATACAGGTGTGGGGTTGGGGATTTGCCTCAGTGGTTAAGAATACTGTCCTTCCTGTGTGTATGTACCATGTCCATGCCTAGTGCCCACAAAGGCCAGAGAGAGTATCTGATCCTCTGGAACTGCAATTGTGCGTCACCATGTGGGACGAGCCCTCTGGCAGGGCAGTTGAGCCATCTCTCCACACCCTGTTTATCTCACACACACGTCACTTTTCATCGAAGGCTGCTGGAACTCTGGGAGAGCTGGGTTCAGGTTTGGGACACGTTACCAGGAATGACGCAGGCACACATCCTGGGGCCGTGGAGATGGCTCATTTCATAAAGCGCTGCGTACAAGCATACAAATAAAGCAGTTCTCAGAGAAAACAGAGAGAAGGTGGGTACTGTGGTGCACACCTGCAGTCTAGCTCTAAGGAGGAAGAGGAGGAGGAGGAGGACGAAGAGGAGGAGGAAGAACAGACAGGATGATCCCCAGAACTCTGCCCAGATAAAAATGGTCTGGTTCAGTGGTTCTCAACCTTCCTAATGCTGTGACCCTTCCTTCCTTCTTGTCCTGATGACTGACCCCACAATCATAAAGCTATTTTTGTTACTACTTCGTAACTATAGTTTTGCTACTGTTATAAATTGTAATGAAAATATTTTTGGAGTTAGAAGTGTGCCAAAGGGGTCATGACCCACAGATTGAGAACCACTGTCCAGCCAAATAGTCAAGTTCTAGGAGCTGTTCCTCAAGAGATAAAGCAGAGGATGATGGACGTTGACCTCTGGCTGCTGTACACATACATATGAATATATGTGCATACACACATACACCCGTGCATGCACACAAAGAGAGGTGACAGGTTAAAGCTGCTGCTATTGACTATTTCTGGAAAAAAGAACTTAAAATCCATGAGGGCCATATAGATAGAAACACATATCAAAACATTGTTGAAGAGAACAGTGGGCTGCCAGCTAGTAACTGAGGGATGGTGGGATTCAAACTTCTCCTCTGGGGAGCCATCATTATAACCGGGCAAGCAGGATTGGGAATGGCAACATCAGCACGTGAAATTTTGTAGAGTAGAAGGACATCGTGTCTAGTTCGTCCCCGCTGTCGTGTTTAACTGCCAAGGGTAAAGTAGGAGTTTTTGTAGGAGAACAGATGTCCAGATACCACCTTAAAAGACTAAATTTACCTCACCAGATGCAGCACATGTCCTTCAACAGGAGGCCGTAAGGAAAAAGCATGACATCACCCCCGTGTTATTCCTCACACAGGAGTGTAACAGGAAACCAGTCAGGAGGGAAACTGAAAACACGCAACTGTGACACCAAATGCTTGATCTGAAGTCTTTAAACTGTCACGCCCAGAAGGAAACGTCCTAGGCAAGTATCTGGTGGGACCAGACTGTGTGTGTGTATGTGTGTATGTGTGTATGTGTGTATGTGAAGATATACATAGATAGGTATGTCATGTGTGTGACAGGGAGACAAATGATTACATTAACTGTGTCCTGTGGGTCAAATGCTACCATAGTAGTAACACCAAGTTTCTAATTTTGAAAAAATTGAATGTAGCTGTGGGTAAGTGGGTCTTGTTTTCAGAAAGGAGGAAGCATCAAATATGTAATTTATAGGCAATCAGGTCAGATGATGATGCTACTGCAGTGGTGTGTGTGTGTGTGTGTGTGTGTGTGTGTGAGCGCATGCGTCTGTGTATGTGCATGTGTATGCATGTGTGTGTGCATGTGTGTGTATGTGCACATGTGTGCATGTGTGTATCTGTGTATATTCATGTGTGTGTCTGTGTATGTGCACATGTGTGCATGTGTGTATGTGTGTATATACATGTGTGTGTCTGTGTATGTGCACATGTGTGCATGTGTGTATCTGTGTATATACATGTGTGTGTCTATGTATGTACACATGTGTGCATGTGTGTATGTGTGTATATACATGTGTGTGTCTGTGTATGTGCACATGTGTGCATGTGTGTGCATGTGTATGCATGTGTGTGTGCATGTGTGGGTATGTGCACATGTGTGCATGTGTGCATGTGTGTGTCTGTGTATGTACATGTGTGTGTGTGTGTGTATGTGTGCCTGTGTGTGTGTGTGTGTGTGTGTGTGTGCGAGAGAGAGAGCGAGCGAGCGAGGGTAATATAAATGAAACACAATGTTGATATTTAGAGGCTCTGAGTGAGTAACGTTATCATTTATTTTCAAAACAATTTTGCAACTTTTCTGTATCCTTGAAATCATCTCAAAATAAATGATAGCAATAGTGAGAAGAAAGGCGAAAAAAGATACACAAAGAAGCATGATTGCATGTTAGCAAAGATGTTCATCGTGTTTCCATCTCAACTGTAGGCTGCATGTGACTCAAAAACTCCACTTAAATTTAATCCTCCGTATGCTCTTATGATTTACACCTACTCCACCACACACATGGATTTAGCTTTATCATGTCCTTCCACTTACATTTCCCAAGCTCCCCCAGGGGCTGGGGCCCTATCTCTGCCTGTGTCACTCACTGTCCCCACTCTTCTGTCATCATGCTGCCATGCACAGATATACTCCGCTGGGCTTCACCAGCAGCTGCATGGGATCCAAAATAGTTCCCAATGAGATAGTGACTGTAAGACAGCTGTAGCCTCAAGTGACTTGGAATGTCACATGCTTGTCCCCAAGGGCTGAGTGTACCACGTGACAGAGGAATTCTAAAAATGGCTGTGTGTGCAGTCTGGTATAGAAGCCCTGAGAACTCCAGGGCCAGAGTGTGCTCTTGTGTGAGTACAGTAAGATGGCATTAGATTTAAAACATGCAATATTTATCACACATTGATATGACACCTCTCTTCATGCTTGGGTGCTTTGGGAAACCACTCCTTTCCCTTTAGTTTGGTTTGCGCATGTGCAGGTGTGTGTGTGTGTGTGTGTGTGTGTGTGCACACGCACATGTGTTTGCATGTGTGTACATGCACACCTGTGTATGCAAACATATGTGTATAAACATGCACATACATATGTGTGTATACGTGTGCCTGTGCACATGCACATATGTGTGTGCATGTGGTTTGTGCTTCAACTTATTGTATTTATTTGCTTTTTGTTTTGTTCTTTTTGTTTGTTTCTGAGAAAGAGACAGAGTTGAAAAGTGAGGCTCAGGCTGGCCTTGAACTTGTGACTCTGCCTCAGCCTACCGGAACACTGAGCCTGCAGGTTTGTGTAACTACACCAGAAGGGTACTTCTGCAGTGTTGGGTAGAGATAACAGAATCCAGCCAATGTGGCACTGGCCTCATGGGCTGATTGGAACCAACGAGTCAGCTCCGTGTGGCAGTTGGAGTGAGACTACTGGATTCTGAGCTTGAAGGGTGGGGCGCTGAGATGGGTTGGCCGTCTCTGACTAAGTGCACAACTTTCCAGTGCCTGCTGCCCCTGGGACATGGGATTAGAGGGGGCTGGTATTTCCTTTGGTCTCAAGACAGAATAGTACTTAATTCAGGCTCTTATCTCTCACCACTTTCTTATGTAGCCCAGGTTGGCCTCAAACTCACTAGTAGCCAAGGACATCCTTGAATTCCTGATCCTCTTGATTCTACTTCTTAAGATCTAAGGTCACAGGCCGTATCCCCATGTCTGGTTTATGTGGCTCTGGGGTGCAAACTCACCCTTATACTTGCCACAATCCTAGTCTGACTTTCTCCAAATTTTCTAGAAAGTGCTTTTCTGATACACCAGCAGGCATTTTGAATTGGCATCAATCAAAATCCATACCTAATTTGTCAGGCTTTTTGAATCCCAAAGTCGTTTTTTCTTTCACCTTGTTTCATGAGTGCCGCTAGTAACTTTCTGCTCTTTTCCTTTCTTCCTGCCACTGTGAGACCATTTCCTGAATTTATTTCCATAGGCTGGACCATTCTATGCTGAGAAATATTCCTGATCCCTTGTTTGACAAGTCAGACTGGGAAGTTACAGGAACCCATTTTCTGAGCGTCATCCGTGCCTCGGGCACTTTAAGATCTGTCTCTGTGTTAATAGCGCGCCTTTGGACAAAGCCTGACAGAATGCCTGATATTTACAAAACATTTTAGGAAACAGGAACCTAGGGAATTTTAAATCCACTCTACAAATATTGAAAAAGCAACATGTGACAGTAGAAGTTTATGGTTCTGTCAGTACCAAATAATGAGTCTGATACTGTGTTTCATCTTTATTTATCCCCAGAAAACAAATGTAAACCATGATGCAAAATTAAATGTAAAAATCTAGTAAGATCGTAAATGGACAGCCTACAGACTGACTCACATCCGTCTCTGCCCTATGTGTCATTGTGACGTCAGTCTCAGCCGCTGTCTTTTAGTAGTAGGAATACCTGGCTTACTGGACAGACATGGCAGTGCACACCTTTAATCCCAGCATTTGGAAGGCAGAGGCAGGTGGATTCTGAGTTCGAGGCCAGCCTGGTCTGCAGAGTGAGTTCCAGGATAGACAGGGCTTCACAGAGAAACCCTGTCTCATAAGACCAAAACCAAACCAACCAAACAAAAAGATTAGCCGGCAGATATAACCAATTAAGGCAATTTCAGCGCGTTAATTCTCTTAGTCTTTGAAATAACCGTATAAACTAGGTTCTATTACATCCTTTTGACAGAAAAAGGAATGATCATGAAGAACCTGCAGAGGCCCGCGGAGTGTGACTCAGGATCAACAGGACACAAACTCAAGTCCTGAATGCTGACTGCAGAGTCTGGATCTCTAGTGATAGCGTCAACACTCACCTAAGGGGAAGTGAGGGCTGACCTCTACTGCGGAGAGGTTTGCGTTCTGTTCTGCCACCTGGTGGCTGTCATTGGAAACTGTTCCTGCTCCCAGCTCCTGTGTTGAACGTGTCACGTGACCCTTCCTTTCGCACTCGCAGTTGCAGCTATAATTAGGCTTGCAGTAGATAATCGATCTCTTTCCATTCTGTCGTCCCATATACTAAGACCTTTAAAAGAAATTCCCACACGTGGGGCCAGAGGGCACTTGAGTGACACATAAGCAGTTTTTTCTTTGCCCCCCTACCGTGAGCAGCACCTCAGCTTCTCAGGGTGGACAAACAGCAATCTCCAGGCTTGGCTTGGAAATGTCAGCCAGGGTCTCCCTTGTCCTAGCGAAGCTCATCTCGCTATTGTTTAATTGGTTTACAGGATCTTGGGAATCGGGTTTTGAATATTCCTTCTTGAGAGTCCCTTGTTCCCAAGGCTGACTATAGCCACAATCCCAGTTTTAATCTCCAATCCTCCATTTCATCCATTAATCCTGCACGGTCATCATGGACCTATTTTTAAGACAATGAGAACACACATCTATCTGTACTGTTGGATGGAAATGATTAGACCATTATGCTAACACATAGGACAGATTCCATCTTTAATGCATATAAATGTAATCGTCTACTAGAGGGTGGCTCCCGACCGTTCTCCCATCTTTATTTTTGTGTCATCTGCTTGGAATTCATTCATACCACAGACATCTTCTGAGCTCAGGGGCGGGCTGGTATCTTGGCTGGGTGATGTAGACAGAAAAGAAAGTCCAGGTGAACACTCGAAAGGCTTGGCGTGGTTCCCTCAGAGGGTCAGGAACTCTTCTGATCTGTTATCGACTGCGCTACCCTGGCTCAGAAGGGAACACATTTGGAAGCATCGGATAAAGCAGCGTTCTGTGGGTACCGCTGACGAGAGCGGCTTGTTGTAAGCAGAAGAGTTGGCAAGGCGTTGTGAAGGGCCTTGGCTGAGCTCAAAGCGTTTGTAGAATCTGGTCAGAAGGAAAGAATAGGAAAGCTGAGGAGAGGAATAAGACCACAGAGCTGCAGAACCTGGAGTGTGTGTGTGTCTGGGGGTCCTGAAACAGTGGCAAAGAGGAAGAACAGCAGAAAGCAGCATGGGGGAAGAGCTTAGGTGCCAGTATCATGATAGGAAATGTGACTCCATCTATTGAGAAATAAAAGAACAGCCCTTCAGGCAAAGGAGGCAGAGGGCCGGGTTCACGTGAAGCTGTCCATCCAGCTTCGTGAGGTGTCTGGGTCAAGCTTGGGTAGCTTTCTGTTATGGATGCCGAAATGTTGGTTTTCTAACACAGTGGTGACGAGGACATGGACATTTTTAAATATGAGATATGACTACAGAAGCCAGTTCTGCAAAGCTGTGTTTCATGAGATCAACGCCGTGGATCATTAAAAGGGAGAAAAAAGTAACCCAAGATAAGGAAATAAAACCATTAGAAGAAAAAGTGAACCCCAAAAACCTAATAAGGGAGGGCAAGGGGGAAGGGGGGAGGAGGAGCAAGAAGAGGAGGGGGAGGGAGGAAGAGGAGGAGGGGAGGAAGAAAAGAGGGAGGAGGTGGAGAAAGAGAAGGAAGAGGAGGAGGAAGTGTAGGGGAAGGAAGGGAAATGGTAGCTTTGAGATCCCAGAATAGGTTCTGTGGGGTGAGCAGGTTCTAAGGACGGCCATGTGAGAAATGGCCTCCCTTGAATGAGGTCTGAAGGAAAAGGAAAGGAGATCTGTTGAAAGATAACTGGTGAGCTTCATTGATGTCCTTGGGAGGTTAGAGAACTAAAAATGACCCAGAGACCATTTCTACACTTGATGTCAGCCAAGAAGCTAACAAAGAATAGGTCTCAAAAGTGATTCAGTGATTCACCAGAGGCTCACGTGTTCTTCTCATTGATCTAGAACATCTACTCCTGGACACGCTTGAGAGGGCAATCCCGGATAAGCATAAACACACGCTACAGTACTGCATGATAGAAAATGAACTAGGAACCAATATACTTTTCTTATACCTGAAAGAATAAATAAAATATCGTGCTTGCCAAGAATGTTAAGGACTTAACTAACCACTTTTATAGCTGTAATTATGTTAAATTAAAAACAAAGATGCTGATTCATGGTATATCATTCCAGTTTTATAAAAAGAAAACCTCCATGTGCATAGAAATGAAGACAATAAATATAAATTACTAATAGCTTTTTGCAGACAGTGAAATTATTTATATTTATTATCCCTTAGACTTTATCAAGCACTCTAATAATTTTACATAATCTATACTATTCTAACAAAAAAATAAATAAATGCAATAAAATACAGAAAAGGAAATGACAGCAGGTTGGCTTAAGTTATAAAAAGTCGGGGTTGGGGATTTAGCTCAGTGGTAGAGCGCTTGCCTAGGAAGCACAAGGTCCTGGGTTCGGTCCCCAGCTCCGAAAAAAAGAACCAAAAAAAAAAAAAAGTTATAAAAAGTCTTGCTAACGTTTATATTTAAATATAGTTTATTAAATGTTATTGTTATGTAAACAATAATATTTTAGCATGAAGTTAACTCAGGATTAATAAAAATGAGAATATACCTCTTTTAATTTCAAGGTCTAGCATAATAACCGTGATTCAATTAGCAACTCTATTAAATTTCTGGCGGATGGGACACGATGGAAAGGCAGGATCAGTTCAACTTGAGTAGTCTTTACTAATACTGTGAAATGGAGTCTCAGAACAGACCTACAAAGAAATTCAGTGTTTTACAGTGCTTTCTGAACTAAATTACTTGCCCAGGTTTATTATAGGAGAGCCTTGTGGACGTCATATTAATATGCACTATGGCATTTTAATAAAGTTATATAATTAGGTCGCGCATGTCTCTTTTTTGTTATAGTACTGATTATAGAATCTTGAAGCATAAAATGAGAACAATGAAAATGTCTAAGGTCAGAAGATACAACTTAAGTGTGCTTTACTTGGTAAGATGCTTCTTTCCCACTAGATCCAGAAATAGAAACACTATCTCCAGGAAGAGCACTGATTTCTTAAGTCATCATGTGCTTAAGATATATGCTTGTTTTATATATGTATATATATATATATGTATATATTTACATGCTGGCAGTACACACACATATATATAACGGTGTAGCAGCTAGACAACAATATTACGTATCAACTTTGGCTTGCTGATACTTAATATTGTATAATTAAGTACTTAATTTTCTTATATTATAAATATAATATATATCACATATACATATTTCTTGTTATAAGAACGGTTTCCTAGGTCTTTTTCTTCATATCGATTCCAGGTCAGCTGATGTGGGGCAGGGTCTAAAACCCCACATATTAATGTAGAATAAGCAACAGTGTCCTACTAAGTGCACATGATTCAGGAGACATTGGCTTTAGAGGACAGACTGAGGCCTAGTGCCTTCAACATCTTGTCAGATATTGTCAAGAGTTCTTCCTCATCAACCTGTCCTCTTGGGAACAACAACAGCCTTGGGGTTGTTAGGTCAAGCAGAGCGTTGTCAAGGGCTGCTTGTCATCTGTTTTTCAAGAACCACATTCATTGAGCCTTAACTTCCTAATGTCCTGTTTCTACTTCCCTCCCCCTCAGTGAAGGGGGTCTGCTCTTCTCCATCTCTTCTCTGTCCCCCTTTAATCCCTCTCCACCCTAGCTTACTTGTTATCTTGGACTCTAAAACCTTCTGGTCAACATGCAAAAGTCTATACTTAATATCATTTTCCAGCTGCCACACTGTTACAGATAAAGGGCCTGTGGCTAGCTTGGCGCTTATGTTTCTCTTTTGATAACAGAGCACGTTCCTGTTCCAAAGACATTAGACCATATGGGTTCTATGTAGGGATCAGCTCAACAGCACTGTATTGGATGAGTTGTGTAGATATTGTCTGTAGCAGTGGGGCTTTGCTGTCAGTTTGTGGAGAACAGCCTATACATAGTCTTGGCCTGTGTTATTTGGGGATTCCTGTGGGGGACCCTTTGGCCAACCACTCAATTGGATGTAACCCAAATTTGATACTGAAAGCTTCATTTGGTGACAAGAGATGTCCAGTTGGGACTCTGTGTTCCCCATTGCTTTGCAATTTTATTTAGATCATATATATATATATATATATATATATATATATATGGAGATTTCTACTGTTTAAGAAAAATGTATTTATTTTATTTCAAGTGCATGTGTGTTTTGCCTGTGTGTATGTATGTAATACACGTATGTGCCTGGTACCCACAGGGGTCAGAAAAGAACACTGGATCCGTTGAAACTGGATTTTCGGACAGCTGTGGACAGTCAGATAGGTGCTGGGAATTGAACTTGGGTCCTTTCCAAGAGCCACAAGTTCTCCTAACCACTGAGCCAACTCTCCAGTCTCTGAAAACAACTCTCAATGATAAATTATCTTAGTCCGTCTTTGCTGCTATGACAAAATTTCTTCAGACTGGAAGAGTTGTAAATTAAAGAAACTAATCACTCACAGCCATGGAGCTGGGAAGTCTGAGGTTAAGGTACTTGTAGGCGAATGTCTGGTGAGGAACTGGTGCCTTGAATGTGGCAGAAGCCTGGAACAAAAGAGCTTAGGTTCTCAGACCCTGTTTGAGAAGGCTCTGAGCTCTGGGCTTGGGATGTCAATCACTCAGTGACCAAGCCCTTGCTTTTGTTAGTTGCCAGCACCAACGTGGTAACTCACAACCGTCTGGTATTCCAGTTCTAGGGTAATCAACTCCCTTTTCTGGTTGGTCTTCCTGGGCATCAAGCATGTATGTAGTGCAACATCCACACACATAAAATCAAAACAAAGTCTCATAAAACACCCAGCAGATTTTCAATTATGGTGTTTAGAGACACCACTTGCTAACACAGCTGAAGAAGAGGTCACAAAAGTTCTGGGGCTACTCTCCATCTTCTCGAAGATAGGAATCATTTGGGTGGCATGGGGGAACAGCTGTTGTATTTGAAAAAGGAAGGTGTAGGTGATCATTGCATGCAAACCATTTGAATGCTTTCTCTGCTTTGAAAATTCGAATGCCTGGGGTGGTGGACTGGGTTCAGAAGTGGGGAAAGGAGCTTCTACCTGTCCCTCAGGTCACATTGCTCATTCCCAACTCATTCTGTCACCCAGGTGCTCATTCAGAGGGGTCAGCTCAGAGACTGTGCTGCTAAGAATTGTGCATCTCTTGCTGGTTCATCTCTGATTAATAAAGCTCTCCTCTGACCTGTTCTGTCCTCTTCCCACCCACCTGCCAAGGGCTCACGCCCATTTTCAGCCCCACTCTTTCTGCATTTTAAGAGACCTGTGGTTACCATGCCATGCTCAGACAAGATGTGTGTTCCATATATACATTTGGTAGATTAAAATGACATCCTCATGCAATATTTACGTATATGTTTGTGTGTGTGTGTGTATTTATGCCTCGATAGTATTGCACATGCTCCCTAACATACAATGATGTATGTCCAGATACAACTATCACGGATACAGCTAACAGAAACAGCGTAATTTGGAAATACATTTTCAGGCTCTGCCTACCAGGAGTCTTTTCTCGGCAGCACAGCAGTACACCGTTGAATCTTGGCTGCTTTCTCCTCTCACCTCATGTTCACTGGCTGGTAGGGACTATGACTCAATCCTGACCAATGCCACAAGCTGTCCTGGTTTGTTTTTCTGTCGCTGTGATAAAGCATCCTGTCTAAAAGCAATCTCAGGAGGAGAGAGTTCACATGGCTTAATGACTTAAAGTCTACCATTGAGGGAAGTCAGGGCAAAAGTCTAGAGGGAGGAACTGAAGGAGAGACCACGGAAGAAGGCTGCTTACTGTCTTGATCCCAGGCTCATGGTAAGACACCTTTCTTATACATCTCTGGCCCACCTTTCTAGGGATGAATGCTGCTCACAGTGCGTTGGACTCTCCTGCACAAACTAGCACTCACGAAAACAACCCACAGATATGCCATAGAGCAATCTGACGGAGGCAACTTTTCAGTTAAGGTTCTCTCTTCTTGGGTGTGTCAAGTTGACAACCAAAATTGCCATCACTCAAGGGTCTTACCATTTCTAGACAACCTGGGAAAGCATCAAAGCTAACAGTACAGCACTTCCCATTTATAGCACTCTGAAAGCAAACCACTGTAAATCAGGAACCTTCTGTAAGTCCAAGCGTCAATATTTACAACGATACAATAAATTGGTATTTTTATAGTTTCTTAATGAGATGACAATGCTTTGATGTTATGTGTGAGACAGTGTGTATCTAAAAAAGTTTGTGGGTCACTTCTCTGATGAGTACAGACTGAGGGATTCTGTACTAGAGTGAATGTTTTGACTGAAAACTTCATTTTTGCCCTGGGAATCTTACTGGTTTTGCAATGACAGCATAGCCAGAAAGTGCCAACACCATGGGAGCCATGGTGCACACACACATAGTAAGCACACACAATAAGTAAGTGGACATATAAAAAATGACAAGTTTCCTAATACTTATACTGTCTATCTTAATTTATATCTGTTAATGAACAAAGAACCATAAAACATGTAAGGAAATCATTAATAAATATACAAGAAATTAGCAAATATACAAGAAAATTATTAATTTGGGGAGACTGAAAATTATTCCAGATTTTAAAAACAACTACATTTGTTTATTTATTTTTTTTGTTTCTTTGTTTCTTTAGTTACTTGTGTGTCCATCTCTGTGTGTGTTTGCCACAGCATGCGTGAGGAAATCAGTGGACAACTTGTTGGAGTTGGATCTCTTTTCCCTTCTCCACCATAAAGGATCAGGGGATTGAACTCAAGTCTTAGCTTGGAGGCAAGCATCCCTACTGCCTGAGTCATCTCACCAGCCTGGATGATTCCGGTTTGAAAGGAAGGACACTGTGAGGATCTTCTTCACGAATCATTTACTGATTTACTCTGGCAAGTGAACACTTGAGAGTCAGGCAGGCTCTCTCTCTCTCTCTGCTCTCTCTCTCTCTGTAACGAAGTTTTCTGTGGGAACATTTCTTTCGAATGTACCACCTGCCACACCATCCTAGATTACCTCTGAACTCTCCTAGATCAAGCAGGTTTTTCTCCTACCTCAAAGAAGGAATCACCTATGAAACGCATCCCTCAATAACAGAACAAGTTAATGGGCCATGTTGGCCATGTGGCAAATATTGACTGGTTTCAGGGAGCTCTGTGGAGCATTAGAAATGTGCCTGAAATTTGAGGGGGGATTTTGGCCGAGCATTCAGACAGTTTCCATTAGGAGGTGATGACTGACTCCGTGTGACATTTTGTGTCTTCCACATTACACATATGGCCTTCGGATGTCTTCGGTAGAAAATGAAAATACATTTTAAGTTTTGTTTTTGTACGCTTTGTCAGAATTTTTATCCTTTACATCTTTTTGTAAATTTTAAAATGACATTTCTTTAGCCACTGAAGGTGCTTTTTTTTTTTTTTTAACTTTTGTATCTTTTCCTCTAATGCTTGCACTAACGGTGAGGTTCTGAGGTGATGATTTTGTTTCTTGTGAGCTGTATGTCTGAGTTTTATTATAATAGGATTGGAAGGTAACATCACTGCTGAACTCTGTGGTTCCAAAAGGCTGGTATCTCCAAAGAAAGAGGCATGGCCCCATTTCCAGTCAGGACAATGTGAGCCTGGCTCCAGGTCTCGTGAAGAAGGGGAGAGTTTATATCCCTGCCTAGACTCTGACTTACTCTTTGTGACTCTAAATCTGGTACCTTACCCTACCTCTTGGCAAGATCTCAATAATCATGACCAAGGAAACTTGGGGATGGGGCTTCTTGAACTTCCAATCTAGAATATGTCTGTATCAGACAGATGTCTTAAATCTGTGGCCACGCATTAGGAAGGTGAACCTGACTGTTTGTATTAGTCAGAGGTCTCCTGAGGACTAAAACCAATAGAGTATCTATAGTTGTAAGAAGGGATTTATTATACGGGCTTACAGATAAGAAGTATGTAGCTAGGTGGTCTTGTAATGGCTGTTGGCAGGCTGGAGAGCTGGGGAAAATGGCGACTGTTTAGTTCAAGAAGCTAGAAGCCTCAGAACAAGAACTAATGATGTAGCCAGTCTGAGGCGAAGAGCCTGGTATTTCCTCTGAAAGCTACTGATGGGAGGCCCCACTCAACAGCCCAAGAATGGAGCCTGATGTCCAAGGCAATCGCAGTACCAAAGAGCACTCCTGCTTTAAAAAGCAGTGGACGTGTCTCTGCATGAGCTCCTTTATCTTTTGTATGCGCCTCTAGCCTGCTTCGTGGGGCCACCCACATTCACAGTGAGTCTTCCCCACGCAGGTCACTAACTCACATGTCAATCTCTGTAAACGCCTTCACACGCAGCCTCCGAAACACGCTTTACTAACTCTTCAGGCATCTGTCAATCTAATCAAGATTAATCATCACACCGTCCAATTAGTATTTATATTTTTAACTACTTAATTTAAGTCATGATCTATAACAAACCCATGGATAAAATGAATATATTACCGACAACTGCCCAAACACTTGTCAGAATAAATTGCCAGCAACCACTATTTATAACTGATGAAATTGAAAGTTTCACATAGGCAGAGACACAAATTCGTTTAGAACTCATCTCCAGTGACACGGTATTAAGCACTGATACTTGAGAGTATCCCAGCATTTATTGACATGAGAGTTGGAAGCGATGTGGATACTTGGGGCTCAATACCTCTTAAGCCCTTGGTTAGGAGATCTGACATGGGTCTCAGTCTTTCTGGTCTCATTTCCTCATCGCCTAAGAAAAGGAAACTGGGGTTCAGAGGGCAAAACAAATAGACTGTGTTTCTTGCAATGGCATCGTATGTAGCTTTTTATCAACACAGACAAGAGATGCCCATAAACGTACAAGAAGCTACAGAACACCAAACAGATTGGACCAGAAAAGAAGTCCCTCCTGTCACATAATAATCAAAACACCAATTGCAAAGAACAAAGAAAGAAAAAGGTCAAGTAAACATATAAAGACAGACCTATCAGAATTACACCAGACTTCTCAACAGAGACTCTGAAAGCCAGAAGATCTTGGGCAGATGTCATACAGACCCTAAGAGAAAAAAAAATGCCAGTCCAAATTACTGTATCCAGCAAAATTCTCAATTATCATAGATGGGGAAACCATGATATCCCACAACAAAACCAAATTTACACAATATCTTTCCACTAGTCCAGCCCTACAAAGGATAATAGAAGGAAAACTCCAACACAAGGAAGGGAACTACACTCAAGAAAAAGCAAGAAACTAACCTCACAAGAATCCCAAAAGAACAAACATAATTCTATCTCTAACAACAACATCAACAACAAAAAACAAAAACAGGAAGTAACAATCATTGGTCCTTAATATCTCTCAATATCAATGGACTCAATTACATAGAGCAACTCACTGGATACGTAAACATGACCCAGCATTTTGCTGTATACAAGAAATGCTCCTCAGTGACAAAGACAGACACTACTTCAAAGTAAAAGGCTAGAAAAAAATTTTCTGAGCAAATGATCCCAAGAAACAAGCTGAAGTAGCCATTCTAATATCCAGTAAAATAGACTTTCAACCAAAGTCATCCAAAAAGATAAGAAAGGACACTTCATATTCATCAAAGGAAATCCACCAAGATGAACTCTCAATTCTGAACATCTATGTCCCAATGCAAGGGCACCCACATTTGTAAAGGAAACAGTACAAGCTCAAGGCACACACTGCACCTCACACAATAATAGTGGGAGACTTCAACCTCTCACTCTCACCAATGACAGATCCTGGAAACAGAAACTAAACAGAGACACAGTAAAATAACAGAAGTTATGAACCAAATGGATTTAACAGATGTCTATAGAACATTTCACCCTAAAACAAAAGAATATACCTTCTTCTCAGCACCTCATGGTACCTGATGTAGTCTTCACTTGCCAATTGAGACAGAATTTGGAACAAAATGTGGGAACAGGGACCAGGAAGTGGGAGAGGGGGGAGTGAAGATAGAGCCCAGGAAGATGCCCACAATTCAGACTCCTGAGACTAGCTTCAGAGTACAGATCTAATTTTATTGTTTATTGTACAAGTTTATATATATATATATATATATTCAAAGGCAAATCAGGGTGCAATCTGTGTTGTTTAGCCAAATCTGACTCACCTGTCCATGCGCCTTTAGGGGAGGGTCCAATCCCCCATGGAGATTCCACAAAGACAGAGGAGCCACCCCCCAGCCTCAGGTCCTTTGTGTTGTCTCCCCACTATGCTGGGAGACACATCAGATCACACACTGTGTACAGTGGATCACGACTCTTCAAGGAGTCCCAGGAGCCTGTGGCACTTTGCTCTCCACCCCACTTCTTCCTTCACCAGGTATATCTCTACCACCACCATGCCCCCTCCACACACACACAGCAAAAGAGCTCTGGGCTCTTCTAGATGACTCTGTAGTTCCTGAGTGGCCAGGAGATGATGATCAAACAATAGCATTGACAGTTGCCTAGGAGCATAAACAAAGAAAGAAGTCACCTGCGACTTTTCTTCCCTAATAGTCATGTTTGCATGTGCCTGCACATAGCCATAGAGACAGCATAGAGTATAATATGTAATATTTGATACACACATATATGTATGTGTATATATATATATATATATATAAAACTTTTCTGGAAACGCTATTTGATTTTTCTGAGATTTCTTTGTAAATTAGACAATGGAGGCAGTTATCTCACTGTCATAGGGGGTAAATGTGGTAAGGGGTAAGGTGCCTGACTCACAGGGGGCATGAGGCAAATGCTGGTGTCCACTGTGTTTATCCTTGGCATCACTTCCCTGTGAAAGAGGTACCTCAACCCTTTCATGTCTACTGTGAAGCACAGCTCAGGTCCTCCATCACTCAGGAGTGAGGAGCAGAGTTGACGGAATTCAAGTGCTGAACTTCAAGGCTTGGAAGATCATCCAATTCTGGGACTCAGTGTGCAAGGGCATCTCAGGGTCTGGCAAGAGCTGGTCCTGAAATGGTATGACTATGCTATCCCGGGTACATCCCCAGAGAATTCTGTATCCCACCACAGAGACATTTGCACGTCTACATTTATTGCTGCACTATTTATAATTAGCTTCGATGCCCATCAACAAATCAATGGATAATGAAAATGTTTACCACACGATGAAATATTATTCATATATAAAGTAAAACAAAAAAGTCAGGAAAACGGATGAAGTTGGAAATTGCTAAACAAAGTGACTCATAATCAGAGAAATGAATATTGTATTTTCTCTTTCATATACAAGTCCTAGCCTTGTTTTGCTTTTTTATTTTTTGAATGCAGACTGCAGAAGTAAGGGGGTCCTGGAACTTCCACCATGGTTCCAGGTCGATTCCAAATGAAACATCCTTTAACAACAACGAACACTCCCAGCAGGAATTCTGGGACAGGAGATCCATCAGCAACCCACGGAACCAAGGGAACCCCTCGCTTTCATAAGCTTTTAAAAGGAAAGGGCCTTTGACTCAGGTGAGGCCTTACTACAAGGTGAGTATGCCCTCAGGCTGCTGCAGATCTTAGCTCTCAATAGTGCTGCATCCATAGGTCCAAGGCCTGAATCTCGAGTGGACTTTTTCTTGGGCTGATTCTAAGGGAGAGGAGTTCAGAGCTCAGAGATTAGCGGAAGTGTTAAGATATGATAGTTTCCTGCTGAAGGACTACACTTCCCAGCTTCCTTTGCAGACTATGGAAGCCATTATAAGGTAGCCACTTCCCGTTTTTTTCTGTAAGCATTTTGCCCCCTCGTCTAAGGTCAGACCAAACCTCTCTTTCTGCCTCCTGTTCTTCTATCTTAGTAATGCAACAGGATATGAGGCTGTAATTAAGTGAAAGGTTAGCGAGCAAAACAGACACAAGGGAATGTATGACTTAAGACAGCGTGAGCCCTTATTTTGGGGGGAAAAACCTGCAGAGGGGCCTCTGTAAGATCAGAGCTTACAAGTTGAGGTAGTAATGGGGCAGAGAGGGGGCTGGAAGAAGTTGAAGTCTCCTTTGCTGGCCCCACTATTGGCTATGGGCTAACCAGTGAGTCAGTAAAAGAATGTCAGGTAATTGATAAGCATCTCCGGAGGCTGGCGATTACATGGGGTCCCTAGAGCAGGACAGTCAAGAATATAGAGAAACGAGTTACTTTGGGGAGCTAATTACCATAGTTACGGGAAATGCCACAGTTCACCCAAAATGGAGGAGTTTTACAAAATGTCCTGGCCCTGGCTAAAGTGCAGGTTGGTTCCTGCCTGGGATGGCAAAAAAGTTTGCTGGGTCATGTGGGTAATTCCCCGTACAGTGACAGCGTCTGGGATCTAACATTGAGAAACTGGAGCCTAAATCGCAATGGCCACCCCATGTGGTAGAGATGCAGGAAATACAGATACATCCAGTGGAGCCAGCCCAAGAGAAAGACCACGCGTGCTTCCGGTCACGGAGCTACAGATGCAGCACTGTCCAGATGCCCTTCCGTGAACCCCACAGGTCAGATTCACCGCAGACGGACTAGTGTTTGTCCTACAGCGTTTCTTTAGTTAGTATTTCTTTTCTATCCTCTTGTTCTCCATATTTGAAATGGGTATGTTTACACTGGTGCAATCAGCTTTGGGAAGCCTTGATTTCACGGGGCCTCGTGGCTAAGACGTAGATCTATTTCAGAAGAGACTCAATTCGGATATTTGAATAACACTGGGGCTGGTAAGGCTGGGACTTCTTGAAGTCGCGCTGAAGACATTTCCCCTTAGGAGGTGGCCGTGAGGCTATGGCAGCTAGGGAGGACCGTTAAGGTTTGGATATGCAATGCCCGTTATGGGTTCGCATGTTTGAACATTTGGTCTGGAGCTGGTGGAGATGATTTGGGAGGCTCTGGAACTTTTTGGACATGAGGCCTAGGTGATGGCCGTAGGATTCCAGGGGTGGAGCCCGAGAGTTACAGGCTCCTTGCTTCCAGTGATCAGCACCGTATTACAAGCAGCTGCTTCAGGCTTCTGCCACCACAGACAGGCGTGGTCCCACTACCATGCCTCTCCCACCAGGGCCAATTGTGAATGAACGAAAACTAAAACTAAACCTATCCTTTCTTAACGTGTCTCTTAGGTGTTTCGCCACAGTGAAAACTACCTCTCTTAATTAACTTAGCCTAATAAAGCCCAGCCGTTGAGATTATTTTTTAAAAAAAATCATAAGAACACAAATCCATGCTCTTTTGAGGCTATTACTAATTATCTGAGATATTGTCAGTCTGTCGGAGAACAGATCTGACGTTGCTACACTGTATTCGTGGACAGTGGACATTCGCTTTGGTTCATCTGCAACACAGAGCGTGTAATGAAAGTGGTCAGCGAGGGCTTCAAGCATTAACGTCAACCTGCTATGCTGAGATCGAGTCTGTAGGTGGCAGCACAAACTCGGGTATGGGGAAAATGGCACCGAGGTTAGTTTTAGTGGCCTCAAGATCTGGATGCTGTAAAAAGACAGTATTTTACTATCTTCACTGCACCATTGGAAGCCTTTTAAGATCACAAATAGTAACTTGAAACTATATTTGTATCTCTATATTATTCTTTCTTTAAAGATTCAGACATCACCACTTGCAAAACCACAGCTTGCCTAGAGAGGACATCAAAGCTATTGGGTTTGAATTTCGCTTTATTTAATATTATCTGGCTTGTGTATTCTTGATTTATCTTTACCTGTCTCTGAGACTTCATATTTCCCTTGAAAATGTGTAAGTGTATCTCTTGTAAGAAGCCCTGAGTTTTACATTTCCTTAATTCAGTCTGGAATCTCTTACCCAACTTTGGAACTCAGCTCCCATACTCCCACCCTGCCAGAGTTCTCAGTGTATGTGAGAGTATGGATTTCCTATCTTCTCTTCACGTTTTATGTTTATTTCATTCACCACTGTTTATTCTTCTTCCTTTCCAAATATTTTTAAGCTTAAACAGGGCCAGGACTTGAAAAAATTCTAACTCGGGGATGCTGGCATAGACCTTTGATCCCAGCATTTGGGGCAGAGGCAGGTTCAAAGCCAGCCTAGTCTTTGTAGTGAGTCACAGGACAGCCAGGGCTACACAGAGAAACCCTGTCTCGGAAAAACAAAACAAAACAGAACAAAACCCCAAATGAATAAAAACCCAACCTACCCACCAACCAGCCAACCTTCTTCTCTTGCCCTCCTCCCCTCTCAAGCAATACAAAGTCAGAGAATCCTCCATTTTGCCTTGTAGTTGAATGTGTCTGTCTCTCTGAGCTATAACTCATTCATCACTCTGCCCCAGGGGACACAGCATTGCTCCCGGGCTCCTGCCACCAGGGGTGCAGATGCTCTAAATGCTTCTGCTTTCTTATTTACTCTCTCCTCCCTAACTGGACATTTTATTGGTAAAACTGGAGAATCCTCACCATACATAGTTTTTGTAACTTTTTTGGAAGAAATGTTATGATTAAGATAATAAAAACCACATGAAGAATATTTAGCGATTATAAATATTTTTATTTATTTTATGTTTTCCTCTTTGAAAATTTTGAGCATGCATGTAATATATCCTGGTGACTCTCTCCTCTATTCTTTATTTATTTTATGTGCCTGAGTGCTTCGTCTGTGTGTATATTGGTATGGGGCATGCATGTCCGTGCATCTTGTGCACCCGCGGTCTCTGTATTCACTTCTATTTATTGCAAAGAAACACTTCTCTGATGAAGGCTGAGAATAGCATTTGCCTGTGAAAATGGACATAGTTGATAGCTAGTGTTCTTCTTTTTCGGATATAGTCTGTCTACATAGCTCAGGCTGGCTTTGAACTTGTTATGTAGGGAGGGCTGGCTTTCAAGACCCAATTCTCCTGCTTCAGGCTGTGTGTCTCTATATCTCTTACACACACACACACACACACACACACACACACACACACACACAGAGTTATTTTTCTGAGCTATTTATGTGGTAAACCACATATATCGTGATCCTTACCCTTGAACAATTCAGTGTGTACTTTCCTACAAAGAGTGATACACACAGAACAAGTGTCGATTTTCCATGACGTCATTTTCCCACCTGTGGCCCATGCTCCCGTTTGCAAGCTGACACAGTAATATCCTCCTCAGTACTGACCACCCCTTTCTAGCTCAGCGTCCGTGTTGGGCAAAGAATCATTTACTTGTCATGCTCTTTAGGCTCCTTTCATCTGTAGTCTCCCTGATGTAGCTTTGTTGTACTGTGGTTAAATAGAAGTGTTGATTCTTAGCTTGTGTTTCCCTCAATGATACAATAAGTAGCAATGATCTGTTGCCTCCAGTGCTGTGTGTAGAGAGAATCTTTATTGTATTGTGTGGAAGCATCACCTGTCAATAAAAAGCTGGGGCCTATTAACAAAGGCAGGGAATAGAAGGTGGGAGTTCCTATAGACAGAGGGAACTCTGGGATAGGTTCAGGCACAAGAGATTCTCCACCCGGACTGTGAAGAGATGGGCGAATGAAACTGAGGAGAGGTAACGAGCCGTGTGACACACACAGAGCAGCATAAATGGGTTATATAAGTTTTGAGATAGTCAGGGAATGAGCCAAAGCTTATGGCCTAGGCATTCATAAATAAATAAGTCTTAGAGTCATTATTCTGCGAACAAAGAGGCCAGGTAAAAAGCTTCCGGCTACAGCTATGTCTATCTCTAGAGGGTGGGCAGGTCTTAAAAGCACTGCCCTGCGAGTGGATTAGTGCTCTTTTCATGATGCCCATGGGAGCTACCTTGTTCCTTCAATGTGAGCTGGCCTTCACCAACACTAAGTCTGCTGTTAAGTGTGTGAGAGGAATTCAGAGACAGATTAAGAGAGAGATTGAGAGAGAGACATTAAGAAGCATTCCCCCATGATTTCTGCTTTAGTTAACACTTTTTGAAGAAGAAGAAGAAAGATTGGTTTATGTATAAATTCTTGAGAAACCATAAGGAGACATGGGTGAATAAAGAGCTTCTTCTATAAGCGTTCCTTTCCTCGAGGCCTTCCTTTTGAAAGCCTGTTGATGGACTATACGTTCTAACAAGAGAAGAACCCCAGAAGGGACAGGAGTGGGGTTCCAGTGCAAATGAAGGACGCCTGCCGTACAGTCTCATTTCCATGGATGACACCTTAAAGCTCTGTCGTGGATAGGTTCCAGTTTCCATTGCCTTGCTGTAAGGAAACACGCTGACCAAGCAACACAGGGGAGGGAAGGAGGCATTCTACTGCCAGTCATGGTCCTTCTAAGGAAAGTCAGAGCAGTGACTCACGCAGGAGCATGAGGCAGAAACCCTGATCACTTGTTAATTAAGACCCCCCCCCACATGCCCACAGGTCAGTTTGATCAGGATGACCCCTCAACTGAGGCTTCTTCTCTCAGACAACTCTAAACTGTGTCGAGGTGACGATTAAGGCCATCCAGGACATACAGGGAGAAACTTTGTGGGGACTTTGGGAACAAATTATTTATGGTGATTTTCTGTACCCATCAAATCCAAATAAGGGGTCACGTCAAAGGGGTGCAGGTTAGAGATCCTGAATCTGCTACCCGTGTTCACTGGGATCCAACAATGACGTAAGCCTGTGGCAGATGGCGAGAGCCAGGTTTCTCCCCACCGGAGTGGGAAGTTAGACAAGCAAGGGCTCGATGATCCATATGGCAGCAATGGATTAGAGTTTGAGATGTGACATCAGTGGGAACTCATTCCAGTTTCATTTGGATACACGGTTATAGGTGGAAATGTTTAAAGCTGTGCACATAGCTAAGGTTAGCACATATGCATATTTTTGGTTTAATTAGTGAGAGCCCGGAAACTGTAATTCTCCAGTAGCATCCTCCTAGTATACAGTTCTTGATTTTTTAAAATGTTATTCTTTTTTTCCTGGTTATTTTATCTATTTACATTTTAAATGTTGTCCCCCTTCCCTCCACAACCCCACCATTGATCCCTCTCCCATTTGCCTCTAACAGGGTTCTCCCCCACCTACCCACTCACCCACCCACCCACTCCTGACTTACCACTCTAGTATCCCCCTACACTGGGGCATCAAGCCTCCACAGGACCAATGGCCTCCCCTCTCATTGGTGCCCAACAAGGCCATCTTCTGCTACATATGTCACTGGAGCCATGGGCCCACCCAAGTATACTCTTTAATCAGTGGTTTAGTTCCTGGGAGCTCTGTGGGCTAAACTCACAGTTCTTGATTTTGAATACCAGCCTCTGGTACAGAGAGCTAGGTAGGGCTCCTTGAGAAGGCTCACTGCAGGGCTGCAGCTGGAAATAGATGAGAGGTGGTTGGTCCATCCCAAGGTGCCAATAAGTGGGGAGGTGCTTCAGTACAACAGGGCAGCACTGGTGGAGATCCATCGAGAGCACAGATATTAAATGACAGTAATCCAGGAAGTCAAGGTGGGATAATTACAGCTGCAAAGCCTTCCAAATGTAACACAGGAGTATACCACACAGTATAAAATAATATCCGTGGGTCAATCTTATGGCAAGGAAGTGCTTAAATGAATGAATAATCAAATGGACTGGCATGGGCACATGTCCTCCGCCATGGGCCTCGAGGGAGGGAGTACAACTGCCTTCCATTTTTTAATGCCTGAATGGTTACAGCTTTAAACCTTGCCTCTTCCTCTTCCTCTTCCCTTCTGGTGTGCTAGGAAGAAAGGCTGTATGGTAGCTTATTTGATGGCTGTAGGAAATTCAGACTCTCAACTCAGTCCTTAATCACCATAAATAGTTTGCCTGGAAAGTCCACACAAAGTAGCTTTCTGTGCTGTTCTCCTCCTCCCATGCCCAGCCAGTTTTTAGGTATAATTATCTATCTCTGTACCTATCTATGTATCTACCTATGTATCTACCTATGTATGTATGTATGTATGTATGTATGTATGTATCCATCCATCCATCCATCCATCCATCCATCCATCCATCCATCCATCCATCCATCTATCTATCTATCTATCTATCTATCTATCTATCTATCTATCTATCTATCTATCTATCTATCCATCCATCTATCTATCATGCATATACTGTGTGTAGGTGTTCAAGGGAGCCACAGAAGAGGCATTGAGTCCTCTGGAACTGGAGTTATGTATACTTGTGATCTGCCTGACATAAGTGCTAGGGACCCGACATGGTCCTCTAGAAGAGCAACCCACACTTGTAACTACCGAGCCATCTCTCCGACCCACAGGTGTCAGTTTTCAGGACTATTTAGCAGGCTTCCTTCTCATCTGCAGTAGAAGCCCCCCTTGCCCCTTCCGATTATCTTTTACTGTTTAAACAGTCAAATGTCAGAGACCCAAGCAAAAGGCACACATGGGGTGAGTGCTGTGTCCTCTCGTCCCTGCCCCCATGTCCCACCCTGCTTTGTTTTGTAGCCAGCTTCAAGAACAGCTGGTTCTCTACCCCTATTCCCCTCATTGTAAGTAGAAAGATATATGTTTCCTCATTTTCTTTTTTGCAGAGAGTTAGCATCGAGCAATACTGGTTTTTACTTTTGGCAGGACAGCACTGGGAGCTGAATGCAAGGCCTTGCTTGCTCTACTAGTGAGCTAGCTGCAGCCAAGCAATTTTTTTTCTTTGTTTCAGTTGCATTGCCAATTTTAAATCACTTAATGAATTCATTCCAATTTGCTTTTTGCTGCAAGTGCATTTATTCACACTTAGACTTTACAGATCTATCAGCTAAGATTCCAACAGGAGACACAGACGTTCCTTAAGGATCATCTAAGGAGATGTCTTTCTGTCTCCTAACAAAGGGACTTTCAGCCATTTATAGGGCAAAGTTCAGTGGATGAGGGATGAAGCTCTGGGCGAGTATCCCAGAGTCCAGAGCCTGAGTCTGATGGGGAAAGTCTGCTTTGGTCACTGGAACTATGAAGAAGAATTGTAGAGAGTTGATTGTGTTTAGGCAACCCCTTCCTTAGTCCAGAGGACTTGCCAGGTGATAAATACTCTAACCTTATCTCCTGCAGGGTACCCCCAAATAGTAGTTCAGGAGGTAAGAGCCCATAATAGAGACTATACCTGGTCACTTTGTCCGAGTGGAAGGACAGAAGGGGGCATTGCACTCATTTGTGGTACCTATTTAAATGGTATAATCTATAATAATATGTATTCTCATCATAATTACTCTATGTATTCTTATTTTCCCCCATTATTTGGCCATGTGATTTAAAATGATCTTTACCTTAAAATACTTCCTTTTGGAGTACAGTATTTTCCCTTGGGGATGATAGAAAGGTGGCAGGGTTCTGAGTTCTCTAAGCTACCCCTCCCCTCTTTGCTGTGCCTTCAGCTTTGATTGATCCCCATTGACTCAGTTCTTACTCAGTCCTTTCTAGGGGAAGTCTGTAAGTGGAGGCTGGGGGTTCTCTTAGCTCCTCTTTCTGCCCTAGACCTCTGCCAGAAAGTGCACATTATCCATCTTCGGTATTCAGAAAACTCAGCCAATCATAGTCAAGTATGCTCTGACTTTTCCTGAGGATTACGAGCACATGGCTACTCACCCGGGTAGGGCACCAGTGACAGGCCATCTAGTTCAACCTAACCAGTAAGTGTTTCAGTTACACTCACAGGAGTGTAAATGAGGGGCTATTTATAACAGCAAGATCAACTCTCAAAGACAGGTGCACTCTTCAAAGTCCTGCACCCACATGATGCACACCGTGTCCCTGGACACATCTGTCTGCCTTGCGTGTAGCCCAGCTGTTTGGAGAATGCCCTCTTCCAGCAGTTGGTACTCACAGAGCCTTAGGAAGGGGCTTGGGAGCCTTCAACAATTCAGGAGCTATCTAAGACTTCTAGGTTTTGTCTACTTTCTAAGTCATAGGAGCCTCTCTCCTCCACCCAGGAGGAAATGTTTCAATTTGTAGGAAATTGCTTCACAGCACCAAGTATGCGTGTGTCTGTCCTCATTAATTCAGCCTGGGAATTAGCGAGCACTTTCTAACAGGAATAAATCTCCAGCTGAGAAATATAGAGTCATATGCTCAGCTCTCCTGGAGGGGACTATATATAATAACAACAACCCAGATGCATGTATTAAAGCACAATAAAACAAGTGCTGGCCGCTGCCCAAACTTGAGAACACATTGCCCTTATCTTGGTTGTTGGAGGGTACTAAGCAGGAGGTTGTGTCTTAGGTGACTTTACGTTGCTATAGCAAAGTCGCTGATGCTGGGTTACATGTAAATAAAAAAAAGGGTTTATTGGGCCCACCATATAAAGCATCCAGTTGGGGTGCTGGTGCTCTAGCAACCATCCTTTGGCTGTATCACAATACGGTAGAACATCGCATGAAACTGGCAGAGTATAGATGGGGCCCCAGCACATGGGACCGTTTGCTTTACAATAACCTGCATTCACTGTGCTGATCCAGCTTGAGAGCTGGAACACCCTCAAAATAGCATTGAGCTCTTCATGAGAGGGGTGCCTGTGACTTAGCTGCTTCCACTGGGTACCACCATCTTAGCACTGCCACCCTAGGGACAGCTTTCCTGTCTAGGAACTTCTTCAGGACACAACATATGATAGAAATAGAAGAGGTCCCAGTTATTATCATAAGAGGCAGCTGGGTATGACCTGCGAGGACCCTAGGTGGACAGAATACCACCCCAAACACTCTCTCTCTCTCTCTCTCTCTCTCTCTCTCTCTCTCTCTCTCTCTCTCTCTCTCTCTCTCACCCTGACTATCCCTCCATGGACACACAAGATTTGACTGGAAATGGAGTCAGGAATAGGCTATGTTTAAGAGCTCACAGTGGTGTTTGAAGATCTGGTTATTCTAGCAAAATTCTATTCTCTGTTGGAGCTTCTGTGATAGAAGTGGGACAGCTCTGGAAGGAGGTTGCAGTAGCATCTCTGGGTACAAAGGTGACCCTAATAGCATCCTAGCAACTGGAAATTGACAGAAACCCCTAGGTGCAAACTGTCTTGTGCCACCATTTTGACAGTCCTTGCTTGCTTCCCTACCACTGCTTTAGAAGAAGGGAAACGGAGTCACCAACTTGGTTGGGATTTTTTTGGCAGGCTTGGTTTGCCTCATCCACTTCTGGTTTGTCAGCTCTCTTCTGATTGGTCCTTTTGTATATTTCATTTGCATCCCCCACCTCCAGCCAATCAGGGCCCTTCAGGCTCTATATAACTGGATACAACATACAGGGTTTTGTACTTTTCAGGCTCCCAGCCTCAGTCTGGTCCTGATCAGGAGCCTGGCTTCAGGATGCTCACTGGAGAAAGAAGACTAAGACCCACTGGAGACAGAGTCACTGGGAAACTCTCTCCAGCTTCTGCTTCTGCTCTAAGAGTCAGAGTTTCTGCTTCAAAACCCATGGTTCTTGTCTTGGCCTCCAAGGCCTATTGCTTCAGCTCTAAGCAAAGGACACTCACTTCAGCCTTTGAGTGAAGTGAGCCTTCCACTCCTGCTGTATTTATTGGTGATCTGCTGCCTCCAGATTGCCTTATAAGAGACTGTTCTCAGTAGATATCTAGATAGTCTCCAAGAGGTTCGAGTTGTAATGCATGCTGGCGCTCTCCTGGTGGCACCTTGAGAATGTATCCTGGCAACTGCTGACATCCTGCTGCCTCTGAGGCTCTGTTCCCATCTTCCTGTTTGGCTTTCTATTTTCCCATTTGAACTGTTATTCCCGTGCAGCAAATAAAAGATGCTCTTTGTTTGCTCACCCTTTGCTCTCTGCCCACTCCGTTCTTGGAGGAAGGGAAAGGCAAGAATTTAACAGGAGAATGTTGAAATTAAAATCTTTTGGCTAGGGAGATAGCTTAGTGGGTAAATCACTTGCCATGCAAGTGTAAAGTTCAAGTCCCTACAGCTGAACTTGAAACTATAAAGCTGGCACAGTCGCTCATGTCTGCCACCCTAGTGTCCCTTGGTGAGATAGAGGCATACAATATCCCCAGGGGCTGAGACATTTAGTGGCAAACAGAACCTAGGCCACATAATGCAGAAGGCAAGGTCTGATACCCCGGCTGTCCTCTGGCTTCTATTTGCATGCACTCACATGTATGTACATACATAGCATAACATAACACATGTACACACATAGCATAACATAACACATGTACACACATGTATCATACATTCACACACTAGCATTCGAGATTTTCAGGGAGGATGACAGATTAGAAGCTTTACCACTGAAACACCCAAAGAAAACAGACAAGATACAATAATATACAAGAGATTAGTGCTATAAAGGAACTTAGGCTGAGAGAACTCTGTGGGGAATCTGGCACCTTTTGAATTGGTGCCACACCTCTGAACCAAGCTGCCACAGAGAAAGCAGTAGAAACTGCTGCTTGTCACATACCCCGAACTCACAGGATCGGAAAAGGGCAGGGTGGGGTGCAGGGGTCTGAGGGAACCGCCAGGGAAGGACTTAGAGCCTCCCCTCCCCCAAGCATCAGAAAGGCACAACCAAGGAGTCTGCAGAGCCTGTGGACCACCAGGCTTCTCTCTCTAGGCAGCACCAAGGGGAGCCTGCAAAAGCCTGAGGGATCTGTGCCCTTCACTGTTCAAGTCAACACAACTGTAGCAGAAATTCATAAGTACTCTTTCATATTTTGAATGTCAGTCTCTACTCAGAATGGTGCTTTGCTTTTGTTTATATGTTGCTCAGTTAGACGTTAAGATTTTTTCCAGCGTGTCTCTTGACCCACCCTTCTACCTGAGGCTGCCTCTTCTATACTTTTCAGCACAGCAGCTTCTCAACTTCCTTTCCACACTTAACCTTAGTAACTAGAGTTTGAGTATACATCATACTATCTGGTTTGTCTAATCACTCAATTAAATCAAACTATTTAAATCAAAAGGTCCCGTGTTAATTGTCTAGTGTAACATTTGCGCGATGAGAAGATTCAGCATCTGTGGGCATTTAGAATATCTGACAGTCTAAGACTAGAAAAGAACATTCCCTGTCATATTATATTAAAACACTAAATACGTGGGACAAAGGAAATTTTGGAAGCAGTAAGATATAAAGATCAAGTTACTGTAGTATTTAGAAGAACCCTTTGGACTGCGGAGAAAAATAAACCCAGCATGAGAAAAGGAAACACCAAACATAAAATAAGCACAAGGGGAATCAATAGATGTCTCTAAATAAAAACCGAATATTGATGGCCTCAATTCCCCAATCAAAAGACACTGAGTAGTAGATTGGACAAACAGGCTGAGACATTCAGGAAACATCCGTCATCCCAGAAGACAGACACTACCCTAACGAGGAAGGATTGTAAAAGGTATTCCAAGCAAACACATAGGAGACAAGCAGATGTCCCAGTTCTAATCTTTGACAGAAGAGACTGCAACCCAAAAAGTAAACGCCACTTCATACTGATGAAGGGAGCAAGCCATCAATAGGGACATTATGATCCTAAACACGTATGTTTCAAACACGGGTTAAACTACTTTCATAATACATATTAGACGTAAACTCACAGATTACCTCCAGTACAATGGTAGTGGGTGACTTTAGCACCCCACTCTCACCAGGTTGTAGGCCAGTCTAACAAAGGATAAAGAGAAATATCTGAATGAAATGACATTCTAGATCAAATGGATTAAACAGACATTTCCAGGACGATTCACCCAGACACTGTAGAACATACATTTTTCTCAGAAGCCCATAAAATTTTCTCAAAAACGTAGCATATTCCAGGGTATAGCACAAGGTGTAACAAATATAGGAAAACTGAAATAATTCCTTGTGTTTTTTATGATCACAAAGGAATAGAACTACAAGTCAACAGCAACAAAACTCCTAGGACACATACAAACTAATGTGGATTAGATACATGCTATTGAACAATAAATGGGCTCTTGAAGAAATTAAACAGACAATAAAAATTCCTAGAATCAAAGGAAAATGGAAACACTTACTCAAGCCTATAGAACACAATGAAAGCAGTTCTAAATATGAATTCTATAGCTTTAAGTGTCGATATGAAGAAGGAAGAGAGAGCTCAAATAAATAACTTAATGATTAGTCCTTAGGGCCCTGGGTGGGGAAGCACAAGTCAAACCCCAAGGCAGTATTTAAGATCCAGAGGGGGAGTAATTAATGAAACAAATTAACACAACAAAACACAAAGAATCAAATGGAACACAGAGTTCCCTCTTTAAAAAGATAGACAAGATCCATCAAACTTGGCTATGCTAACCAAGAGAAGGGAGAGAAGGCTGAAATTATAAAAGTGGAGACTCAGAGGGAACCCATAGGGACAGCTATCAGCGAAGGTCAGAGAATCACTAGATCATACCTTATAAAAAATACACCGCTAAACTGAAAACCTAATTTTTTTCCAGATATAGATGACATGCCTGAATTAAACCAAGATGAGATAAGTTAAGTACATCTAAAACAGGGAGTGAGTTAAAAAGTCCCACAACTAAAAAAGAACAGGCCCAGATGGACTCACTGGTGACTTTCAGCAGACCTTTAAGGAATGACTAACACCCATGTTCTTCAAACTCGTCCATAGCATAGAAAAGCAAGGAACACCACCAAACTCTTGTGATGGTGTCCTGATCCCCCAAACAGATATACATGTGACAATGACAACAAGGGCGTTGCACACTAGTCTCTCTGATGAACATAGACACAAAATGTTAAGACGAAATCCAAACTGGATTTAAGAACATATAAAAAATATCATTTGTTATGATCAAGTTGGCTTTATTTTGGAGATAACAGAGACAGTTGAATATATGTAAATCAGTAAATGTTATAAATTATATAAATGGCTCAAGGACATGTCATACTGTGATCTCAAAAGATACAGAAAAGGCTTTTGACAGATTCTAGTATCCTTTCAAGATAATGGTCATAAAGAAACATTAAATAAATCAAAGGTGTTTTAGTTAGTTTTTTTTTTTTCTGTGAAAAACACCATGACCAAAGCAACTTGGGGAGGAAAAGGTTTAATTCACCTTACAGCTCATAGTCCATAATAAGGAGAAGTCAGGGCAGGAGCTCAAGGCAGGAGACTGGAGACAGGAATTGATGCAGAGGTCAGGGAAGAATGCTGCGACCCTCATGGCTTCTACAATCTAGCACCAGCTGCCCAGAGATGGCACTGCCACAGTGGGCTGGGCCCTCCCACACCAATCATCATTCAAGAAAATGTCCCATGGATTTGCTGATGAAGACAGTTCCTCAACTGAGGATTCCTCTTCTCAGATGACCTTAGCTTGTGTCAAGTTGACAAAAAGAAACCAGTACAGAAGGAATATCTCTCAATATAATAAAGACTCATATCTTAAAACTCATATGGAAGAACAAAAGACCCCAGGTAAACTAATGGCATCTTGTGCAAATGGAATCCACCATTATTTGACTTCCATGTATCCTACAAAACTGTAATAATAAAAACAGTATGGCATTGGCATGAAAACAGATGTGTAGAGCAGTGGACTAGAATAAGGTACACAGATAAAATCTCATGAAACAATAGCCACCTAATTCTTTAAAAAGATGCCCAAACCATACATTGCAGGGGAAAAACAGTATCTTTAACAAATGGTGCTGGGAAAACAGGATAATCAATATGTAGAAGAATGATAAACCAAGATATTTATCTCTCATCTCGGACATAAAACAAGTGCAAATTGACCAGTGACTTCAACATAAGGCCTGAAGGCCTGAATCTATATTGTAGCACACAGAGCTGGGTAAGACCACTGACCATTTCCCATCAGCTAGTGTAGTACCTCTTAGCACTAAGGATGCTGACCAGCATGAAGGAAGCATCCAGCTCAATTCTTGCTTGATTTCTCTAGGTGTGCAAACAATGATGTGGTGTCTTCAAGAAGAGTTTTATCATCTAGATTTAGTTGATAATCATAAGCAACAGATATTGTTTGGGAGTCTCTGAGGCCTTCCTGACCAATAATTATGGGGAGATTCCCCACACCTGTCACTAGGATTTTAATTGAATAACCTATAGCTCCTGGGAATGTACAGTAAGGCAAACACTTCGAGAGACAGGCATAGGCAAGGGCTTTTCTGGTTGCACAGAAAATGGTCAGTGTTTGAGAAACAGGAAGTACTAACCAAAGCTAAGGCTGCATGGGAAAGCCATGTGGACACCCACGTTTTTAAAAACTAATTTACAAAGAAGATTTTAAAATAGAGTTCAAATGGAGAACCAGAAGGTGCTATGCAGGCTGCTGGGGTATGCCCTCAATGATCTTATATCCATTAGAAAAACAGTTTCATGATCATTTTGGAGCAAAGGGGTTCAGAGAGAATAGAAAAGAGATGTGCACAGGTAATGGGCGGAATACGCTCAAATGCACTCATATCTGTGAATGAAATTGTCAGTTGATAAAAAACAAAACTACTGGAAAGCCGACCAGCCTTCACCACCTGACTTCATACAAGCCCTGAAAGGCTGCACATTGAGGCCACACAGCCAATAAGTGACAGAGCAAGACATAGAAATCAGGCCTCTAATTTGGTGCCATTCTGTGGGAAAGGATTAATAAAATAAGACAGTTATATTTGGTTGTTTATTTTTATATGTCTCAGAGTGTTGTTATTGTGCTGCTGCTGCTCTTGTGATAAAACGCTGACCAAAAATAACTTGGAGAAGAAAGGGTTTATTTCATCTTAAAGTTTCCAGTCCATTAGCAAGGGTGAGAAGCCAGAGGCAGGAACTGAAGCAGAGACCAAGTAGGGATGCTGTTCACTTGCTGGGCTGGGCCTCCCCATGTCAATGATTAGTCAGGAAAATGCCCCCAAATCTGGCCATAGGCCAGTCTGATGGAGGTAACTCAACTGGGGTTCCCTCTATCCATGTGATTCTAGTTCGTGTCAAGTTGACACTAACCAGCACAGACCATGATAGTACTGGATAGAGAAAGTGATTAGGGAACCAGATTCTCTCTTTGATGACATGGAAGGGACATGCCGGTACATGGAATGATGAAGAGGAATGAATTCTTCAACAACACTGGCACTGAGTTCAGTTCTGGGCCCTGTGAGAGGCCCTGAGGGTGGAGCTTGGGTTGGGTAAGTGACCATAAAGAAAATGTAAGAAAGAGATATGAGAACTGATGGAATTATTGTCCCACAGGGCTCTAGACCCAACCATCAATGCAGGGAGAGCACAGTGCAGAGACTGCTTGCTGGATGCTGGGATGGCTTGTTGGAACCCTACAGTGTGAACAGCTGCTGTTGCCAATGTCCCCAAACACGTGGCTGAGAGCTTTCCACATCTGTACCACTTGGGGCTCCCTTTTCCCAACAACTCCCTGCTGCAATAATTGTCCCCATATTCGTGCTTCCCAGGACTCATATGTGGACAACTAGTCACCAACATCAGCCATGAGCACGGAGCCATCGTCCATGGTGATGGTGACCATTGGCATCCAGTGTTTCAGTTTTTAACCCCACCCCCAGTGGTTTGCATCTTCTACTGCAAAAAGACATAACCTGGACTTGCCATCTGCAAACCAGGATGGATCTTCTAGATACCGAATCTTCTAGAGCTTCGATGGTGAACTTTCCAGGTTCCAGAACTGTGAACTGCTGCTCTGTGTAAGCTTCTCAGTTTATGGTCCCATCACTGCATCCCAGACCAATGGGTAGGATAGAATTTACCACCTCTGTTTGTAAACGAACCACCAGTAACTATTTTTTCCACTGTACAACTTCAAGATCTTTTCTCTGAAGTGCATGTTGTGTCTTCATTACACTCTCTATGGAAAAGCACAGGAAAAGGAGTTCATGAAGACAAACCTAAGAGTATGAGTAGTTAGCCCATTGGATTGGGTGACGCCATTTTGATGGCATGTTATAAGTGGAATGAGTAGCATTTTAAGTTGAAATATCCATGAGTGACATAGTTTGGATGAGGAATGTAAAAAACAAAGTGGTCATTGGTGTAGAAGTGGCTTGTAACTAAAATGGGCACAAACACAATGTAAGAGTACCCGGGTGTAAACACTGCATTATGCCAGCCACCTGTTAGCCATACAAATGCAATGGGGGCTACGAGATAATTCTCAAAATGTTGTATTGAAGCCAAGAGTGTTCCTGCAAAGTGACAGTTGGCCACATCATCCAACTAAGACTGAGAAAATTTACCCAGATTTGCCTCCTAAACAAGCCCCCATGTTGACTCTTTTCTTTATCAAATTTCTTCTTAAATTTCCTCTCTTTCTTTAAGTCTTTAAGACTTAAAGACTCATAGCTGTCAGTATCTCCTCCCCTTCGTTGTTTTTTTGTCACATTTGGAGACACCCACACAGTTCTCTCAAGAATCAACTCACTGATGGAGGTTCTCTCTGCTTAGTGAACAGAAATCAGCAAAGTTTACAGCTGAAAAATAACAATGAAAGTCAACTCAGTCGCTGTGGGAGCGACCACTTCTTTTTTTTTTTTTTCCGGAGCTGGGGACCGAACCCAGGGCCTTGCGCTTCCTAGGCAAGCGCTCTACCACTGAGCTAAATCCCCAACCCCGGGGAGCGACCACTTCTGTAAAGCGGTAGAGTTATCTGCCCCGGCATTTTTGTCATTAATCACCCAGAAATTGAAATTTCTGGCAGTAATTTCGAAACATCAAACTACATTCATAATGGTCATATTCATCAGATTTCAGTGACTTAAGCAAGTAATATGCAGAACACATGTCCCTCTTCTTGTGAGTCATTTTTTTTTAGCGCATAGTCCATTGATCTGTGTTTTTTCCTTTAAGTTTATGTTTATGTTTGAGTGAGATGTATTATTCCCCCATCAGGGATGCAATGTTGGCTTGTCATTTTAAAGTGGACCAATGTAGTATACCATATTAACTATTAGGACTAAATTCCACGATTAGCTTAGTAGATGCAGAAAAGGCATTACACAAAATTCAACGCCCTTTTATTATTAAAAAATAAAGACTAGGTAGAAATAGAAAGAACCTTCCTAACATGTATGGAGAAACCCACTATTGATACCTATATAATGTAGGAAGATGGACTACTTCCTCCCTAGATGGACTAGCTCTGTTCTTGGCTCAACATTTGAAGCCTTAGGGGAGACTAAACTGGCCAAGCTTCCATACATGATTGAATACTTCAATTGTGGGGAGCCAACAGGGTCTAGCTACTGGCATTACTGGAAGGCAGGTGCCAGGCACAGTAGCGAAATTCAGATGGTTTTGGGAAGAACACAGATTCTAAATGGTCAAAAGGCAGATTCCTAATGATCAAAAGGTCGGCTAAGTATAGACTTACAGTAAGACCTTCTTCCTCTAATGATCATTTTTCCACTGCTATACTTTTCAAAATGTAACTTTAATTATGCAAATACTTTTGTGTGTGTACACATGGTAGGGTATACATTTATGTGCATATGTGCACATGTGGGTATGGAGTCCAGAGATCAAATTCAGGTGTCTTCCTCAATCACTTCTCTACCTTACCTATGAGGCAAAGTTTCTGTGCAGAGAGCTCACCAAGTGTCCAGCCTGGCTGTCAGCAGGCCCCAGCAATCTTCTCGTCCCCACCTTCCCCGCACTGAGATTAGAGGTGTGCAGCCCAATGCCCAGCACTTTTACCCATGTGCAAGAAATCTGAACTTGGGTGCACATGTTTGCCCAGCAGGCACTTTCCCTCCTGTGCCATTTCCTCCGGTCTCAGATAATGTTAAAGCTCTTAATTATGAACATTAATGTTATTAAAGATCTGTGATTAATGTGGTTTGAAATAGAGGTGGTTGCCTAGAGTAACTCCCAGATTCTTGCTTTCCTGGTGGATCATGTGCATGGTGACTCTGCCCTGCTGATGACAGTAGGAGGGAAGCCAGCAGGGAGCGTCAGGGTTCCTATTTTTGGTCGGTAAATACCGCCTCATCTGGTTAGAACTTACAGAATTACTGTTACTTACCTTTCTTGTCGACCTGGGTTTGTTTTGACTCAGCGTTTGAGGGTAGGGTCTATTATTTATGGTGGAGAAGGCATAGCGGTAGGAATGCGAGGTGAAGGTTCTATCATGCCTGTTCAGAAAGCAAAGAGAAATGTGTGCTGGTCCTCAACTGCTTTCTCCTTTCCCCTCTAAGTCAGCCTGGAATCTCAGGCCATAGGATAGTACCGCCCACATTCAGGCAGAATCTTCTCTTTTCCCTTCAGCATCTCTGGAAAGACACCCGTCCCCCGCCCCACCCCCACACAACCGTGTCTCCTAGGTGATTTAAAATCCAGCAAGGATGAAGAAGACTGTACTGTACTGCAGCCCTCCTCCCCGAGCTGGGCAGCTTCTGTACTTCCTGATGCTCATCCCTGGTTTGAACCTTTGTGCGCCTGCGTGGCCTAGAGCGCGATGCCTGGTCGTCGTCAGCGAAGCTGCTGCTGAGGTACTCTTTCCTTCTTAGCCGCTTCCCTGATTTCAGTCAGCTTCTCTTTCCCGGGTCGCCATGGTAAGGCTATGAATTCATTTTAGCAATATTTCCATATCATAATACTTTTTATTCTTACAAGTTTCTGAAGAGCAAATTATTTGAGATAAGAAATTCCATCCTTTTGTCGTTGTACTTTGAATCTTGACAGTGTTATTGAAAGTGTGCATTCAGACTGGGAGTGTGCCCCTTTATCTTCAGCCCTTGGGAGTCAGAAGCAGGCAGATCTTTGTGAGTTCAAGGCCAGCTTTGTCTACATAGTGACTTCCATTCCTGTCAGTGAGATCCTGTCTAAATTTAAAAAGAAGGAAAGAAAGAAGAAAGGTAGAGAAATGTCCATTCAATAAGGCCCCCTCTTTGTTAATGGTTTTTAACACGTTTTCCAGGAATTACCTTAATTCTCCAGGTAGTTCTCGCCCTGGGCCTCCTGTCTATACAGCTTCATATTTTACTCACACCCTGTAATAATCTTTCACTCAAGTGATTCTGCATAAACAGCCATTTTTAGATCCTTCATCTGTGCCTTCACATTTTCTATTCTTATCGACTGTAATGTTCTGTATATGGATCGCTTATCTATCCAATATTAACTCAGTATAATGTACTCTTTGAAGCTTTCCCAGAGCATGCCTCTCCCACTCCAATCCTTGTCTCCTCATGATTGCATCTTTGACACACCCTGCAGCTGCATTCCTGGACCACACTTATCACAGAGCTCATCTGCAAGCCTTGCTTGGCATGTCTGTTCCCTTTGCATGTCTTTGAAAATGATATTAGTCAGAGTTCTCCAAGTGGAATGATTTGTCAGATATGTAGATAGGAGTATAGACACATAGATAAACAGATAGACAGGTGGATGGATGGATGGATGAATGGATAGATAGATAGATAGATAATAGAAAGACAGACAGAGAGACGGTGTGTGTGATTGACTCTCATGATGGAGGCTGAGACACCTCACCATGAGCCATCTGCAGGCTGGAAGGCCGAGGAAAATGGCCTCTAGTTCAGATCTGAAACCCTGAAAACCAGGTACATCAATAATAGAAGTTCTGAGCTCGGAACAAAGGCCCAGGAAGCAGAGGGCTGATGACGTGAGGCCCTTCACTGAAGGCAAGGCTGTGGGAACCAAGACCACCACTCCGAGGGCAGGAAAAAATGGCTGAGCAGAGGGCTGCACGGCTCTGCTTCTGCCATCCTCAGGCCTTCTATAATTTGATGTAGCCATCTGCACTGATGAGGTTATTTTCTTCTCTTGGTCTCAGTACTTAAATACTAACCTCTCCTAGAACTGTCTTGACAGAAAAAAGTCCAGTTAACATCTGTGCAGCCCGGTGCCCAGTCACGTTGACACACAATTAACCATCGCAGACATGCATTTTAAACCCTTTTGGATCTCCAATGCTTGGTGTTATGTAAAATTACAAAAATTCCTCTGGCCCAGGGATTGGAACCAATTATCTTAATATATTTTAGTTTAAATTGACTAGATCTGAGTGTGCTTGTAGTTTTATTAATCTTGGTGGTAACGATGTCTTTGATATTGGAGTCAAATCAAAGGGACCATTTATACTGGATAACAATTCTTCCTAGAGGTAATTAAAAGGCCAACAAATTAAAATTTAAAAATCAGAACTAAGGTGGAAAACAACCTTGAAAGATATAATTTATTTTTAGTTGTGTGTGTGTGTATGGCTATGTGGCCAAGAAGGCCAGGGGAAGGTGTCTGAATCTATGGAACTACAGTTCTCAGAGGTGGTGAACCTTCCAACATGGATGCTGGGAAGTGAACCCGGGTCCTCTGGAAGAGCAGCAAGTGCTCTGAGCCATCTCTGTAGGCCCCAAAGTAGAATGTTTAATAGCAGTTCGGCTTGATATTTCTTACACATCTCTAAGCAAGATTCTAATAACTAAGATGTTGGTTCACTTTCAACCAAATATTGAATTTTGTGGAAGTACAAACTTTATTATGAAAATATTTTAATTTTCTGCATAAATAGATCTTAACTCTAAGTCTATAATCATAAATGCCAAATCTTCTACTAGAATATGTACAAAAAAAATGGAAAACTATGAGATAAAAAATTTCCAGGAGGGCTGGAGAGCTGGCTCAGCGGTTAAGAGCACTGACTGCTCTTCCAGAGGTCCTGAGTTCAATTCCCAGCAACCACATGGTGGCTCACAACCATCTGTAATGAGATCTGATGCCCTCTTCTGGTGTGTCTGAAGACAGCTACAGTGTACTTATATAAATAAAAATTAATAAATTTAAAAAAAAAATTTCCAGGAAGAATCTTAATCGTACACAAATATTACCTAATTTGAATTCTAGATGTCCAGGGTTGGAAATCTAGATTTTATTTTACATGTAGTTCAGACCCAGTAGGAATCCATTCATTTCATGACACTATTTCAGGCAGCTGCATGAAAAATTGTCAATGGTCAAACTACCCTGAACATACATGACCTCACACAGTCTCGGAAGCAAAGCGGAGTTAGGCCTGGTTAGTTTTGAATGGCAGAAAAAGACACCTCAAGATATGCCATGCTGAGACACAGCAAATGTCAATGAAACATTTACACAGCCAGGAGCTTCTGTACCCATTACAGAAGGAAACTGGCCTTAGCCAGCTGTAGAATGGTCTACTCATGCGACCATTTTGATTTTTTCTTTTATATTATAAAAATGTGCAGAGATGGCTGTGCCACTGAAGTGCTTTGCCACAAAAGCATGAAGATATGAGTTAAGACCTCCAGTTAAAAACAAGGTACGTGTATTGTCAAAGCGACAGAGAAGCAGAGACCGGAGGCTCTCTGGGGCTTGCTGGCTGGCCAGTCTAACCGAGCGGTGAACCCCAGGTTCAGTTGTAGACTCTGCGTCAAAACGTAAGATGGAGAGAGATGGAGGAAGGACTCTTGACATCCATCTCTGGCCTCCACACACATGCACACCCCCACACAAGTGCACCTACATGATCATACACATGAAGTTTGTTAGATATTGGGGCTCAAAAGTGGTTAGGACAAGGTCATTGTCTTACAGAACCAAAACTCTGGGAGACGTTCAGTTGATGAGTGCCTGCCGTGCAAGCATGGAGACCTGAGCTCAGAATCCAGGACCCACATGGAAACAGAAGCTCGATATCCTGGCCTAGGTCTGTAACCACAGCACTGGGGCAAGCTGATGCTTGAAGCTCTTTGGCTCGCGAACCTCGCCAAACCAATGAGCTCCAGGGTGAGTGAGACCCTTGCTAAACAATACGTAGACAGTGATAGAGGAAGACACTCATTTTGACCTCTGCCCTCCATACACATGCACACACAGGTGCATATCTACTCATGTCCACAGACATGTTCATACACCATCCATATGCCTATAGACACAACTTTAAAAAGTACCTTCCAAGGACACTAGAGATGCAGAGACAGAGTTCAGAGCTGTGCCGTACTACACTATGGTGACTGGCATTGTGTCTTTTCTAAATACTGTTAATTGCGGTAGGAAAACCATCCTAAGTATGGGATCTGGGCCGAACAGAAGAGAGAGAGAGTCAGATGGACATTTGCTGTCCTTGGCTTCCCAACTGTGAATGCAAATGACCAGCACCTTGCCACCAGGACCCACTCACTGGGATAGACTGTGCCCTTGAGCTGGGAGCTAAAGAAGGCTCTTAGCTGCTCAAGGCACTTGGTCAGGGTACTGTACCATGGCAACAGTAAGTAAAGTAACTGGTGGTCAGCAACTTGTCAGCAAAGTCAACGATTTTTAGTATATTGCTCTTCAGATAATTAGAAAATGTTTATTTTATGCTTTAAATGATTTTTAAGGATTAAGGCTTTTATGTCTGGAATAAAGTATATATTCCTCATTTTACTGTTATTTATTTATTACTTGGAGAACTGGGTAATGATCCCCAGGCTGTCCTTGAACTCACTGTGTAGGTGAGGATGACTTTGTGCTTCTGATCTCTCTGTTGCCACTTCTCACGAGCACACAGTTTTTAATTCTGCTCAGGTTTTATAATTTTACTTTATGTATTTTGATATGCTTAATTTTAATGTTTAAATGGTGTTTTAATTACTACTCACACATGTATAATACACACACACACTTACACACACACACACACATATATATATATATATATATATATATATATGGTCAACATCTTTCCAGATTTTATTCATAGACTGAAATCAAAATATCATTTCCTAACAGACTGAGTTAGAAAGCTCATATGAGAATTCAGCTGTCCTCTGTGAAGGGCAGAGAAAAGATTTTTGACAAATGTTTTCATTTGTCAAGTGAGCTGTGTAGCGGTGCTCATTGGTTTAATCTAGAAAAAAATTTCACAAATATGTTATTTTCATTAATATGTGACAGGCCTATCATGTCATCAACTACATCTTTAATTTAGGATGTGGAAAATGTTGCTAGATACAGGTAAAACTGCTTAAAGTTTCCTAAGGAGGAGAGATCTTTATAGTTTTCAAGCCTTTGCTTTAGGAATAGCAACCTGGGTATTCAGTAACCTCTCTGAAACGCAAATGTGTCTAAACCCTGTTGTATTAGCCACTTTCTCCTACCTGGGGACACAACATCCAACAGAAACAACTTAATGGGAAAGATTTACTGCAGCTCATGCTTTCTGATGGGTCAGCCCATGCTGGCAGGAAGGACATGGTGAACGTCATGACAACATTCAGACCAGGAAGCCAGAAGAAGGGAATGCCAACACTTTTGGATTTCTCCTTCTCCCCCTTAATTCTGTCCAGGTCTGCCATCCATAGGCTGGTGCCACACACCCTCACGGTGGGTCTTTCCCCATTCAGTTAATTTCTTCTGGAAATATTCTTGCTAACATACCCAGTCCTCACAGACACAGCCAGAAGTGTGCCTTAAACTCTAAGAGGATCCTGAATCCAATGGACTTGGAGATGAAGACTAACAATTATCAACTCCAGGGACCGTCTGGTTCATGGCTTTGTAGTAGTTATATTTTGTCTGGCTCTGTAGACTCCCACCCTAGAAATGGGTAGTTTAGGACTAAGGGAAGGACTCCAGTGAACCCCAATGTCGATTTTGCCAACCATTTTTTCTGGGTAGCTCCCTGCTTGCTAGCTGTCTACTCTTCACGATCTGGCTGCCCCAGGCTGTCTCTTCAGATCTGTGTCCCCATCTGCTTCCAGCATTGGTAAGTGACTGGATAGAAAGTCTAGAGACTGCAGGGTTGCTTTGCACTTCCTTCACAGGGATTATGCTCTTGTGTTGTCTTTGCCAGGTTCCTGGAAACATTTGCCTCATACAGCTTCCTCAGATTTTTAGTTACATAAATTGGAAAGGCACTCAGTACCTGTGTTGGACAAGGTTTTATCAACTGAACACGAGCTACTTTCCCTTGGAAGAAGAACCTCCACTGAGAAAACGCCCTCATCGGCTTGTCCTGTGGGCATGCTCCTGACTAATGATTGATGTAGTCAGACTCAGAACACTGTGGGAAGTGCCACCCCTGGGCTGCTGATTCTGAGTAGTTTAAAAAAGAAGGATGAGCAAGGCAGGAGATGGAAGGAAGCCAGTGAACTGCCCTCCTCCATGACCTCTGCTTCAGTTCTTGCCTCCAGGTTCCTGTGTTGATTTACTTCCATGAAGGACTGGGGTATAAAAATAAGCCAACTAAACCCTTTCCTCTCCAGATTGCTTTTGATCATGGTGTCTATCACAGCAGCCAAAACTTCAACCAAGCTCCATATTGGCTGCTCCCTCAAGTTGTATATGAAGACATGGCTTAAGTCATATTTCCAAAACTTGAAATTTAATTTAATTGTGCTCAGACTATACATTTAATTACAAACAAACACACTCACCAACATCAAAATCACTTTACACAGAGCTTTCATTGCATTGAATATATTAGTCCAATGCACCTTAGATCAAGTTTTCAAGAACCACCTCTGTGTAGTGAATAAACTTCCCCCTAAGAAAGTACCTCATGGGGGTTGGGGATTTAGCTCAGTGGTAGAGCACTTGCCTAGCAAGTGCAAGGCCCTGAGTTCGGTCCTCAGCTCTGAAAAAAGAAAAAACAAAGTACCTCATGATGCATAAGAATGTATGAGAGTGGATGGTTTCTTACTCGTAGTCTCCTTGAAGGAGACTCTGAGGTGAAGATTTTAACGGAAGTGGCTTATTTTGGAACATGATTGCCAGAAAGATGTAGGTGGGAGCGAGTGAGAAAATGTGACAGAGAAGAAAATGGAGCCTAAATGTCACCTCGCTGCTACTGTGGCCAGCTGCAGGATGAGCAGATAGCCTGCTCGCCAGTCATTCTACTCACCGTGGGCATCAGGGTATTCAGCTAACAGGTTCTGCCAGGCATGGGTTGACGGAAGTTGTGATGAGTGTGAATTCCAGGATCTCACCCGAGAAGGGGCAGAAGGATGTGGAGACCAGAAAATGCACTTAGAGAATGGGAGTTGGCGGCTGGAAGTGTGTGCAGATGTGGTAATGGACAAGGTGGCTGGACAGGGCAACAGAGGCTTCTGCTACAGACAGAGGTTCAGCTGTGGAATGGTCTTACACCTCCACTAAGAACCAACCAACAGTGCTGACAAGAAAGCTAAGTGGACTCAATCGGTTACATATACATGCGCACACACGCATACACAGACATGTACACATGAATATGTGTATACATATAACAATAATTAAATCAAAGATTTTGAGTTTGGAAGGGAGTGTAGTAGGAGTTGGGGGAGCGGGGAGGAGTGACAGAGGTTGGGCATTCATATATGAAGTTTCCCCCGAAAAATTGTTAGAAAAAAAGAATTAAATTTTCATCTCCCTGAGAGCATATGAACTTGAAGTTCATCAATAGTGTAAACATAAAACATGTTACAGGCATTAAAACAGACACACAGATAAGTAAAGAGAAGACAAGGGCAGAAGCAGAGGAAGCAGGAGGAAGAGGAAGAGGAAGAGGAAGAGGAAGAGGAAGAGGAGGAGGAGGAAGAGAAGAGGGAAAGCAGTGTGTCAGGCACTGCCACCTGAATTCTTGAGTTGAAAAGGCCTGTGTCAGCCACTTGGACATCACATAACTTTTACAGTTAGTTTATTTCTTCTTTATTTCTAGCTTGTATACTAAAGATGTGTCATTGTTCTCTCATCCTTGACTCCTTTAGTCAACACTAAAGCCAAGATCATCATCACAGCACTCTGTTCATTTCCAGAACCTTCCAGTGAAGTTCATCAGAACTTTCTGCGGGGATGGAAATATCCTCTCCGTGCCTTCTCTGTGCAACCGTCAGCTGCCCACTGTGTGAACATTGAGCACACATAGTTAGGGCTGACATTCTGGGTGGCACATCCCAGTGTCCTCCCAGAGCACTGGCCTGTAAAAGCAGTCTTTACAGTGTCTGACACCACCTGTGCTGGCTAGGATTGTCCCAATTTGACACAAGTCAGGCTCATTTGGGAAGAAGGAACTTCATGTCCTCTAGTCAGCCTGGTCTGTAGGCAACTCTGTAGGGCATTTTCTTGATTAGTAGCTGATGTAGGAGAGCCTGGACCAACATGGTTGGCGACACCCCTGGCAGGTGGTCCTGAGTGGTAAGAGAAAGCAAGATGGACAAGACACAGAGAGCATGCTAGCAAGCAGCATCCTTCCCTGGCCTGTTTCAGTTCCTGCCTACAGGTTCCTGCCTTGCCTTCCCTGAATGATGGACTATAAATTGTTAGTTGAAATAAACTCTTTCTTCCCCTCCTGAGCTGCTTTTGGTCATGGTCTTTATCACACCAATAGACAGCTGATACACATCCCCTTCCAGGACAAGCTCCCTGTCTACACCTCTGGCCTCACTTCCTCCCCTAACCACTCACTCTGTATCTTCATGGTCTTCTTTGCTTGGCATTGTAGCTCCCACATGCTTCTTGTATTCTGTGCATTCAGTGTTCTTTCCTTAAATATCTCCGTGGCTTGGTTCCTCCCTTGCTTTAATTGTAGAGTGTAGAACATTTACATTTTGTGTGCTTATTGATTGAAATCTATGCATTGCCACCTCCCATGTACTGTTTGTTTTATATGTAGACCATCTGTCCCTTTCTTCTTTTTGGGCACCCTATTTTCTCCTGCCTTTTTGGATCCTGCTTACTAGCATGCTCTCCCCTTTGATAACCTTCTCTCCGATGGCTCGTTGACCTCTGTGTTTTCCCTTCTCAGTGATGTTTAGGGTCGATAATAGTCATCCTAAACTGATAGCATTCCAGTTTCAGCTCACACAGTCACCTCCTCACTGTCATGGCGCTGCATGTAGATGCTTCTTCCTGCCCCATGAGTCACTGTTGTCACCTATTTCTTTCCTGTATATGTCATATATGCCAAGAGTTGCAATCATTATTCTTGCTTTAAATAGTTAGCTACATTTCAGAGAAAATAAAAAAAATGAGATGTTTAACATTCTGTTGGTTTTTTCCTTCTGTAAATTAAAGCTTTTGTTTTTTAGTTGTTACAGATTTTTTTTTTAAAATCTGGTGTCATTTATCCTCCACTGGAACAAATTTCTTAATCATTTCTCTCTGTCTAAAATTACTTTATTTACTTTTATTTTGTGTGTATGGATGGTTTGACTGCATGTATGTGTGTCCACCATGTATGACTGGTGCTCAGGAGGCTGGGAGAAGGCATCAGATCCCCCACACCCCAGAACCGGAATTACAGACAAGTGTGAGCTTCCATGTGGGTGCTGGGAACCAAACCCCGGTTCTCTGGAAAAGCAGCTGTGCTCTTAACCACGGAGCCATCTGCCCAAGGACCTCCTTTGATACTTTTTAATAATTCAGGCTTACAGTTGAAAATATCATTCAGCTTTCATTCATCTGATAACTTTATTTTACACTTCCCTTCACTCTGTCTTTCCTGTTCAGGCTTTTTGCTTGTTCGTTTGTTTTGTTTTTCACATATATAATTTAAGTTGACATTTGTTCCTTGCTTTTTAGCTGTTAGCACTTTAAAGATGTTGCGCTGTGGTTTCCTGGTTTCCTGGGTATCTCCGGTTGTTCCTGTCTTTGTTTCATTGCACACAAAACCTTTTACTCTGTGACCTTTTAATATTTTATCTTCATCACTAGCTTTTCAATTTTTATTTTTCAAAGGAGATTTATCATGTGTGTGTGTGTTTGTGTGTTTGTGTGTTTGTGTGTATGAACCCATGCATATGTAAGACATATACATGTGTCCATGTGGGTACCCAAAAAGTCTGGAGGGTGTCAGATTCCTTGGAGCTGGAGTTTCGGGTGATTGTGAACCACTCGATGTATGGGCTGAGAACCAAACTTGAGTCCCCTGCAAGAGCAGAGAGTACCCTCAATTGCTATGTCATCTTAGCTAGCCCTATCATTGGCTTTTATTATTTGTTTATGAAGCATCTTCATATAGACACTTTGTATGTACTCTGCTTGAGTTGTTGAGATGCCTGGATGTGTGGGTTAAGATATCTAACTAGTAACAGGCTCTTTAAAGCTTTTTCTACTTAAAAGTCCCATTTGATCAAAGAAATTTTAAGGTGGCCGTGGATAAATAAGTATACAGAATAGATACACCACAGCAAATATTTACTGAAAATAAATTGTAATGAAATTTATCTTAAAACAACTCTTTGATATACATATAATTTTACTATATGTTAAAGTAAAAAAGAAAACAAGTTCAGATATTGAGAGAAATGTGTTTATTTTTCTATATTAGATCTTAGCTGAATATTTGATGCCATTAGGTATGGAATGTTTTCAATCTCCTTTTAGAATTGACTGATACTTTGAGTAAGTCATCATTACTGACATCATTGTGTCACATAAAGGTGAGGTATAGGGCCATTCCAGAAGCTGTCAGAAATTCTGTCCTAGTCCCAAGCCAAACTTCATTGAACAAATTTGTAAACACCCCAAATCAACTAAAACATCAAATTTTAAAACTAAACATTCTAGCATAATGCAGTCAAAGCTATAGCAATTTGATATTTACACCCTGAGTTATAAATGTGGTAAAATATGAAATATTTTAGTAATTAAACCATCAAAGTTCTATAGAATAGAAAACTTTACGTGACATTAAAAATGTAGCTCATAATATACAATTTGTCTCCACTCCCAGCTGAGGTATTTGGGGCAGCATTTGTCGGTCCTGTGTCCTGATGTCCTGTGTGTATGTCATAAGTTCAGAAGCAAGGACGAAGTGAAGCTGAACGGTCTACAGTGGACAAGCCCTGCCAGAAATATCTTGGGCACGCCACATATCTGAGTTTAAATTAAGCTTTGATCATTGAATATTAAGAATCCGTTTACAATTGCCAGCATTTTCCTGGCCCCCAGAGTTATATGACTCCATTGGAGGTCATGACCCACAGCTTAGGGACTGAGACCTAGAACATTTTTCAGCTATCATTTCTTCAAGTGTTTGTCTGTGTCATTTTTTTATGACTCTCACTGCTCGAATGCTGCAGTTTTATATTATCCAACATGTCCCCAAGGACTCTCATTTGCTTTTCTTCTCCTTGTGGTTCATTTTAGCTGTATTCTGTTGTTATGCCTTCAAGTTGACACATCTTTTCTCATTGGTTATGATTCACATCTATTACTTTTCCATATCACAAATCCCGCTTGGTCCTTTACTCCGTGCTTTGGTATCTTTTACGTCTTGGACGTACAGAACGTACTTACATTTTAGAATTCTTATCGCCCAGTTTTGTTATCTCTGTCATTCCTATCGAATGCTTTTGCTTTTTATTATGAATCTTCCTCCTGCTTCTTTTGCAGCCAATGATCGTATCAGACATTAGATACTCCGTGATTCACAGAGTTGGGTCTCTCCTTGCAGTATATTCCTATACAGAGAACTTGACTTTATGGTGGGCCCAGTCACTTGGGAGTTACCTTCATCCTGTTGAATTGGTTTAAGCTCCTTTAGGGAAGGTCATACATTTTCCCAACGACATTTCCCTATGACATTGTAACATGATGTTGTCACCTACAAAATTCATACCAAAGAGCTAGATAAGAGGGTATTAAACATTTTGTAATCCTTTAAGTAAATTTACAATTTTGTGTTGAGCCACATTTGCAGTTATCCTTGTCCATAGGTTGGACACAGGCAATAGAGTATCATATATTCTGAGAAACTATTTTTTCTTTTCTTTTCTTTTCCTTCCTTCTCTCCTTCCTTCCTCTCTCTCTCTCTCTCTCTCTCTCTCTCTCTTTCTTTCCTTCTTTCTTTCTTTCTTTTTTTTTTGAGACAGCATCTTACTGTGTAGTCTTGGCTGTCCAGGAGCTCACTGTGTAGACCAGGCTGGCCTCCCTTAAACTTACAGAAATCCTCCTACATTTGCTTCTCCGGAGTTGGGATTAAAGTCACATGCTACCGTGCCCAGTCAGGTTATTTATTATCTTACTTTTACATCCTGGGTCTCTGAAGTCTCTACCATTTCTTTCATGCTTGCTGAAGAATTTTCAGTCTTGCTGGAGAAGACTCAACTCCCTGTCGGAAAATTTTGGAATTGCTTACAGTAAGATGTCCTTTCGTTCATTCATTTTACACACTTATGTGTATGTGCGTGAGCCTGCGTGGGTATAAGTGTACCATGTTCAGACAGGGGACCATGGTGTTCAAAAGAAGGCACAAGATCCCCTGGAGAGAACTCAGGTCCTTACGAGAGCAGTAAGTGCTCTTAACCACCAAGCCATCTCTTCAGCCCCTGCAGTAAATTTTCTTTCTCCTCTTGTTCTTGTCCTTGCCCACTTTCACGGAGTCTTACACTATGTATATGCAAACTGGTTCAGCATCCTCACAAAGGGTACCACGCGAAGACTTCTAAAACTTTCTTCGTATAGATTCCTTCTTCCGTGGAAACTTAAGGGCTCTTTGGAAAGTTGGTTGGATGGTGTTTTGCTGGGGCAAACACGTAAAGGGATGTTTGGTAAAAGTGGACACAGCTGTGAAAGGCTGAGGCCGACTCGTGAAGGGATGTATTGTTGAAGCAGACACAGGAGAGGGGATGTTTTGCTAAAGCAAGCACATGAAGGGACACATGATGAAGGATTCTTTACTAAGTATATATGCATGTATTGGTCTGCTGTACATTGTGTAGTTGAGCTGCATTTGTTGATTCTCCATAGAGAAACACACCAAAATCTCATGGTGGTATGCTGAAGTTTCTTGCTGCTTCCAAGGACTCAGGCTGATTGGATGCATCTGCTGAGGCAAGACCTGTGCTGAGGCAAGGCACATGGAGGACATGTGATGTTTGGAGGGTATAGAGTGACAGAGAGAGAGCTTAGCTTGCTGATACAGCTAGCTATGCAATGCTTGTGGGTCCTGCGCTGTCACTGATCTTCGCTTCCCTGAGAGAGGCACAGCTGAGAACTTCTCCTGGTGTTCCTGCTGGTCCCTTCTGCTGACTCGAACCGAGGCTGAGGTCTGTCAGTCTCTGCTACGTAATGCCACCGCTGCTGTTGCTAATTCGACTTTATGGAACTGGACTGCTGGTGTATCCGTGAAGTATTTACAAGTGGATGGAGCCGCCACTGCTAACCTGGGAACTGAACTGCCAAATTCTAGACAACACGGATGGGAGCTGCTCCAAAGAACCTTTCTAAAGGTCCACTTCCCCATATCCTTTCTTTCCCAGTACCTCTGGTGGGTGGTGGGCTACAAGGGAGGTTAAACTGTTGAAAAAGAATCATTAAAACTAGGATTTGAAAAAGAATTAAATTTACATCCTTGCCTTTGAACTCTGTCCTGAAATTCTAGCCTTCTCAGTATTCCTGAACTCTCACCCTCTATGGTCCTAACATAACGAGGTCCCCAGATCTGTGTGCTCTTTTTCTGGGATCCAATCCAAAGCTCCCTCCAGGGGGAATGGTAGGCCAATTGTTGCCTCTTGGTGGTCAGCACTGGGAACTGTGTGCTGCTTCCTATTATTCCATCCAGTTTTCTTGGGGTGTGATGGGTGTTTCTCAGCCCTGTGTTCTCCCAAGGAGAAGTTTCCCATTGTCTTCCTTAGTCTTCGGCCACATGACACCTTCTCTGTAAATGTCTCACAGTAACATTCTTGAGGATTGGAACACTTCCCTCTCCTTCGCTAGCCTTCTCTAGTTCTCTTCCTTACTTTATTTTCTCCATAAGAGCGATTACCTCATAATAAACTATGACATAACACTAATTGATTTTGTTTATTGTTTATCTTTTCCTCCACCAACTCTCGCCAGCCATATTTACTACAATCAAATCTCAACAGGTAAATTGTTGTCTGTGTGCTCATCAGTGGGTCCCCAGGGTCTAGAACGGTGCTCAGAATATTAATCAATACTCTGATCAACGATAGTCTGTGATGTTAGTTTTAAAGGAAGCGTTCCCCAAATGCACATGTTTTGAACATGTGTTTCCAGTTAGTGATAGTGCTTTGCGAGTCTGTGAAACCTCTGAGGGCTGTGGCCCAGTTAGAGGTGTGGATCACTCAGGATGGGCTTTTCAAGGTGATGTCCAGGCCCAGCGCTGGCTGCTTTCTCTCTGCTTTCTGGTCAGGAGCCAGTCTAGCCTGTGTTTCACATGTTCTACCTTGCTATCATCACCTGGTGGCCTGGAAGCCTCTAAGCCCTGAGCCAAAATCAATCTTCCTTCCATTAAGTTGTTTCTGTCGGGGGGTCATGGTGAAACAGAATGCAAATCAATATAAGGCTGGTTGCCATTCTTGAGATTGGCACCAGGAACTGGGAATTAAACATCACGAAAAGAGAACATAAAAAACAAAACAATCAGACAACAAAAAACCAAAATCAAAAACTAAGAAATACACAGTTCAACATGGATTCTGAAGTCAAAAGGTCAGTTAAGGACCAGTGAGCTGGCTCAGCAGGCAAAGGTACCTGATGCCGAGAGTGAATATATGAGTTTAGTTCCAGTACCTATGTGGTGGAAGGAGAGAACCATCCCCTCCAAGTTGTCTCTTGACCTTCACATGGCCCATTCCTCTGTGCAAGAATAAATAAAATAAATGTAACCACATTTTAGATTAAGGTAAGAGGTCATATTAGATGAAAAGATTCTGAAGACAAATGGATTAGGTGCAGGGGTGCTGTGCAGGCATTCATTACCTGCTGAGAAGGTCTCCCTGGAGGAGGCGAGCTTGGAGGAGGCGAGCTTGGAGAGGCGCATGTTTTGAAAGGGCAGTGAGGTTTTGGAGCCAGGAAAGACATTCTGCAACACTTCCTTTCCATGGTCCCTAAGCACCTACACATCCTGATCTCTTGAGTCCATGACCGTCCCTTGGGTAATATCTTTTGGTTGGAGAACACATAGAACACATACAGACATACGGAACAGCCAGTGATGACTGCAGCGGAGGAAGAGTAACATTAAAGACAAGAATGAGCTCTCTGGGGACCCGCTGTAGTTTGTCAGCGCTGTGACAGACTCCTGTGAATGTTAGCAGTAAAGAACATTCGTGTGATGACACAGAACCAGTTCAGGGTAATCTCTCATTTTAGGCTCCGTAACATAAGCACATGTGGAAAGTGCTTTAGCCGTGTAAGCCATCATAGGCTCTGGGATCTAAGGTAGAGGCTATTTTTACGGGGTGGGAAACATTCTGGCTACCACAGACTCACAATAAGAGATGAAGTGTCATGCGTGGGGAGCAGGGAGAAAAAAGAGGACAACACATATGGCTGAAGAGAATGAGGTCCAAGAATAAGATGACTTAAAAACAAATGTAAATGTTACTTAAGTTATTTATGTATACACCATGTCCGTGGTTTCTCAGCTGCTAAGAGCTCTTAGGAGTCAGCGCTATCTATAATAAAAATAATAAAACTGCCATTCAGATGGTTACATCATGGGCTGAATGTTTGTGTCACCCGCAGTTCACATGGCAAAACTCTTGAGCAGGGGACTTGGTGAGGTAACTAGGTAATGAGGGTGGAGCTCCCATCGTGGGATTAGTGCCCTTATGAGGAGCATAAGAAAGAACTACCTTTGTTTCTCTCCACGTGAGGATTCAACAAGAATCCCGTCATCAGCAAAGTAGGAAGTGTCCCCTCAGCAAACTGAATTTGCCAACACCTTCATCTGGGACTTCCAACCTTTAGATGTATAAGAAAATGAATGTCTGTTGGTTAGGACCCTGTATCTATGGTAGCTTTTTGTCACAGGCCAAACTGGCCAAGACCACATATAATCCCATGTAATTATGGAAAGATCCTAGGTGTATGGGTTTCTGATACTTATCCTGTCAGCCTTGTGTGAAAACAAGTCTATATTCTCATAACTCTGCTGGCTTTTTTGCCACTGGACTTATTAAAGCATCAAAAACAGTCAGATTTCAGAACCTAGATATCTCAGAAGAAACCAATATAATATCTTAAGAAAATTTTTGTTGAAACCAGGCATTTAAAAAAAAAAGTTGGCTTATGCAATCAGAGCATACAACACATTCAAGGAAAACTTGAGAGCATATGGCATTGTGGTGTCTTCAGTTCTGTGTGATGGGCCCACCGTGAACATGAAGAGGAGGTACACGTTAACGCGAAGCTGTCAGACTGTGGACTACGGACTGTTGATGGGCGGGCGCTGCAAACGCAGTCTCAGGAGGCACTTCGCGACTTGTTTTTCTGTTTCTATTTTTTTCTAGTGCTTTATTGCTGTCTCTCATTTCCAGAGATTACAAATGCTCCTTGCCTGTTTAGCATAATACATTTTAACTCCATTATGTTCCTTCTAAGAAGCTGGTGTTCACCTCTGCTCGCCAGCTTGGGAGGAAGAATGTTGACCACACTAAGGCAGGAGGTGGGAGGTGCAAGGTGGGAGGAAGCTGTGAAAATCTGTCAGTCTTACCTTGACCTACTGCTTCATCTCCTTTCTGAACAGCAATGTGGGGTGTGTGAGGGGGCGGGGGGTGTTAGATGACCACCAGCTAAGTCCTTCCAACTGTCTTGGGTTTATGCTTGAATCTGCTCAAATTCGACTTGCACAGTTAGCCACAGGATTGAACCAGGAGTGTCCTTCTAGACTTCAGCTGTGAAAAAATGGTGTCTCCAGAACCTTCATCACCATCACTGAACCTGGGATGTTGAAAGGACTAATTTTGCCTATGTAGTCAGGGAAGAGGTCTGGGAGAGGAAGGAATAGAGGCAGGGCAGGATTCACCACAAACATGTGGGGATTGGGGTGGTGAGGACTACCGAGGTGAGGGAGGGAGGGAAGGAAGGAGGGAGAGAGGGAGGGAGGGAGGGAGGGAGGGAGGGAGGGACAGAGAGACAGTGAGACACAGCGTGAATTCTCTGCTTTGCAAAATAAGGTCAGAGCAGTAGGGACACTGCACCACCTGAATGACAGAAAAGTCCCAGGTCTGTAAAGGCAGAATGTCTGCATATTCTAGGTGACTCCTGTGCAGCTTATGTGTGACTGACTAACCTTTCCTGTGTCCCTAAGGGCCAGCTCCCGGGTAGGCAGCGTTCTGCTTCTAGCCCCATTAGGGATCAGTGGCACAACGTCCCCAGACACAATGCGAGGAGATCTTCCTGGACAGAGGCGGATCTTGCCCGGGATAGCGGGCGCCCAAGATTTGCACCAGCGAACTCCAGGCTCCAATTCAGCAGTCTGCAAAGAGGCGTGGGAACTGGCGCCCGCCCGCGTTCCGCGTCCCGCGCCCCTTGCCTCTCGCTCCTCCCTTCTGGGTTGTCCTCACTCAGGCGCCCAGCGGGAGCAAGATCCCACCGTCTGTTCCTCCCAGGCATGCGGTGCCGGATGCTCTTGCTCCTTTTCTCCTTGGTGCTGGTATTTTGGGGTGGCAGCGTCGGACGCTCAGGGGCAGGTGAGTGGGGCCTGTGATCAGGGGCACCCTCAGAAGGGTCGCAGCTCCGGTTTGCAGGGAGCAGGATGCGGGGTGCGGGGTAGCAGTCTTGTTAACTAGCAGCGCGCTGCAGGGACAGAAGGCGAACTTCGTTTGCCTTCCTGAGTGTGCCATCCTCAGCTGAGCCGTGGCAAGTAGGATGTAGAAGGGTGGGGCTGAGCATCCCGCAGGGACAGCCCTGGATGATCCAGGACTACCAGGCTCTTCGCAAACCTGTGGATAGGAGAGGTAAGATCAAGGACAAAGGTTTTCTCTCATGGAGTCACCCAGCAAGTGCCAAGGGAGCTCTCTCCATGGATGCTTCCTTCCTGGGAAATCCAGTCCTGGTGGGACTCAACTTCTAGCTCTGGTTTTCCACCAGTCACGGTCGAGAGCTGTAGTTCTAGACACCTAGTATAGCTAAGAGGTGCCATTCTCTAAAAACTGTCTCTGGGAAAGAGCGAGCAGTGGGAGCACTTCCTGCCACACCTGTTGATGCCACTTTCATAGACAGATCCAAAGGTGTCATGATCTGGGAGAGGAAGTACGTACGACGTAACCCAGGGTAGCGGAGACATGTACAGTTGTCAGTGGGTCAAGTTGCTGGCTGCTGACGTCGACAGAGGTTGTAGGCACCCAGCATTTGAGAAACACTTGCCTGGGGGTTAGCAATCCTATCACGCAGGTGGTCCTACCCCAACCAGGAAAGGAAGGCAAGTGTGACATCATTTTAATCTTTGCATCTTTGTTCATGGTTAAGCCGGTTTCAGTCACTTTGGAAGAGACATTCCAAGGCTCTGACCCTCAGGGTTAGTACCCAACCTAACCAGTATCTAGCCCATGGCTGGTCTTCCCACACTACGTCTGGAAAAGGATTTAAAGTTACTTGTTTGTTTTGGATTTTTTGTTTTTAACTAAGTAGCTATTTCACACCTTTCAGTATAAAGGTGTCTTTACATGTGTTTTAGGACATTTATCAGGGTACCTGACACCATGACTATAAGACAGTCACTGTGAATTTAATATCAATAAATGATAGTCAATGACATACATGTGCCTTTATAGTAAGCACCTGCCTATATTTAAAAATGATTGGAAACCGGTCCTCGGGTAGTGTCTACACTGCACATGCGTTTCTGGTTCGCAGGGAATCTCTGAGACAAAATAGCTTTCAGTTGTGACTCACCTAATGATCTGAGGTTTAGAGAGTTGACTGCAACCCAGAGAGACCCTTCTAGAAGGATCTGCTGCAGGGGTAGCAAAGGAGTTGCTGGTTGATGAGCATCGATTTAGCAGCTTCTGTGTCAAGCAGCTGCGTGCCCACTTCAGGCTTCAATCTCCTTTCAGGATCACTTACTGCCTAGACTGGTTGTGTATACAAGGAAACCAGCTCACATTATCAGAGGCAAGAGGGAGCATTGAAGGAACTGCTGACGCGATCCTCCACGAGTTGGTTAAGATTTCTGTTGTAGATAAGAGAGGGGGAGAGGATAAGGGGGAGGGAGAGAGAGGGGGAGAGAGAGGAGAGAGAGAGTCACCTGAAAGGGTCAGAGGAGAGAGAAAAAAATAGTACCCTGAACATAGCCAGTAGACTGGGCTTTGCTAGGGCTAGGAAATCAGCAGAGTGGGAGAAAATAGTGTTAGCAAGATATGAAGAGATAGGGAATAGGGCACAGTGGAAAAGGGTAAGAGGATATGTGGGTAGATGATGAAGTCGTGGAGAATGGTCAGTTATGAAAGGGGTGAGCAGCTGCGAGGAGAAAAGGGCTGGAAAACTGGTGTAGGGGCTTTGGAATGTATAACAGATATCTGTGGATGGGGACTAAGGGAGCCTAGAGGCCACTATAAGCTTTAATATGCAGCCACAGGCACATGTCAATGGAGCTGTGTAAGTCCCTTCTGCCACAGGTAAGGAAAGTGACCCCCTTTGGCAGACAGGAATCTGTGCTAGCTTCTATCTAACCACCAGGAATCCTCCAATGGTCCAGGTTGAGCTCATGTCTGGGTAGGTGGACAGCTTGAGACCCCCTAGTCAGCCAGTAAGTAGTCCAATGAAAACGCTCCAACCCAGGTGATCTGCTGACTGAGCCCGTTCCCATAGTAGCAGTTTCCAGACACGGAATGGTCTCCGCAGCTTTATTCACGTTGCACATTACAGCCTAAATGGAGTTCGAGGAGATGCTAAAGGTGGCGGCTAATCCAGGAATGAACAGTACTCTGCGGGAGGGGCGGTATTTTTAGCGCTTTTTGTGAGCCGGATTTGTTTTAAAGTCAGCTAAACTGATAACACCGTCTTAGAAGAATGCAAGTAGGATTGGGCTACAGTCCCCTGAGAAGAGCAGTCTGGTCATCAGTTTTCACGTCCACTCCCATCGCTTAGACACCCATAGCTGCTGCCGGGAGTAGACCTTGTTGGGTCTTCTACCCAGTGCGTACAGACCATATAGCTTATGTTTTCCAGGAACCAGCAGCTGGCCTTTCCTCTCTAAGAGTTAGCTCAGTGTTGTGAAGTAATAGTCGGGTCTTCCTGCAGCTTCCCTCTGCGGACAATCCCCTTCAAGTGTTTGATTAACCACCGAACCCAGAGCTTAATAAATAGATGTTCACGACTGGAATGGAACCAAACAGATTCAGTGTTTTGCAAGTGGCTGGAAGCTTCCAAATATTTATAGCATAGCTGTGAAAGAAACATTAAAAGGATGTTTTAAACTCGACTCTCATTAAACACGGGTCTGAATGCATGTCTAAGATTAAATGAGAGTACTCACAGCCTAGACCTGTAAGTGTTCACCTTCCATGGCCGTGTGGCCAAGTTAGAGCCGGAAGTACCACACGCATGCCCATTGGTGCACAACTGAGTCTCCCTCAATTAACAGGAGAACGGGCACATAGTCCAAGGAATTTCCTGGTGAGACCAAGGGAGTTGGGGGGAACTGAGTCTTCCTAAAGGAATGACATGGCACTCCATGGCCTCTTATCATGGCAAAGAATTGTAGTGTGATGGGGAAGCCGGAAATCTTCCTGACACTGCTTCTTGGTTGTCGACTGCAGGTGAACTAGAGTGTAACAGGACAAGGCAAGTGGCTTGTGGTGAGAAGTGCATCCCTATAGCCTGGCTCTGCAACGGGGAGCAAGAGTGCCCAGATGGGACCGATGAGCAGTGTGGTAAGCGCTTAGCGAGATGCTCTTAGGCGTCGGCCCTGGTTTCCACATGCAGGTTGAACATTCTTGATCTGAAAGTCTGAGATGCTCTGAAATCCAAAATGTTTTAGTACAAACATGATACCACAGTGGGACATTCCATACCTGACTTTATGTGATGGGTCTCAGCCAAAAGACAGGCTCTCTGAAAATATTACATAAAATTGTCATCAGGTTGTGTGTATGGAGTATATTTGAAACACAAACTACTTGGGAGGCTGAGACAGGAGGATCCCAAATCCAAGGACAGCCTAGGCTCTAGCCTGTGTTAAAAACCAGGACTTTGTCTCAGAAATGAAAAAAGGGGAGGGGTTAGCATATAGCATGTACAAGACCCTAGGCTGATCTCCAATATAGCAAAAAACTTAGAATTACTTAGAGTAGGGTCCCATCCTCATGCTACCTTAATGCAGTGGTTCTTAACCTTCCTAATTCTGTTATCCTTTAATACAGTTCTTCATGTTGTGGTGACCCAGAACCATAAAATTATCTTCATTGCTATTTTGTAACTTCACTTTTTCCGCTGTTATGAACCATAATGTAAATTGCATATGTTTTCTAATGGTCTTAGACAACCACTGTGAACGAGAACCGGGATCCCCAAAGGGGTTGCAACCCACAGGTTAAGAACTGCTGCCTTAGTGTGTGTGTGTGTGTGTGTGTGTGTGTGTGTGTGTGTGTGTGTGTGTGTACATATATGCAAAACTAAAATGAAAATCCTTGAGTTGCAATACTGTGTATTTGGTTGACAGTTTCCATTTTTTGCCCCCTTGAGGAGATATTCAAACATGGAGAGTGACCACAGACTATTAAAGATTAACCCACGAATCTTCAAGTATTAGTGGCACCACTGTAAAAGCAAAGTTTGCACCTTCGATTGTCGCTTAAACATTGGTAACTGCATTAGTTTAACTAGACCAATCCAGAGGCTCTTAGGGAAGCCTTACAGACTACAATAATTGAAAAGCTCTTTTGTGTGCAAGTTGACCAAAAAAAGTATAAAACTGTTAGAAGCCAAGTTAACTATTTAGGAAATATTTTGTTGCTATGAAGCCCCAGTTCTCAGTGCTTAGAATATTTGTAGCCACATGTGGGTCACCTGGATGCTAACACAGGCAGAAAGCTTCTTAGGTGAAGAGTCCTACCCTTGTGTCATGAGTATAAGACAGAGAATAAAGTCCTCGTGAACGGAGGAAAGTCCCAATGTAGTGGTGATTATGCCCTTTCTTTCTCTATTCCACGTGCTTCTTCCTGGACGATCACTTGCTGTCTCTCACCTCACATGAAATACCAAACACACTCGGGACTGAAGGTGCAGCTCCAGGGTAGAGGGTTTGCTTAACATGTGCAAGGCCCAGGTTAAATCAAATAATGAGCAAAAAGCAAAGAAGCAAATGAACACACAGAGGCTCGTGAATGCTCACAGGGTGGAACACACTTTCCCGCTTGCTTTGTTGCATGGCCTTCAGACATGTTGTGCAAGCTCTCCAAGTCTCCTTAATTTGAAGCAAAGTCTACTGGTTCTCAGGTTGTCTTATATCTGCATTTAGTCTCAAATAGCTAAGGAATCCAAAGAGGCGGACTGCCCTGCCTCCAGCCACCAATAGGGGTCAAAATGTCTCTCTGAATGGTTAAATGTAAATAAATGTCAAGTCTGTCATGCAAAACCCACCTTTCGTGTGTTCATCAGTCAGGTATGACCCGCTGCTGTTTTAGACAGAACATGTGCAAAGTACTTTTGTAGGATAACTGTTCTAAAAGATGGTAGGAAGAGTAAGCTTTGAGGGCTATTGGGTCCTTGCTCCCTGTTAAGGTAGATGTTGACTCTCAGCTAGACAGGATCTAGAATCATCTAACAGGCATATTTCTGAGTATCGTCTGCAATGGCATTTTCATAGTTTAACTGAGGAGCAAAGACTCGCCTTGAATGCGGGTGTTGTAGGTGGCGCTTTCCCAAATGCTAAGGCCCCAGACTGGATAAATAAAGTGGAAGAAGGAGAAAATGATCCGAGTGTGAACATTCCTCTCCCTCTGATTCTTTACTGAGGGTGCAATGACATCGCCCCGGCCACCATGCCTTCTCTGCCACGACAGACTGTATCTCTTATTAGACCACGAACCCAAATAATGCCTTCTTCCGTCAAATATTTTGTCACAGTGATGGGAGAAGGAAGTCATGTCATAGGTTATCCCTGGGCATATGGAAGGGACCAGAAGGTTCAAGGTTGTGATCAATGTCAAACTGAGAAGTAATTATTGCTTTGCTATCTAAAATGCATGGCCTGATATCCAGCCAACTGTTGAGCTCTGACAAACTCATCTTCCTACATGCCTGTTCTTGAATCCCGCTCTGGCCTGCAGAGCAAACATGTCTTGGACATGCGCAAGCCTGGCAGTGTGACAATGGGAAGTGTATTCCTGCTAGCTGGCTTTGCGACGGTGCCAGTGACTGTGTCGATGGCTCTGATGAGCTTAACTGTGGTAGGTACCTCTTACTTATAAAATTACATCTATTGACTTATGGGTGGGTGCATGTGCATGTGTGTGGCCCATGCACCATCACATGTGTGGAGAGGTTAGAGGACAACATGGGGTAGTCAGCTCTCTCCTACAATATGATTCCCAGTGATTGAACTCATGTCAATTGGCTTAGTGGCAAGGGCCATTACTGACTGGGCTGTCTCATCAGCCTGTAAAACTTGTTTCCAACAGTCTGTCATCTGTCTGCTTGATCACAGCATCAATATCATCAGTGCTAACTGGAAGTAAGCCATGAAACAGCCTTAGGCTGTGTGCGCTGAGCCAGATGCTGCATTGTCTCCGGTGTTATAGGAGACTCTTGGACCTACTTCTTTGTGTTTTCAAAATTTATTAATCTCATTGACTCTTTTAAAAACTTCTTTAGAGAGAAATTTCAGCACAGAAAGCCACACCCACATGACTAATGATGTCTAACCAGCATCTCTTAGTGTTTCTGTAGACAGACTCCAGACAGCCATAGCACTCACTTAGATAGTCATGTCCATCCTAGCCCATCAGTTCTCCTCCCCCAGCCATGTAATCCCTGCCTTTCAGAGAGCTTGACAGAATGTCCAGACTACAAAATCTACTGTCCAGGAAAGGCCCTGTGTCTGGATGCTGGGGAACATTGCGATGCCCATCAGAACTGTGAAGACGGGTCCCTAAAAGCACACTGTCCCCACGCCCGTTGCTTGCCTGGGCAATGGCAGTGCCGAAACAGGGCATGTGTCATGGACAGCTGGAGGTGTGATGGCATCGATCACTGTGGTGATGCCTCGGATGAGCAGGGCTGTGGTAAGTCTGGCTTCCCTACTGACGTTCCACGAGCAAGGTATAGTACACGGGCTGATTTACATAATCTGCATTTAATCCCCATGGTGGAGGCTCTCATCCCTTCTCTAAGAAGAGGATGCTTCCTAGCAATAGCCAATGTACCGTTATCCATGGAATCCCAGAGCTGCCTTGATAAAAACTCTTGTTGACATGCTGAATGAGCCCCGCCCAGAATGTTCCCAGCGATGAAGAGCAATTCATAGACAGCCTGGGCATCAATCTGTGAAGGAAGCAAAGCAGACAGCCCTGCTCTCACACACAGTGATGGGGAAAAGCTCCCCACTCAAAAGGACAAAACCAACCCCAAAGCATGGTGCTCACTTTAAGCCACTCCCCCCTCCCCCTCTCCTCCCCCTCCCCCACCCTCCACTGCCGCTGCCCAGGATAGGGGTGCCTCTCGTTTGTTGGTGAACCAGAATCCTGCTCAGTATTTCCTGGAGTTAAGGCCCTACACTAGCACACTCGGCTTCTAACATTTGTAAATTAGGTATTTCTTAAAGGAATACTCATTTCGGGTCAAGCTTCTGACTCTAGTACCATTTTAATTCCAACTATTTAAAGCCGGATCAGTCAAGTTTAGCACAGTCTCAATTGAGTGCCCAGATGTCTTGCTATTTTTGTGGTTGAGTCTAAAGCCCCGAATCCCTGAAGAAGAAAAAAGTTCAGAATGATAATCTCTACTTTCCTAACTCGAATTGCTACCGGCTAAGGAAATACTGCCACGTAACTTGCTGAGAGAGTTGTCTCTTTCTACACTCCTCCCCTACAAGTAGTAATGAAAGCGATTGATCAACTTTCCCTATAGCGTCCTGCCCAGAAGGTACGGTGAGCTGCGACGGTGGGAAATGCATCCCAGAGTCTCTGATGTGTGACGGGAGATCTGACTGTATGGATGGCGCTGATGAGCCCGAGACCTGTGGTAAGAAACTCCTTCCTCAGCTTAAAGCAGGAGGCCAGGGAAACGAGGTGACATAGCCTAATGCTTTAGTCACAGCATTAATTACTTTTCGCTTGGCTGTGACAAAGTATCTGGCAGAAGTAATTAAGGGAGCAGGGAATTATTTTGGTAGGCAGTCACAGGCCATGGCTGAGGCGTGCTGTCCAAGGCAGAAGGGGTGTGTGGTTGCTGCTTTGCTCCTCTCTGCAGAGTGGGGTGCAGAGGATTTCAGGCTGGAAATGGGGCTGAGGCTGAAACTCTAAGAGAATTACCCCCAATGACCTCCTTTTGCTAGCTACTTCCCATGTCCCAAAGGTCCCACGCTTCTTAATATAGCACCATTATCTGGGGAGCACATGTTCAAACACGAGAATCTGTAGGTGACATTTCGGATTTCAAACCTAACGGTTATCATCCGGGCCAACACCTTGAGAGAATGCTTGAAATGAAACACACACACACACACACACACACACACACACACACACACACACACACACAGAGTTATCTTGGTCTCTTATATTTAAGTACATTGCATTTTTGTTCACTACATTAAAGTTCTGGGCTTTGGTCTCATGACTTTAAGCAAAATCCCCTAACTTGCAAAGCTTCAAGGGTGATTCTGAGTTTGTAGCTTTAAGGAGATTAGTTAACTAAACACCTTTATACTGCACTGCTTCCGAATTCTGAATTAAAGCCAGGAACGCATCGTCCACGTTGGTAGCATCCACATCACAGGTCTCAACGAGGGCCAGACTCTTAGCCCAGGCTCAACCATCTGTAGCAACGCGTGGAGACTTTACCAGTGCAGAGTCCTCTCTACCAAGAGCCTGGCTGGCCTGGTGCACGCAGCTGCTTTTGTTCAGCTTTCAGCCTGGAGGTTTTCTATGACCCAACGTGACTTTGCAGATGCAGTACAAGAAAACTACAAAATCAATTAAAGCAATAGAAACCATTTGGCAAATGTCTGGGGGAGGAATGAATCAATTTGTTTAAGAAAAAATAGAATTCTCCGTGGATTTAATTGAGAAAGACCACAGAAAGCATGTTTTCTGGTGAGCAGGAGGGGTTGCTGAAAAGTAACTTTTTTTTTTAAAGACAGGGTTTCTCTGTGTAGCGCTGGCTGTAGACCAGGCTGGCCTCAAACTCAAGAGATCTGCCTGGCTCTGCCACCCACGTGCTGGGAATAAAGGCGTGTGCCACCACCTGGTTTAACTCCGGCTTTTTAACCTTCTGGTTTTCACAAGAAGAGTTACTGTTGGGTCTGCTAGAGAAGGGACAGTGGGCATCATCACCTCAAATGACCCCAAGTCATTTGGTCATCTGTTTCCTATCCTCCTTGCATAGGACTCCCCGAAAGGCTTTGAGGAAACTGTACTACAGGGGTGCAAGTGAGGGTTGTTAAATGCATTAATGACAAGGCCAAGTGTAGGGCTTGCGCCTGAAAGGTAACTCCCTGTATTCACAGATACAAAATACAGGACGAAGTGTCCTCATTATCATACACCCCGAAGGAAACACACAAGAGGGTCTTGGCCTCTTTGTAGAAGGAAAATAAATACACCGTCCATTGAAATTGCTCACATATTAACTTGGGAAGAAAAGCCTCTGCCCAGCTTCCCAGCTCCATATCTTGCCAGTGCCACAGTCTTTCCCTAGTCTCACACTCTCAGGCAAGAGACCAGGGTCAAAGGGTCTCTCAGTGGCCATCCGTCCTAGTCCAGTACAGGAGGTCCACGATACAACATGGCTTGTAAGGCATTAATCTCCACTGAGTTCAGTGGCTTTGACAGCTGTCCTGTCCCTACAGGCAAAAACTGCTCCCTGCTGAATGGGGGCTGTGAGGGCCCATGCAGTGATACCCACTGGGGTGTCCGATGTTCCTGCACCCCGGGATGGCGGTTACAACCCGATGGACGGAGGTGTGAAGGTCAGAACTCTTACTGTGGTGTAATGGTCACAGCATGAATCTTTAGCACCTTAGCCACTTTAAGTTCACTGTCGATTGGTGCTTAGATTTAGCACTACCTCACATTTATAGTTGTTTTCATCATTCCAAACAGGAATTCTCTTATCTAGGTAAAAATAGCCCCTTAGGCCCCTCATCCTTAGCCTCCAGTAACCTCTCCTGGCTTTCTGTCTTTGTGAATTTGTATATTCTATGTAGCACGTGAGTGGAGTCACACATGGTTTGTCCTCGTGTGCGCTCAACCCATTAGGGTTCAAGTGTCAGTCTTCCTCTCCTACTAAGGGCTGACCTCATCTTACCTGTTCAGCTATTGAGGGCGTGTCTGGGTTGTTTTTGTGATTGTAAACACCACCAGCAGAGCTGTGGTCTGCGTGCGCCATTGTATTCATTCCAGAGGTGGAATGGCTGGAGCTTGTGCATTTCCACCAAGAACGCAATTCTCATTTCCTTGCTAACTCTAGTTATTATTCTACCTTGTGAGACTTGCGAGTCAATTACTGACCAAAGACAAAGTACTAAACTGAGCATCTTACAGAGCTTTTGGGTTCTGTCCTTGAACAAATGCCCTTGTCACTTCACAGCCTCTGCCTAGGACTCTGCACCCAGTCTGGACAGATTCTGAACTTAAAGCCCATGTGTTTGCCCTTGCTTGATCCTTCTAGCTGGCCTCCAGGCTAGTTAGCCCTCAAGTCTCATAAAATGGGATTATAGAAATATTAGGGCTAAAATAAAATATACATATCATCATTATAATTAATAAAGTGAAAAACATATGGCTGGTAACTTACAACACTTATCTATAACAATTCAGGATGGCGGTTTGGTTAAAATGTAATACAAGAATAATGTGTTCATCCAAAGGACAGGTTGAACATCATCTGTGTGCTTAGTACTATCTTCATGATGGACCTGACGGCCTTCTTACCTGGGAAGGCTGTGCAGGAACTTTAAAATTATGCTGTACAATGGTTTTTATGTTAAGACTTCATCAAGAGATGTTATGAACCTACTTTGAAATTCATTACATATAATTAGGTTTTAATACATTTCAGTAATTAAATTTAAGTCGTCTTATTGTTTAAATTAAAGCAATACTTTACATTATTAAATTTATTATCTCTTCAGTCGAAGCTGATCATGGCCCTCAGAGTGGTCCGGGTGGAAATGGAGCCCAGATTTTGGTCTCACCCTTGGTAGGGCTTAGCTGGCCAATTGCTTGTCAAGTAGCCATGCACCAAGTAGTTTCCTGGGACAGAAGAGTATTGCTATACTCCAGGACTGTGTGGCTCAGGAAGAATAATGTTTTCTAAGAAATGCCCCCAAGGAACCATTTTCCTTCATATTACAAATGAATAAATCTCTCATAGCTTTGGCATTGATCTGATGGAGAGTCCTATTTGGTTTCTGTCATTGTTTGTCTGTGATATGGTCTCCTGTAGTGCAGGGTATCAGTGCTCTTGCTATGTAGCTGGGGATGAACTAGAACTCCTCACTTTCTTGTTGTCCATCTCCCCAGTAGTGGGTTAATGAGTGTGTGTCACCAGGCTTCGTTTGTGACCACAGGCTTTGTAAAGCAATTGTGCCTGTGTTATTCATGTGAACAGGACCTTTTCCATCAGTTTAGGTGATGTGTTCTGTGGCACAAATACCAACTCATATTGCCCTTTGGTGTGCCACATGCCTCTAGGGTTCATGTGTTACTAAAGGCTGAATAGAATTCTATTATATGTTTGTACCACATTTCACCTGTCTAGCAATTAATGATGCATTTGCATTTGGGTTGTTTCTGCTTTGTGTGTGTGTGTGTGTGTGTGTGTGTGTGTGTGTGTGTGTGTGTGTGATTATAAACAACACTTAGCATGATTGTAGTTTGAATCATTGTTTTCTAGGCCCAAACACTTGTCATTCTGAAATAGTCTTAGGTGTGACTAGCAAATGGTATAGCCCGAGAATATTGCTAGATTAACACAGATTGTAATTTATGCCACCCAAACAGCAGGGCTCCCTATACTAAAGTTCCTTCCCATTCACAAGAATGGGAACACCACGGTGACTCAGTAACTTTTACCAAAATGCTGGAGCTACAATTCCTGAGTCATCTCTGACTTACGACTCTCTGTCATCAGATGTAGATGAGTGCTCTCTGGCGTATGGTCCTTGTGGCCAGCTATGTCATAACACACCAGGCTCTTACTCCTGTGACTGTATTCAAGGTCACCAGCTCTACAATGGCACAGACTGTCGAGTTACAGGTGAGTTTTATAGGTAAGCAAGCCCAGCTTCTGCTCTATTCCTAACAGTAATTATAGAGAAAAGTGACATAGGCTATTTATTTTAAGGGCTAGTACTAGATACAATGATGCTTTTCTTTCCAAAGAAGATGCTATTGTGACAGGCATTGCCTAACCGCAGTGCCAGTTGCATTGAGTGTCTTTAAAATGACACAGTTACTCTGTATGCTATAGAAATAGGTGCTTGAGAGACTCAACCAATAGAGTTTTAACTTGGCCTGCACCTTTTTTGCCTCAGGGTCACTTACGTGTGGCTGCTATGTGACAAGTACAGATTAGAGTTCTGTCTAGATGAGAGAGAGCTGCTGAGTCTGAAATAAAATAAGGCAGTGATGTCCCAAAGATGAGCTTTAATGTGCTGGAACCTGGCGGGGTGGGGGGAGCTAAGATGGCTCAGTAGATCTCCTCAGGATAAGCAGACTTGGATATAGAAGAAGAAATAGCATCTTCAGTTAAAGGGAAAGGCACAAAAGAAAGCGTCAGAGTAATATGTTACTATTTTCCTCCTCCAACAGATGATGATGTTAAGATTCTTATAGCAACAGATAAAGAGCTTGGTATCCTGGACCGAAGAACAGGCATCCATGAGAAGCTGACCCCTGTAAAGTCAAGGCCCAGTTCTGTTGCTTATGACCTGAACAGAAACATGTACTTCTGGGTGGATAAAGTCTTGAATGTGTTTGTCTTTGGGAAACCAAACTCTGTTCCCCTCTACCCAGGTTTGTTTGGGAGCATTAAAATTTATTTTTTAAAAGGCTTCTTATGTCACTGATATAAAATTCCTGAGATTACCAATGTTAAACAAGGGGAAAGTATTGGGGGTTCAAAATTTAAGGGTTGTCAATTAGCAGCATATTATGGTGGAAGTGGGGTGGGGGTGAAGCTGCTTACTCCGTGACAAAGGGAGAGAAGACAAGATTGCCATCCTATAATTCCCTTCAAGGGAATACCCTTAAAGACCGTAAAACATTCCACTAGACCCCTCACTTAAAGGTTTTTACTACCCACTAATAATAATGCCACAGGGTGGAGACCAAGCTTTTAACCTATTGGCCTTTTGTGATATACCCAACATTCAATCTATAAGATTGCTTAAGCATACTGTAAGAAGTGTCTGTATTTATGTCTAATCTGTATCTACATATCTATATTTGTATCTATGTATGTCTCTCTATATATGGGCAAGCTTTGATAACTTTCTGTTTTGAAGAATTGGAGTATATAGAATTCCCATATGAGGCATGCATGTGGTAGGCTGGTTCAGTAAGACCATCACAGAACATTGTTTGCATAGAAGAAGGTACTTTTTAAGAAGAATAGAAATCTTAGGGTGTAGCTTTAAGCTACAGAGCTCGCTCTCCATCACTAGGTATATGAACTTGTGTCCTCAGTCCTTTGACCTACCACTCTAAGATGAGGGCTCTAGCCAAAATTTGTCTCACTACTTGAGGTCAGGGATTAATCAGACAGCATAGTAAAAAGGGACATGGCACAGTAGGCGTAGTGACAAACAGAGCTCACCACAACTCCCAGAGACATCTGTGGTGACCAGTGTCTGAGCTGAGGCCACACATCCTCATATTCTTTGGTTGTGTTTCTCCCTGGGTTGTGATTCACCTCATTCCCACATACCCATACATGTTGGAAACTCTATGCACTAACTCTGGCCATTATTCCTTGGGTCCTCTATGCCTCATGGTATAGATCCGAATCAGTTGTTGAAGTCTTGTCAAGTATTGTCTCCAACGTAAACATAGACATTAAAGACTACCTACAGTCAAACTTTCTCCTGTGTCAGCAGAACTTCCTCCTGTGAGCAGTATTTCTCTGGACTGGGTCACAGGACAGTTGTACTGGGCTAGCAGCTCTGCAAGAGTTATCTGTGCTGGCTTAAGTGACGGCAGAGGCTATGTCAAAATCTTGGAGAAGGATCTTGTGCCTGAGGAGATAGTGGTGTTTCCTGCAAAGAGGTAAGTAAGTAGTGTTTCTCTTGGGATGTATGCAAAAAAAAAAAACTTGGCATTTTAGATACTTAAGAGAGAGCATATCAGCTTTTAGATTTCCTTTGCTCCACAAATTCCATATTTGGAAATCCTAGATTGAATTCCATGTAGCCAAACCTTTCCATGTTTGATAAATACCGGAGCTGAGCTCTCCAGCTTTGGGTAGCAGTACAGAGACAATGCTCACAGGAGTTGTTGAGAATAATGTGTGCGCACAAGTGAAGCCATTTTTTTAAAAAATGTGTACTCCTGATGGTTGCAGGTATCTATATTGGGTAGATCGAGGTGAGAATGGGGTAAAAACTATTGAAGCTGCAGGAATGGATGGCTCTGACAGGAAGATGCTAGCCGTTGTGACCACAGAGGAGCCCCTAGGACTGACACTTGATCATGTGACTGGCAGACTCTACTGGATCAGTGGCTATAAAGAGGTACTGTAGATAAGCCCAGAGGGATGGGAACTCTCTTTCGCCAGGTACTTGGAATGGGTCAACCGGTGTGTACACTCTTCTCTTATGTCTAGCATTAACTGTGAAGTAACTTGTGGAGCAAAACAAGAAAAGCCAGGTTTAATTGCACAGCATCTTTGAGTAGAGCAGACTGTACCAACAGCTTGGGAGACTTGTTGTGCTGTTGTTGTTGTTGTTGCTTTAACAGACTCTACCGTCCAACCATGCTACATTTTTGCAAGAATAAAGGCCATGGTTTATGTTGTACCCACGACACAAGATGTTTTAAAGATTTCTGGGAACTTCCATGATACTTTAGAGTTCTGCACTCAGATTCCCAAGGCTTAATGATGCAGTATATAGAGTCATGGAGGGCCTAAAGATGCCATTTATAATATCCCAATATGGGAAACGACAAACTAAAAGGTCGTTATGACATAGTGACTAAAAGCAGAAGCTCATAGCTGGATGAGTCACAATCTCAAGTCTCCCATTCCCTAAGCTGTGATATCGGCTGATTAGGATGCTCTGGTGAGAGAATTATTCTGAGATTAGAGCTCCCTGCTCTCTCTGAGAATACGTAGAATGCCTATCTTCTAAGGCCATCATAGAATACAGTGAACAGCATTAGTACCATGTCTGGATGTAGAGCAGATGCTATGGTAACCAAAATCTGAATAAGGACCACTCAGTACGATGACTTTACCAGAGGCCTCTATAATCTTAGATGAATTCCTCCCTGTGGACTTGATGTCACAGTGATATTTAACCAGCATCCAGAAGTCTCTGGTGACTGTAACATCAGTCACACTTGCTGAGGCTACTTCTATCCCATGAGTCTCTAATCCTTCAGTCCATAGAGACAGTGAACGTGGATGGCCGTGGCAGACACACCTTTCCTCGGGTATTTTTCCAAGACGAAGACCCTGTTGGCTTGGCTGTATTTGAAAATGCTTTCTTCTGGGCAAATCAAACTCAACTGATTCGTACCTCACCCAGAAGCCCAAAGGAGAGAGAGGTGCTGCTCCAAGCATCCATATCCGCTTTCTTAGTCCTCCACAAGACCCAGCAACCCAAAAGTAAGTGAGTCACTTGCTTCTGAACTGCTGAGATGGAAACCATCCAAGATGTGACCTCAGCCTGTGGTCGAAACTTGCTGTTTTGAAGCAGGGGCGTGTTGTAGTCACTGCTCTTTCCAGTCTCCCATAGGACTTCTGAGTAAGCTGAGCAGGTCAAAAGCATCACAGAGGAGCTCATTCTGAGTCCTGTGCCTTGTGCCCTGTGCCTGGCTAAAACGTCAGCTGGAGTTTTAGGGTCTGGAGTATCCAGGCTGGAGGGTTGGCTTAGCAGCTAAGAGCAGTAACTGCTCTTCCAGAGAAACCAAGTTCAATCCTTATCACCTGGTTTGTGGCTCACAACTGTCTGTAACTCAAATCCCAGGCGGTTCAATGCCCTCTTCTGGCTTTCTGGGGCACCAGGAAGGTACATGCTGCACATGCATACATGCAGAGGAAATACTTAGACACAAAAAGTAATAAAATAAGAAAACCTTAAACATTAATTAAGAGAAAGAAAGCAAGCTGTCCACAGAAAGTTCAGATCATGTTCACTGATGTATGGGCTATGATCTGAAAATGGAACAGAGTTTGGTACCCACTTCTAGATGGAAATCAGAAGGGAGGAATTAAGAGTATTTATTAATACCAACTGTACATCAGATTCAACTCAGATGCTTCTGTTAAATGTGTTCTTTTGTATGTATTTACGTATGTATTATTTATGTATTTATTTTGGTTTTTGAGATAGGGTCTCTCTATGTAGTCATGGAACTTGCTCTATAGACCAGGCTGTCTACAAACTTACAGAGATCCTCCCACCTCTGTGTCCCAAGTGCAGGAATCAGAGTCATGGGTCACCACTAGTGTATCTTAAAAACTAACCATGGTGGAGAATGCAGACCCCTCTTAAAGGACGTCTCCTAGCAAACCAATGAAATACCCATATTGTCTTAACTCCAAGGGAGAAGATGCAATTGGTTGAAGTTTGTTGGCCCTAGCATAAGACAGACAGACACTTGTCTGACAGCCAGTCCGCCTAATTCAAAGGTCAGCACACCCACTAGAAGATGACAAGTATATTTGGATTCCTCTGAATGTAGACCATCTTGTTTCTTCTTCAGTTCTGAGTTTTGGACAGGGAACCTAAAACTATGTCTACTGTTTCTGTTTAAACAGGCAGACACTCAGCATGTGTTCCAGGTTCTTGCAGCCACCTATGCCTCCTGTCCCCCATCCATCCCAAGGGGTACAAGTGTGTCTGTCCAGAGGGACTGTTTCTTTTGCCTTCTGGTACCTGCAGTGGTAAGTTCTCTGGTGAAATGGGTACAGTCCTAGAAGGCTTACCTCAGGTTAGTCTGGAAATAAGGCAGATTCTTCAGAATCAATCACTTCTGTTCCAACAAACTCCTTTGATGACCAGTTTGTTGTCAACACAACTTGATACCATTTTCGTTTGATTTTTTTGAGATTTGGCTCTTACTGGGTTGCTCTGGAAGGCAAGGGACTCGTTATATAGACTAGACTGGCCTTGAAATCACAAAGTTCTTCCTGCCTCTGCCTCATGAGTGTTGGAGTCAACTCCCAGTCTCCTTGATTTAGTTTTATAATAGTGCTAAAGTGACCTAACAAAAACTTACGACTTAGCCATTTTTAATTGTATGGTGACATGAGAAGCATTCATGTTTTTGGGCAATCATCACCAAGAGCTATCTCCAGAACTTCTTCATCTTCCCAAATGATGCTCTTCACCTCTTAGCCATCAGTACTACTGCCTTTGCCTGTAGTTCCTGGCAACCATCATTCTACTTTCTGTTTGTGCCTATTCTAGCTACCATATTTGGTGAAATTGTGGGTTCTGTGGCTCTGTTGTATTTCACTTAGAATAATATCTTTAATGTTATATCTCTATGTCATAGAATATGATAGAAACAAACACACACACACACAAACACACACACACACACACACACACACACACACACACACACTTTTGACTATTTGAAACAGGTCTTGACACACAGTCTGGGCTGGATTTGAATTTGCTATGTGACCCATGCTGGCCCCAAACTCACAATCTTTGTGTCTTGGTTTCCTAGGTTCTGTGATCACCAGTGCGTGCCACATCTCCTGACTTCCTTCTTTTTTATTTTTCAATTTCAATTGCTATAGTTGTGGGCAGGAGCACGTGTGTGCACTGTGCACTGATGTTCGTCAGAGGTTCTCGCCCAGCTACCTTTTCTTCCTCCAGAGATAGAACTCGGTCTCAGTCTTACATGCCAGGCACTTTTACCTGCTAAGTAACTTTACTAAGCCTGTTTTGAAGGCTAAGTGATATTCTACAGGTTTGCATGAAAAACCTTACACATAATACACTAATAGAAGAGATGTCTTCTATGATCCCTATCACGTATCCTGACTGTGTTTTTAAGGAAAGTTTCTCTGGAACTTGCGTCCAATACAAACACCAATTCCCTGTGTTGCTGTTTTATCTCTAAAATATTAAAGTTTACTCGATCACTTGAATATTTCTACCCAACCTATATGGCCTTTCAGTTTTAAGAAGAATAAATAATGTAAATACGTTTATTCTCCAACTTATTTTTAAAAACAGGTCATGGGGACAGCTTTGAATGGTGTCATGATAGAGTATGTGCTTCTTCCCAAGTAATCAGCTCAGACTTAATTTTGAGCTTTATATATAGCATGCAATTAGACTAACACACTCAAGTTTTCTTTAAATAAGAGAAATTAGTAAAACTTCTCTAGTAGCTGGTCGGTGGTACCACATACCTTTAATCCCAGCACTCGGAAGGTAGAGGCAGAAAGATCCCTGAGTTCAAGGCCAGCCAGGTCTACAGAGCAAGTTCCAGGACAGCCAGGGCTATGCAGAGAAACTCTGTCTTGAAAAAAGAACAAAAAATAAAACCAACCAACCAAATAAACAAATACTCTAGTAGCAAGACATTATCTTTTAATTGGATGTTTTTAATTTACATTTTAAATGTTATCCCTTTTCCCGGTTTCCCATCCATAAACCCCCTATCTCACCCCCTTCTTCTATGAGTTGTTCCCCCACCCACCTCTTCCCACCTCCCTGCCCTAGCATTCTCTTACACTAGGGGATCGAGCTTTGGTAGGACCAAGGGCTTCTACTCCCATTGGTTCCCAAAAGGGCCGTCCTCTGCTACATATGCAGATGTTCTCAAGGAGAACAGCATCCCATTGGCTCAGCCTTCTGCTTCCATCAAAAATCAGAAAGACCCAGTGCCTTGGGAAAGCAACACTGGCATTTGCCCAATAACCTGTGTCTTTAGAGGCTCTGGTGTTCATGTATGTGTACTGCCGAGGGATGTCAGACATTTGTGTGGGTACCTGAGCCTAAGATATGGCTACTCTCAGAAGGGAACCTGGGACTCATCTCATAGACTGTCAAATAGCAAATCTTGCCTCTCTCTTTGTAGAGTTAAAAGTTGTATTTTCTTCTGGCAAACGTCTGTACTTGCTGAAAGTCAGCTCTATGGGACGTGCTATAGAGAGAACTCTAGTTGAAGAGCATGCTGGGAACCTCTATTTACTAGACATTGATTGGAAGAGGAACTTCATCTATTGGTCAAATGCCCAGGGACATCTTGTTTACTCATCTGGATATTCAGGAGAAAAGCAAGAGATTTGGACCCAGCAAACAGGTGAGCTGTGGTAGGCATCTTCTTTTCTTCTTTTCTCTTCTGGTTCTAAAATGTATAGGGCCAAAAGAGCGAATCTATCCCTAATCTGAATGTACCTTCACACCAAAGACTAGATGTGACTAATTGAATGTGTTATCTTTTACTGACCCATTGTTCTCAGGCATGACCACTGCCATGAGGCTCAATAGAGGTATAAGAGTTTTTAAATTTTGCTTTCCTGGCCTTAAGTCAGGGAAGAATAGGGAAAAAAAATAAAAAAGGACCTTTTATTCTTCGGTTTTGCATTGCAGATTTTTCAAACTCTAATTTAAAAGTCATTTGCAATGCAGATTTTGGAGAGGAAAAGCAAGATATTTTCTTAATATGGCAATATATACTTTCCCTTCCCACATTCCTAAATGCCACACCTCGCCCTCAAGTTCCCTGTACTTTGTCTAAACGCAGCAAACATCTCCGCTACAAACGACAGAGACTTGAGCTGCAGAGTGGGAAACTAGATTTCCAAACACCTGTACCTGTGCGCTCTGCCGAGCGCTAAGGCTGTGCCTTTGACCCCTTTCTCAGGGATGTACGGGGTGCCCAGAGGGCTGCAAGGTATGTACAATGGCAGTTGAACAGCAACTTCTAATGCCCCAGTCAGAAAACATTCAGAACAAACTAACCACGACAGCGTCTAACAGCTGTCTGGGGGATGCCTAACGGCAGACACCTTCCCACTTAATGGAGGCGATGCCTCCTCCCCACTGGCTGGACAAACTAATTCTGTGTTGCAGGTATTAGATCAAGAGCTGCTGGTTTCTTCTGAGTTGGCTCTATTGTGGAGTGGTGATAACTTTCCATAACTGTAATAAATGCCTAGGGTGATTACTCTTGTAAAAAGCAAGTCCTAACTGAGCAAATTATATATATATATATATGAATGAATGTGAAAGGGAAAGGTCAAGTTTTGGTTCTTAGTCCATTTGGGTTGAGTCGCCAGTTTTAGACTTGTGTACTGGATGCTAATGGTGGGAAGGGAATTGTGGACTCAAAGTGCTCACTTCATGGTAAGGGGGAGGGGAGGCAGGGAGGAGGAGGAAAGGAGGAAGGAAGGGACTAGATACCCACAGATCGCTTGAGGACTCATATTCCCAATTACCGGATTACCTCCCTCCTACTGATCCTCATCTGTTAAAAGTTCCATCTTCCCCCAGTAGCACCGCAGGCTTGCCATCAAGGTCCTAACACATAAACTTTATGGAGACATTCAAGAGCCAAAAAAATTGTAACAGTGCTTAACCATGACAAAAGCAACAGCATCATTCCTGCTAGCTAGACCTGCTTTATGTGGCCTCCTTCTTATGTCAGTGTCCTGATGTCACTGTTTTCTTTTGGGCACCGTATTCTTATGCTAAAGTTAAAAACTAAGACTGAAAAATACAGTTAATTTTTTTTTTTAGTTAAAAAATGAGAGGACGTCATTGTAACAACAACTCTTTAAGAACCAATGTGACATTGTTCAAAGAACATTCTTTGAACCTGGTAAGTAGACTTTCCAGCTTGAACCTGCCAAGGGCCAAGGTTAAAACCATAGTTCATTATAAGAATGAGAATTCTCTGAAAATTGCAGGGCTTGGCAAAGGAGAGAGAGCATTGAGCTTAGGCAAGAACAACTTCATGGAAATGGGGAGAATTCAGAAGTATTATTTTTCAGGAGATCCTCCCACAAGAGGCTATGATGTAGTTTTAAAAAATGCTGCCACCTTAAAGGAAGAAGAATAAGTATCCTGTTAAGCCCTGTGTGTACCGGCTTCCCTTTGACGCTCCGCCCCCTCACCATGAGTAACTATTCATGTGTTTGTCTTCTCCTTCAGTAGTTAACATCAATTTCTCACTGTCATGCCCAGTGACTGTGCTTCAAATTGTGCTTGACAATTGGCTCTTGGCACGTTACAGTTTGGATAGGACATGAACCCCACCCTTGACCCAGTCATATGCAGAATGAAACTTGGTTTCCAGGTAGCATCACTGAGATCTAATCATGAAGATGCTAACTTCAGCAATAGATTTAAACCAGTGAGGAATTCAGAAATGGATGGGCTATGAGAAGGCAGAGCCTGGCTCGGGGAAGCAGGCTGCTGGGGCCATGCCTGTGAAAGTACAGCTTGTCTTCTCCTCACCAACCTCTTGGACAGCGTGATCACTTTGTTCCACTATATGCACACTGCCACGTTGTCCTGCCTAACCACATATGGGCTCCGAAGCCTTGGAGACAAATGTCTGTAGACCGGAAGTCAGGGACCAGAATAAATTGTTTGATCCCATCTCAGATATCAAAGGTTAAAAAAAACAAAAGCAAAAACAAAGACTGACTAACATAATAGGAAAAATATGTGTGTGTATTACCTGACATGCTTACAATAGAGCTTACTGATACGAAGATGAAGAGCACACAGTCATGATTACTTTCTAAAAGCTAAGGTTGACCGTATCTGGTAAAGTTATTGCGGAAGTGCAGTTTTAACTTGAACATCATATCATACCTTTGTTTTCATGGAAAAGTGAAACAAAGGTGAAGTGGAGAAGACACAGGGGATTAGGTCATCAGGTGTCATAAAACATGGCTTTGATGACCTCAACCATGCACTATAAGTACTAGAAAATGATTCTTGGATTCTCAGATTTGTTGGGTATTAGAGTTTAGTTAATTTCACATGTAAGTGGAATCAGTACCCTTAACAATTCAACTTTCCTTGAATTTACTTTATTTTATGGGTGTGCATGCACGTGTGTGTGTGTGTGTGTGTGTGTGTGTGTGTGTGTGTGCTCATGTGCACATGTGCCACATGTGTGTAAGTAGGTCAGAGGACAACTTTTGGGAATCAATTATCTGCTTCTACCATGTGGGTTCCTGGGATTGAACTCAGGTTATAGGACTTGGTGGCAAGCATCCTTACCCACTAAGCCATCTCACTTCTCTTAAGTAATGACTAAGGGGTCACAAACTTTGTATGAAAGGCCAAAGGCTGTGCTCAGTGGCTATTTGCTATTGTAACATGAATGTATGAAGTATTAACTGTATTTCTTAAAAGATTATCCATATAAAAAGGCAGTGGACTATATTTGACCCAAAGGCAATTTACTTACCAATCTAGATCTAAGGAACAAAACATACAAACAAGTAACCCTCAAATAAGTCCTCTCCCATGAGCTGTGCTGACAACTTTCAGGGTGTAAATGCCCCTGCAAGGCTAGCTTCCAAGATACCATGTTACATGGTTAGAATGGATTTGGAAAGCGTGTGTGGCACCATGTCCAGCACCCGGGAATGATTGACTTAAAGTAAACAAGAGTGCAATACAGTTTATGCAGTGCTAATTTGAAACTACAAAGTCCAAAATACCAAAATCTCAATGGTTTCAGTGGGAAATTCCATATCTGTTCTCCTCTAGTCAGATGCAGGTAGCGTTTTCTAAAACTACTTTGAGGCCATTGGTATAAGGTATACGGGAAACAAAGACGAATATTGGGTTTAGACTGGAGTCCCCTTCTCAAGGCCCTGTGCAAAAACATCCAGAAAGAATTCCAAATTCAGAACCACAGTCAGTTCCACAATAAGGAATCCTAAGCCAGTAATAGTAAATAGTAATAAAACAATTAAGATTCTATTAGTTGAGTATCATTTTTAGTAAATCAGTAGCTGAGTTCCTGATGGTTGGCTATTGTGAGCTTTGTGATCAGGTTCAGTAACTTGTAAAACAGCAGAGACTATTTTAAGATTTTTGCCTATTTTAATTAAGCTTGTGACAAGCTCATGAGAGAAACCCTCTCATAATGCACTTGAGGACACTGAAGCATAGACACAGGACTTTGAGGAAGGCATTCTGACCTTCTAGCTTGATATTGCTCTGAATTGAATGGCAGACCACATCCCACAGTACCTGAATCCCAGCTTCGTTCCAGCTGTACACTACTGAGCCTGAGTAGGAGTGGAGAGCTTGGAGTTAGCACCTAACACAATTGTTTACATCTGAGAAAGGATGCCCGTCTTAGTCAGGGTTTCTACCGCTATGAGGAGATACCATGACCATGGCAACTCTTATAAACGAAGAAATTTAACTGGTGCTGGCTTAGAGTCCAGAGGCTTCGTCTATTATCATCCTGGCAGGGCATGGTGGCCCACAGGCAGACATGGTGCTGCAGAAGGAGCTGAGGGTTCTATATCCTGATCTATAGGAATAAATATAACAGGAATAAAGAATAACTGTGAGCCTGGCTTGAACATCTGAAATGTCAAAGCAACCCCCAGTGACACGTCTACTCCAACAAGGCCACACCTCTTAACAGTGACACTTCCTATGAGCCTGGGGGGCGGTGGCATTTTTATTCAAACCATCAAAATACCCATGATTTTTATGAACCTGGACCTTATCATACCTGCACCTTCTCATCCTAGATTTTCTCACTCCCAGTGAGCTCTTGGTGACTTTCCATCCTATCTGAAGTGATGTCATTTGTCCTAGTTTTCCTAAAGCAATTTCAGCTCTAGCCCCTTGAAGTATAATTGATAGATTTGTAAATTGACCCATGAGAAGAGGAACATGACTTTGACATTACAGGCCTGCATGCAAATGGAGGCCACTTGGCCACCTCCTTAAGACGTAGTAGATATTTCCAGGTGGCTGTGAGGACCAGTGGAGCTCAAGTGACAAGCTGCTGGATAGACTAGGCATTATGAGGCTCGTGATACAAAGAAGTGTCTGCTCGAGGGGGTCGATCTCCTACGCTTGACCCATTAGAGCCAGTACATGAATATACCTAGAAGCCTTTTCCAATGTGGCCTCTGTTCCTCCTACAGTCTGTTCAGCTAATGTGGACATAGCCACCGGGAACCTGTTCTGGGTACCCTGTGACCGAGGTACCATTCACAAGACCAGTATGCCTGGCGCTGAGTCATACATTCTCTATAGCACTCGAAATATTATACTGCAACTGCTTCTTGATTGGCCCAGGAGGGTGCTGTACTGGGTGGAGAGTGGGAAGCCTCTACAAAGCATGACCCTCGATGGCAAAAACAGACAGGAAGTTTGGAGAGGCACCTGGGCAGCAGACACTCGGATGGCTTTGGACCTTGGGTCTGCTAGCATCCTCTGGACCACCAAAGGGCTTGGTAAGTACTGTGTAACATACAGTACCATGGGGGAGGAGGGAACCTGAGGACACATGCCAAATCTTCATTTTTTAGCATAATACTTCTTCTAGTCATTCCCTTTAACTTTAAATTTATTTTTTGGGCTATGGTGAAAATTTTTTGTTTTAAACTTTTAACGGACACAAAATAGTTGCACATCCATGTGGGTTAAATAATGATATTTTGACACCCACATATAATGTGTAATGGTCAAATTATAGTAATTAGTGTATCTGTCACTTCATGCATGTACTGTTACTTTGTATAGAGAATATTCAAAACCTTTTTTCTAGCCATCCTACTTATTCTGAGCACTGCTTAAACAAAGACTTTGACTTGAAATTTGACAGTAAATGCAAGGCACTTCAAACCCATCTCTTATCTGACACTCTGGTTGAGGAATTTAAAAACTTAGAACACTTTCAGAAGTAATAGACTTAGAGAGCTTCAAAAAATGCACATGGTTGTTTTTCCAAAATTTCCGTTTTACATATGTTTTTCCTTTCACAGCTAGAAATAACAGAGGCAAAGGAGGAGGTGCCAGGGCTGTGGTTAGACGTTGGTATCAGTGTGAGCTGTAACTGTGTGGTGATTCTGATCTTTCCTTAACTGTGATCTTCTTACCTCACAACCTGGTGCCAACACACTGATAGCTATGATTTTTCAGCACATGACGCTTTTCTATTGTTGTGATAAAACACCATGACCAAAAGCAATTTGGGGAAGAAAAGGTTTACCTAACCCTTCAACTTGTAGTCCATCATGAAGGAAGAGAAGTCAGGGCAGACACTTAGGGCAGAAACATGGAGGCAGGGAGCTACATCTGTCAGAAGCCATGAAAGAGTGTGGTTTACTGGCCCGCTGCTCCTGGCTTTCTAAGCTGGTTTTCCTATATAACCTAGAACCACCTGCCCAGGGATGGTACCACCCACAATGGTCTGGTAGTTGTTAATCAAGAAAATACCCCACAGGCTGGCCTATGAGCCAATCTAATGGAGGGAGTTTTCAATTAAAGTTCCCCTTTCCCCGGATGATTCTGGCTCGTGGCAGGTTAATTAAAAAAAACAAAAAACAAAAAACAAAAAAACAAAAAAAAACAAAAAAACCTAACCAAACACAACACACATTGAAACAGTGAAGCCACAGCTGCTGTCCCTACATGTCAAAACTAATATTCCCCACTGTCCTAAAGGCTGTGACACTTGCAAGGAGGGGAATGCTCTCCTTTGGAGTTTTGGGACTTCGGACCTCCATCACATCGGGGCCCATGCATCCCACCTTGCTCTAGGTCACAGAGCCATCTTGGTTCTTCCCTAGGGTTGCACAGTCTCAGTCTATTAAAGAACCAAACACGCTCGTGGAATACATCCTGGAGCGATGTGCTTATGGTGGCCCATGCGCCTTACCTGGTGACTGCAGACAAGGCAACTCTTGTGCTGTGGAACAGGAAGACACTGGAGCCCTTCTCCACAATGAAGGAGACACACATAAAGAAAATGATCATCTTGGCGGAGAACCAGGAGGTTTCAGATTCTCCAGTGCCAGGCAAGTCTTTCCTTGTGGGTCCATCCTCCATGTGTTTTAGGGTAAGAATCCTGGGTACCCGACTTTTACATTACCACCATCTTCTCAGCCTAGCCATCCCCTTCCCTAACTTGTTCATACTGTTCCTATTATGGGAGTTTAAGAATGAACACATATTTCAAAGTTGCTAAGAGAATTAGCCAGTCAAAATGACCATAAGTCTTAGCAGTTCTCAGAGAGGTGTGCCTGCCCTAGCCCCTTGGGGAAAGAAAGCTCATTCCTGTTCGTGTATTCAAGGCTCAGTCTGTGCATGAACATAACTGGTTCTAAACTGTTCCCAAACTGATTTACCAAACAATGTATTCTTTCCTGAGACACATAGCAGGGACGTTGTGTAGGGGACCTTCTGTGGGACACCTCCAAGGTTGAATAGCCTTTATCCAAAATATTTAGGACCAAGAGTGTTTCAAGTTTTTGGACCTCTATTTTAGGTTTCGGAGTCTTTTTAAGATGCATAGTGAAATCTCTGATGGATGAAACCCAAGGTAAGTGTGAGATTCGTGATAATTTGTACATACTCTATGCACACGAGGTGAAGGTCATTTCCTACAACAGTCTCAGTACGCCTGCCTTTGAAGTGGGAAGTAGGGTCTCCAACTTTCCTTTATGACATGATGTCAGACTAGGAAAGTTTTATATTTTGGAGCTTTCTGGATTTTAAGCTTTCGTGCTCGCCACATTCCAGGGAAAGTTGTGTTCTTCCATTTGCTGGAGTTGGGTCAAGATGAACAGGTTTATATGTTGTCTTTTCATAGAATCCTTCAGCAGGACCAAGCACACCCAGTCTTAGGTCGTGAGGAAGAGAAAAAGGAGTTTCTGCATCAGGTTTCAGAACCTTCCTTGGTAGTAACAGCTGGGCATCTCAAAGCACAATGGACACCAGAGGGATGGAACCATTTTTTTTTTTTGTATCCAGTCCCATCTCCTCTTCTGTGACACACAAGGACTTTTGACTCACTGGTTGCTTTATATTGATCTTAGGAATTAAAAAGCATCAGGTTTGAGGATTTGTTCTTGAGGTTATACAGATAAAGTTAAGCTTCCTGCCTTAAATCCTGTTCTGATTTCTAACACACAGTTGCTGGCAAATATAACTTGTGGTGGTGTAATTTATGCAACTCAACAAAGGAGTGCCTGGCTTATGCTGGCTCTCATCCCATACTGGGGAGCCAGGAGGACTGTAGTGCATTGAGTCCTGTTAGGGACGCATTCTGAGAAACGTTAGACTGTGTGGTATCGTTGCTGCGTTGCTGTTCCAGAATGTACTCATGCAAACCCAGATGCAGACTGATAGTACAGCTACTCCAAGTAAGAGCAGTTGCTCTGTTCACACCGGTCGGTTGTAGCAACTGCGTGGCAAGACGTTCTCAGCTCAGTGATGTTCTTATGCAGCACCTACGTGCAGTCTGTGATTGACAGTCGGCGATGCTGCCCACGGTTGTGCTTGCTTTCGATTCTCTGATGCAAACAGAGCATCAGATAGCTCAGGAAGGAGAAAGAACTTGCTCAGATTCAAAGCCAGTGGGTGAGGGTCTCTGTAACTCATCTAATCATCCCTAAGACCTGGTGCTTTCACTGGCTCTTGTAAGGTAGAGCCATGTGGATACTCAGCCCTGATATGGCTTTCTGAGGGAGGGGGACAGTGGGAATGTGCCCTACTGTTGGGCCCTCCTGGATTGATTTGCTGAAGTGATATTGTTTGCTCTAGATCCTGGGCATAAGGAACCAGTGCCCACTGCCCCTTCCCTTCCTCCTGTTCTCTGTGCCCGGTCCTCTGTCCCCTGCCAGGATGGGAAGGGATGCTTTCCCAGGGAGTCCCTCTGCAATGGTGAGGATGACTGTCAGGATGGCTCAGATGAAAAAAACTGCTTCCGGGTCTGCCATCAACCAGGTTGGTAATCCTGACGGCGGGCCTTTTGCTAGGGTAATCTTAAGGTCGATGACCTCCCAACTTCCTCTGGGCAAGTTTGCATGTCATTATCTGTTGGAACGTGGACTCCCTAAGGACACAACCACACTTCATCCATTTGTCTGTGTTTGTTGCCTGTTTGCATCCTTAAATTTGCTAAGTGTTTCAATATTTGCCTTCTTATAGGCTGGTCCACAGAGTGACCTAAATGGCCCACTGGAAGAGTTGGTAATCATTTAGCAAGCTGTCAAAGCAATGATTTAAATGGCTTGGTTCAGGTTAATAATGTAATTGACCTGAGCATGTTATTAAGCTGCCTTGTGTGTCTTCTAGACATTAGAACTCAGATATGTGGGATGCACTCTCTTTAGCCCTCAGACTCTGGAACGCAGAAAGTTCATCTCATTTAAAATCTTCCTCCTGACCAATTTCAGTCTTGGCCCTTCTCCACTTTAGGCGTCTTCCAGTGTCTGGATGGAAGCGGGTGCATAGAGGAGCGATATCACTGTGATGGGGCTGAGCATTGCTCCGATGGGTCTGATGAGTTGGGCTGCTGGAGGCCTGCTGATGACTGCTCACTGCGCTGTGACAACAAGACCCGCTGTATCCCTAAGAGTTGGAGATGTGATGGGAAGGCAGACTGTTTGGACAGAAGAGATGAACAAGGATGCTGTAAGTTCCACGAGCCTTTCAAGACGAAGATGTATGCATGTATGTGTGCAAGTACGTGTGTGTGTGTGTGTGTGTGTGTGTGTGTGTGATTATCAAAAGCAGTATTCTGAGTTTCACTGTATAGTCCTGCCTGACCTAGACTCCACAGAGGTCCTCTTGGACAAAAGAGACATGCTATTCTATGTGCTGACCCAGGACGTCTGGCCCTAGGAATACTTCCAAGTGATTTATAGTTGATTTATCTTCTTTTTAGAAATTATGTTCTACAACAGTGCTCTGAATGATAACCTAAACATCACCATTGAGCAGATACTGAACCATTGTTCTTGAGGACTAAATACACATATATATACATACATACACACACACATACATACATACATACACACATACATACTTTAAAGCTCTGATCAGGGCACCTTTACCATCCCACAAATAAATAACATCACTGAACTGTTTTTGTAGCATTATTAAAGATGCCTCTGTACTGTTGACTTATTAACAATCCTATATAATATAATAATTTGCTTAATAAGACCTACCACAGACTTTGTGCAGGGGTGGTGGTGGTGGTGGTGGTGGTTTTTGTGTTTAAGACAGATTTTTACTATGTAGCCCTGGGTACACATCTAGTATAACCATTTGCTTCATAAGATTTACCACAACCTTTGCAGGGTGGTGGTAGTGGTTACTTTTTGGTTTTGAGACAGAGTTCACTCTGTAGCCCTGGCTGTCTGGAACATGCTACAAACACCAGATGGCCTTGCACTCACATAGATCCCCAGATCTCTGCCTTCGAAATGCCTACATTAAAGGTGTATGCCACCATGCCTCTGCCACAGCACGGTCTTGTTCTGGGAACGTATGACAGCACTGTTATTGTGCTGAGGTTACTGGAATAGTAAATTCACCAAGAGTATAAGAGTGTGAAAATTAAAGTTCTAAGTAGACCACAACAAAAATGTCTGATAACAGAGTGAGGGTTGACACAAAGGGCTTAGTGTCACCTGTTTATCCCAGTTGGGAACATGTGTGCACGCATGTGCACCCCCCCACACACACACACATGCACAAATGCACTTACACACACTATATACATACACACACTACACAAACACACACTACACACATATAAGACACAGACTATACAAACACACACTACACTCATACATACTCTACACGCTATACATACATATACACACACACTGCACATACACCAATACACACACAAACAACATATGCACAAACACACACTACACAAACACATATTATACATACTATATACAAACACTACCACATATACATATTCTACACACTATACACATATGCACACATACTACACACATATATATTCTACATACTTCATACCTATACTGTATACACTACACACATACATATTCTATACATTATACACATATACTGCACACACACTACACTCATGCACACAACACACACTACACACATATAACACATACTACATACACATATACTACACACACACACACACACACACACACACACACAGTGCTGTATTTACTATGGAAGTTTGATGGTAAAGGGTCAGAGCTAGAGGCATCTTGAGTGTCCTACCATATCCTCCTCTTCCCATCACAGGAATATTTCCATTAGGGGAAAGACTAGTCTAGTTTCCAAAATTACTTTTTTGTTATTACTTTAATGATCTACTTTCCTGAATGTTTTACATTTGGTCCCAGCCCTTTTTCACCTGCCGGGCCATCTTCTCACTTACGGGGGTCCTGTTACTTTCCCCTTTAATGTTATGGGCTACGGAGTCTTGATTTCTCTTTCTAATGACATGGTTCAAAGACATATGTCACCTTGAGAGACTGCTGTCAAGGAGAAACTTGTAGGGATTAAAGTGGGAAGAGCAGGGTGGGGCTTAGGCATGTTTGGCTATGGAACAGACCGAGTAGGCAGGGCTGTGACAGCAGCCGGACAATGCGGAGGAACGAGATTCTCAAAGGAACCTGAACTCTAGATGGAACGTACCTTTGAGACCTTTCACATCCTTTTCTGGGGCTAACCTTCTGTCTGTAGGCATTGAACCCAGCAGCATGGAAATTGTACTGGTGATTACACACCAAGGTGCATGCAAAATGTTACAGAACATTTTGGATGTTGGGAGAGAATTTCTCTTATTGCTGATGCACCAAGCTTTGTGAGGAGGGTCTTCACTCTGCCCACGCCCGATCTGTATGTAGGTTCTCCCGTTCCTGTCCCTCAGCCCGAATTTTCTAAGACCAAGGCAGGACTGGGGCAGGTGATTAATACTAAGTCCGTTTTAGAGTAACTTTTAACTGAGTTTTCTTTCCTGCCTGATGAGGCCGGTTCCCGCAGTGACAGCAGAATTCAAGAGAGTCCCCGGAGCATTTTTCTTCTCACCAAGTTGCCTCAGAGTTGCCCGAGCCCTTACCCAAAGTGTTACCTTTCTCAGTTCATGAACAGTGCAGCTCCACTGAGTTCCAGTGTGAGAGCGGCCAGTGCGTGTCTTCTTCTCTGCATTGTGATGGGAACCGAGACTGCCTGGACCATTCAGATGAAGAAGGCTGCCCCGTTTCCTGGTCCCTACCGTGCCCAGAAGGGGAGATGAAGTGCCCGAAGAGTGGAGAGTGTGTGTTGGCAGAGTGGATATGTGACCATGATGTGGACTGCGGAGATGGAGCCGACGAGAAGGTAGCATACTTCTCCTTCAGAAATACGCAGAGGGACCATTGCCTCTGAGTAGCCAAGGGGAGTCAGTTGTTAGATCTTTCCAGGGAGCCAGAATCTATGGATGCTCAAGTCTTCCCTAGGGCAAGGCCTAGTCTTTGTAATGGACCACTATTCTCTCACACATCAAATCTTCTCTAGGTTACTTATATCAACTAATGCAGTGTTCACATTGAGGAAATAGTTGCCACATGGTATTGTTTAGGGAGCAGTGACAGAGAGCAGTAACAATCTGTGCATGCGTGGTTTTAAAGATTCGATCTTCAAAAATAGTTTTGAATCTACTGATAAGCAAGATTGCTAACTGTAGTTCTCAGTCACCACAGTGACCCATGCTTTCTGTTGGGAAATTCGGGAAAATATAAAGGCAGAGAAGTCACCCATGGCTGCTGCATCAGGGTGTTACCAAGAGACTATAGAAAGCCCAGCTTTTAAGAGGCATTTGTGTTGTAGGAGGGCTCTAAAGATTAGAACACGACCACCATGGCCGAGTAGCCAATCAAAAGCTGAGCTCTGGAAATGGACATATTTGTCCTCAGCTCCTTTTGATTGTTACCAGGAAGCTTCCTGGAGCTCAGAACTGTTCACGATGCGTCCCAGATGCTCAAGCTGTTGTCTGTAGTGTTCAACAGCTAGGAATATGCCTAAAGAAGCAGTTGTCAGCCTTCCTAATGCTGTGACCCTTTAATATGTTTCCTCATGTTGTAGTGACCCCCAAACATAAAATTGTTTCTGTTGCTACTTCATAATTGTAATTTTGCTGCTGTTATTAATCATAACGTAAATCATCCATGTTTTCTGGTCTGTGACAGGGTCATTTAATCCCCCAAAGGGTCATGACCACTGGTTTAAAGGGCTTTAGGGATGAGCAGGTGCATAGATGGCCCCTCCTCTGTAAATACTCAAGTCAGAGTAGATGCAAAAGATACTGTCAACTTTAATTTGCTGGAGCATGTATCCATTGTGGAAGAAAGAGTTCTAAGTTTATTTCTAGATTAGATTCCTTTGTTTCTGTTATCCAGATGAAATGACAACTTCCCAATTGGTCATTCTCTTGTACTTTTTATTTTTTGTTTATTCACAAGAGTTTATTTGCATATCTCACCTGGCAGGCCACTTCTTACAAGCAGAGATAGCCTAAGTTATACTCAGTGTTGATGCAGCTTGACTCAGGAGTTCAGACTCAGATCCATTTGAGGTTGGCATGCCTCAGTCATGGCAGGTGTGTAAGTGACAAAGTCAGCGCTAATGGTCTTGTTGCCATCCTTCAAGGTGAAATGCTGACTTTCTCTAAAATCATGGTCTGCCAGAAGATGAGGCTAAGCCTCACGTAGGTCCTCTCTAGGCAGGACAAGTTCCTTCCCTGGAGGTAAAATCACAGAGAAGGCCATGTCCCAAGACAGAGAGAACATGCCAGGCATTAAACAAGGCACAAAGAGCTTGTGGAAGCCATCATTCTCCTTGATGAGGAATAAACCTGAGCTTCAACCTTCTGTTAAGGCTGAATGAAGCCTGGGTTGACCATGACCATGCCTCAGATTCTCATGATTCAGACCAAAGCACCCAGGATATCTCCCTGCCTCAGCTTCTCTAGGATCTTGTAGAATGTTTCAATGTTCATCACCACAGGGCAAATGTTCTTCTTATATCCCAGAAACTCACATATATCTTTCTTCTTCAACATTTCACACTCTATTGTACCTGTCACCACTGTCCCATGGCTAAAATAGAGTAACTTCATCTACTGGTGTCAGAAATGGGTTTTGCAGGTGTGGTGTGGGTACTGGAATATCAGTGTTCACAGCATCCATCAGTCCTGCACCTACTTCACGCCTAGTTTAGAATCATGATGCTCAGGGGCATAGAGAACAGAGCCCATGATGACTGGAATCTTCTTTCCTTAATAGTCAAACTCAGCAAGCAGCCCCTGGATCTTCAATGCTGCTAGTTTAACCATCTCCCAATCCTGGGAAGTGTCTATCTTGTCCACACATACCCACAACATGCTCTACTCCAGTCTTTAGCTCACAGCAATAAGTGTTCTCCAATCTGGGGCATGAGGCTGTCATTAGCTGCCACCACCATGATGCCACCATGTAGGGGGAAAGGGTCTGTGACCTTACTCTTAACATAACTGCATGACCAGGACAGTCAATCTGTGTGGACAGTGGGCTATATAACTCCTCAGAAGGTTTGCTGATGGCAATACCCTGAGCTAGCTCCTCTGGGGCATTATCTATCTTCTTATATTTTTTGAACTAGTCTACCTCCCTCTGCTAGAATATTCATGGTGTCAAGATAACCTCATGGTGGTCCACATCGAGTGGTACCCACATTCACATGGAGTTTGCCATGCACATGGGTTTTCCTGACCTCCAGTGACAGTGGGTAGCACAAGAAGGGTGATTCTGGGACCTTTAGCCAGTCAAGAGAGTCAAGCTGGTGCCAAGAGTACTGAAACCAGGTGTCACTTGCAGTAGGGTGGCAATTGTGGTTGTGGTAGTACTCAGGGACCCAGACAAAGTACTAGGAAGCCAGTGTTCCTCCCTTGTGCTTTTGTTCGTGACAATGAAATAAGGTCTTCTAAACACAACAGGGAGGAAGCACATATGAATTCACAGAGACCGAGGCAGCATGCACAGGCCCTGCACATGTTTGCCCAAGTTGGTGTCCTAGAGCTGAAAGGAGAAGGAGGCATATTCCCCAATCTCCAACCCAGAAGCTAATTCCAATTGATAACCACTTACAAGTGAAATTTTAGTTTTCTTCAAGGTAGTCTTACTACGGAAACACACTACTCTTAAGGGTAGACCACATATCCATCTACTAAAAGAGACATAATTTGTCCCCTTTGGCATCCCTACAGAAGGCACTTAAAAGTAGTCTCCTAACCCAGGGTCTTGTCTAACTTTGCAAACTCCTTCCTTAGATGGGCCAGAGGCCACTGATTGTCACTGTTTCCTCAGGATTGTGGCCTCAAGGTGATCTCATGCGGCCCAAGGCAGTGGGCTTGTGGCAGTGGAGACCAGTGTGTGCCTGACTTCTGGCACTGTGACGGACAGAGTGACTGCAGAGATGGCAGTGATGAGGCTGGATGTAAGTGCAGGGCATCCTCACTGAGGCAGAAGCAAGGGCTTCCATGCAAATACCACAGAACCAGGAGCCCACCTTCTTCTCTCATTGGATGGGTCTTGGTTGTATATGAAAGAGCCTTGCAGAGGAGGGATGCTGGGATGGATTGTAAACCTCTGGTAGAAAGCCATCCCCTCTCCAACAGGTGCTCCACAGAGGTGCCAGGATTCCGAGTTCCAGTGTACTACTACTGGTGCCTGCCTCAGCTTCAGCATGGTGTGTGACGGGCGAGAGGACTGTGCAGATGGTTCGGATGAGGGTGGGGAGTGTTCCTCATCAATGTGCAGCCCAGAACTATGTTACCACTCTTGCTACCAGTCCCCAACTGGGTCGGTGAGTTGCTGAAGCTACTGTTTGTTCTCTCTCAGCCACCTACATTCTCTGAGAAAAATCAGTAGTGAGCACACTCATTCAGGTTGTCCCAGACGGCACCTTGATCTCAAAGATATAAACATAGTAGAACTGTCTTGAGTGCCTCTCCAGTACCTGAGCCTTCCTAGCTCCTAAGGCCTGTCTAACTTCTCCCATATATTGTATCTCCTGGTACAGTCATGAAAATGACTGCTGTGCCTCTGCTGTGAGCTGTGGGAGGAATGCTGCATGGTGGTAAGGTCCAAATTTCTGGGCAGGTCAGGAAAATGGCAGTGGGAAGTTTTCTTCCATGAAGATATTTGGAACCTGCCCTGCTCTTAGTTTGAAGACTGGCTATATTAAGGCATCATTACTCAGCACTCAGCAGCATGCCAGGAACTCTCTTCTTCTCAAAGTCGAGTGAAATAAAGTGTTCTGATATTTGGTCACACCAGATCTCCACTGGCAGATGGCCAATTCAGATAGCTTCGTGTGCTTTTCCTCTTACGGATGCAGCAGAGGCTCTGATGTCCTGAACTGAACCTAGCCATTGTTACTCTTGTCCAGTGATGGATAGAAGGGTGTAAGGGACACAGAAAGATTGATGAGGCAAAGAGAAGGGACTATTCAGAGGAAAGCTGTTTTAGCTGTCAAAATGGAATGTATCACCATGCAAATCTCATATGAAGATCAAAGCCCTTTTGTCAATGCTGTTCTGTCTTCAGAATATGCTGATGGCTTTTCTTCTCTTTCAGGTATGTGTTTGTGCCCCAGGCTTTGAGCTGGAGAGCAATGGGCAAATCTGTCGGGATGTAAATGAGTGCCAGCAGCCATCTGGTCAACCTTGCAGTCAGACCTGTATCAATACTGAGGGCTCATACATCTGTGCCTGTCACCCTGGCTACTTGCTGGGCTCTGATGGCCACACTTGTAAGGCAACAGGTAACCTGGAGCTGGGACTCTCTTCTAAATCATGGATCATGAGCTTTGAATCCCTAACTCTGTTGCTATGGGTCAACCCTACTTATCAAACATTTCTTTCCTGCCCATCCGCCCCAATATTTCACTCCCAACCACCCTAATGTCTATCAACAAATGTGTAGATAAAGAAAAATGTCATGTATATACACAATGGAATTTACCTAGCCATAAAGAAAAAGTGAAACTATGTCACACACAGGAAAATGAGTGAAGCTGGAGATTGTGTTAAGTGAAATAAGCCAGACCCAAGGAGACAAATGTTTGTCTTCTAGGTGGAATCTAGATTTAAATATGAATAGATGCATGGCATGAAAGTTAAAGGGGGACTATGGGTGGGACAGAGGATGAAAGGGAGGGGAAATAAGAGAGGGTAATAAAAGGAAGAAAGATAAAATGTCGTATTTTCTCTTATCTGTGGAATGTGTGCACGTACCCATGGGACATGAAAACAGAACTGGGACTACTTGAAGAAAGGAAGTGGATCAACATTGTGGGAAATGGTAGTAGAGGGAGGGAGTGGTTGCGAGCAAGGTACACGGATGTGTCCAATACAATGTCACAGTGAAACTCACTATTTGGTCCACTAAATAAGAAACTAAAAAAAGATGCTACTTTTTATTTAAGCTAATAATTGTTGCATACTATATACCTTTATGATGTAGTTATTGTAATCATTGTTATAAAACACTTCTTCCATGTGAGCTAATTGGCAGCCCAGCCTGTGGGACAACAAGCCCAAGGCCCCATACTGTGTCATATTCTTTCATTTAGCCTGTGCTGATCTTCACTATACAAACTCCTTCATGGTCACATTGAAAGCCATTTCTCTTGGGCAGGTGCTGAGCCAATCCTGCTTGTTTCGATTGAGTTTAACCTATTTCTTTCTGGACTGAGAAGCTTAAAAGAAGATATCCTGGCAACTGTAGACAAGAACCGGGTTATTTACTCTGTGGACTATGACTTAGTGGATCAGAAAATCTTCTGGGCCGATCCCAATGCAGAAAGTATAAGGTGGACAAGTATGGCCACGAAGAAAGATGGGATGGTGGTGCAAGGTATACACCTCTGAGAAGCTCTTACTAAATCCATGTAACATAATACAGAACACAAACAACATGATGGGGGCAACTAATGTAAACCCGGGTTGGGTTCTATCTCTTCAATAGAAAGAGTTCAAGGCTTGCTGGTTAGTAAGAAATAGAAGGACACACCCATTGTCATCTCAGTGGACATGGGTTCTCTCAAGCTCTGAGTGATCGACCACTGCTTTAATGATGACCTTCCTCTACAATAATATTTTGGGACATATTAATAGTTTCCTGTGTTGAATTTGCCTATAGCAGTTGGAAAATGAATGAATATGGCATCCAAGTTTAGACCTTTTGGCTTAAGCCTACTGAAGTAACAGTTTAGCATAAGCATATCTATTGAATATGGTAACCCACATTTGATATCCTTTCTTTAGGGATAAAGCCAGACTGTATAGGGGTTGACTGGATTGGAAGAAATCTCTACTGGACTGATGGGAGAGCTGGCCAGATTTTGGCAATTCAGTTAACTGCTGTTGGGAAAGGAAAACCTGAGTACACAGTTGTCTTGGATGATGACCTGATTCAGCCCCAGTCTTTGGCTTTGGATCCCTTAAATGGGTGAGTTGGGCATCAGAACTCTTGGTCAAGAACCTCAAGCTTATTATTCCTCCCGAATTCTACATAAGTGCTTGTGTTAGCCCAGTCCAGAACGAGTGACTTAAAACCATGTCTGCTTTTAGATCTAATGCTGTTTGGTATCAACCCAAACTTTGAGAAAAGTTCAAAGTGCAAATCACATTGTGGTCAAGTAGTGGTTTCTAAGGCAAAAAAGTGGACTCCTAGAACACACTTATGATTTTTAAATAGCAGATAAGGAGAGAAGTTAAGGGGAGTTCATTTATGACCATCCAGATTCGAGTTAAGCTTGAATGATTCCACTTACAGTCTTTTCTTTCTAAAAAGGGAAAATTATAAAAAATTTTTAAAAATTTAAAAATTAGCACAGATGTGTGCATGCATGCTTGTGCACACATGTTCCAGCATCATGGCACATGTATGGAAATCACAGAATAGCTTGTGGGAGCTGGTTTTCCCTTCTCAGCATTTGGTTTCCAAGAACTGAACTCACATTGTCAGGCAAGAAATTTTCCCACTAACAACCCTCCAGCCCAAAGCACACAAATCAAGTTAATGCCCCATCCTGTCACTGGGATGGCTATGTGAGTAACAAATACAAGGAAAAGACACGGGAAATCGGTCCCAATGGTGACCCGCACTTGACAGCCTTTCTTTTTCTTACATGGCTCTAGGAAACTAACAGCAGCGTCTGCTGCATTTGTCAGCCATAGGCAGTAATGGGGTTTCACCTACACAACCACCCATGACAATTTTAAAAGCTATTTTAGCCAATTTTTAAATTTCTCCCTTTTTCTCTCTCCTTTCCTCTTTCTCTCCTTCTTTCTTTTCTTTCTTCTCTTTTTTCTTCCTTCTTTTCTTTCCTTCTTTCTTTTCTTTCTTATTTCTCTTCCTTCCTTCTTTTCTTTCTCTCCTTTCTTTTCTTTATTCTTTCTCTCTTTTCCTCCTTCCTTTCTTTATTTCTCTCTTTCTCCCTGCCCTCTAGTTAAAGAAAGACTGGTAAGTTCCATGAATACTTTCAGGCTGTGAACTATTGTACTCCTAAGATTCTTGAGGTTATTCATGACAATAAACAATCACCAAAAAGTTTCAAGAAAATTTTCTTTTAATATTTCCACAATTATACTTAAGAAACTAATTAAAAGTTGAGGGGAAATTAATCGAGCCATAACTTAGTAGTTTTCCCTTATTGCTGGGATGGCATTGAATTCTAAGCTACTTTTTTTTAGACACATTTGGAATCTTTTTAATCTTTGTAAGTCAATATTTTGAGAAGTTAATTGATAGACAGGTTCTCCAAGGTGGTGTACTACCATAAAGCTGGCTTTTATCCACACAGATTGATGTACTGGTCTGAAATTGGAGAGGAGCCTCGAATAGAACAAGCTGGCATGGACGGTAACAGCCGAAAGATACTTGTCAATCAAGGCCTTGGCCGACCAACTAGCATAGCTCTTGACCAGTTAAGTTGGAAGATATTCTGGTCCGATGAGAAATTTCACTGCATTGGCTCTGTCAACCTAGATGGTAGTGGCATTCGTGTAAGTGTCCTTTTGACATTAGGATCAGCTGAAGTATCATGGGTCTTGTGTAAAACTCACCCCAGAGAGCTCACCTCTCCATTGTAGATGATGCAGCTAACACAAATCCAGAGCCCCTTTTCAGTCGCTGTTTTTGAAGATAAAGTCTTCTGGTCTGACCTTCAGACAAGAACAATACAGTCTGTGGAGAAGATGACAGGCAAGGACAGGGCTGTCCTCATCAAGCGTTCGGGACAGCCCTTTGGACTCAAAGTAAGTGGAGTACTCTTTAAAATGTCTCCCTGGTCCTCTTAGAAAAGGCTATGTCTACGAGCTCTCCCACATCACCAAGTTTAGTGGCACCGTCTACAGAGATTAAGAGCATGCTTGGGGCTGACACTGTAGCTCTGAGGTAGAGTGGTGCATATTAAGCAGGCATGAGGCCCGGTGTTCAGTCTTCAGCACACAGAAAATGAGAGAAGGGAAGAGAGGCGGAAGGTGGGAGGGAGGAGAGAAAGAAGGAAGAAAGGGGAGAAGGATGTGAAAGGATTTAGCACTTAGCCACGTCCAGCTCTTTTCTTTCAGATAATGCATGAAGTCCTCCAGCCCAGGTCTTCTAGTCCTTGTCTGGACATAGGATGTTCTCACTTGTGCCTTCTGAGCCCACAAGCCAAGGGAAGCTGCCGCTGTCCCGTTGGCCTTCTGCTGGCAGATGATGGAATCACTTGTGTGTCTCTCCAGGAGTCTGGGTTTGTGTTCCTGGTATTGCCCACCGTTCTCACCCAGGTATTGTTCTAGAACTTTCCTGACATGCCTAAGCTCGGTCTGTGTTCTGTTTCTGACTGAGTGTTAGACTTCTCCACATCTAGCTGTAAATGGTGGAGGCCCTTTCCTTTGAAAAATTCTTAAAACACAACTTATGTTTTCGTATTCATTATACATTGGGTGTTCTTGTGATGCAAAACATCTTGATTTGAAAAGGGCTATGCTAACCAACATAAGATTTCTTAAAATGCTTAAATGAAAGTGATATGTACTTAAATTCCTTTAAGACATCCTTAGCACACGGGATGTGGTGAAGTTAGGAAGTAGAGACCATGTTTGCCTCTGTTTACCCAACAGAATTATGGGGATTACCCATAGGAATTATGAGGATTCAGATTAGTTGTGATCCAAGCAGCTACCTGCATTCTACCCTGGGAGGAATCTCATTTGGGGAGGGATCATGTTTTAAATTAACAGGGGCTAAATGTACAATCACGCAAGTCCCCACCCAGATGAATTGTCAATTCTTGGCATTGTAAAACAATGGTACAAATTTGGGGATTGAAGAATACCTTCAGTTGCCAGTGTGATATTAATTAATGAGTATTGTTTAAAGAGAAAGGCCTTATATTGTCAAAATATATGGTGCAATAGCCAGCTTTAAGCGGACATAAGCTAGCTATCTGAAAAGTAGGGGCCTCAATTGACAAAAATGCCTTGCAAGTTCCAGCTGTAGGGCATTTTCTTAATTGATTGATGGGGATGGGCCCAGCCTGTTGTGGGTGGTACCATCTTGGGCTGGTGGTCTTGGGTTTTATTAGAAAACAGACTGAGCCGACCAGTAAGTAGTACTCATCCATGGTCTGTGCATCAGCTTCCTGCCCTGTTTGAGTTCCTGTCTTGACTGCTTTTGATGATAAAGTGTGATTTAAGAGCATAATCCAAATAAACTCTTTTCTCCCCAACTTGCTTTTGGTCATGGTGTTTCATCCCAGCAATATTAACCCTGACTAAGACACATGGATTTCAGGAATTCTCAGTGCTAGAGGCTCCAGGAAAAGGAACAAATCAACCGCTTTCTGCTTTCAGAATATAAAATGCCTGAAATTATTAATTTAAGACTCCTAGCACCAATATCATATTAGAAGATCCTAGTAGACTTGATCACTGTCATCTACCTAATTTCTCCCCATAGATCTATCTGAGAAATCTTAAGACTACTCCATCACAAACAACTGTGCCAGAACACAGAACACTTCCTTTTACCAGTGTCAAGCAGCTGGCATCAGTGGATTATCTTGTCCAGGAAAAGGCCCTCTACCTGTCAGAGCTGAACACCAGTGACATCAGGCTACTGAGGCTGAAAGAACGAGGGATACTCTCATGGCAGAGAGTCATCTCTGTGAGGGGGACAGTGATTGACTTTGCCTTGGACTGGATGAGTGGGAATATATACTGGATCGACACTGAGAATCCCTACATCAACGTTGCTTTCTCGAACGGCCAGTATCCCATTGTTTTGCTCAGTGAAAACCTTTACCGCCCATCGTCTATTGTCCTCCACCCACCTACCGCAGTCATGTGCTTGGCAGACTTGGGTTTGCAGGATGCCGGGAGACATGGCTCCAGCATCGAATGTGCCTCTATGGATGGCAGCCAGAGAAAAGTGCTATGGCTGAAATCCCCAGTCCCTGTGGGTCTGACTTTCTCGGATTCAGGGACCCGAGTATACTGGGCAGATACTGGTAAGCAATCAATATTACATACGATTACATATGAATCTCACAGAGTCTACACACAAGCATGCCTGCACTCACATGTAAACACATGATTACACACCTGCTCATCGTGTACACACACACACATGTATCACATCATATATGCTACATATGTATGTATGTGTGTACATATGTATTATAAACAAATCATTGTGAATCGCTGTTATGGAGAGGTAAATGACAGAGAATCAATTTCAGGTCCCAAACAGTAAACAGTATCATCCTGAAACTGGGATAAGACATAACACACTTCAGGATATAGTATAGCTATTAAGACTAAGTGAAATTAACTGACCATCTCTTCCCAGGGCAGGGACTTATACAAAGTATTCAACTCGATGGCTCAAGATACAGAGTAGACCATCAAGGACTTAAGGGTCTTCACCTCTTTGCATGTGGTCAAGACATGATGTTGTGGACAACCGTTGATGATGGTAGGTCTCCATTGCGTAGACTGAACTGTGGTCTGAACTTACTCTTGTGATCCAAACTGTATCTGCTTCTGCTCAGCACCATGCCTAGCAGTGTCTTTCTCTTAGAAGAATGACTGAGTTCCCTAGACTACAGAGGATGTGGAACGATGCATCTGTGACCTGGAGGGCCTTTTACTTACTCGGTTATTCTCTGTATTAGTGGCCCTGAACCTCCGTAATGTTGTGACACTTTAATATAGTTCCTCACGTTATAGTGACCCTTAACCATAAATTATTTTTGTTGCTACTTCACAACTGTATTTTTGCCACTGTGATGAATCATAATGTAATATCGGATATGCACAATATCTAATATGTGACTTCTAAAAAGTCACTATCCACAGGTTGAGAACCACTGCTTTATATGAAAAAACTTAGGTCCTGAAATTTCTGTGTTTCATAGGATGCTCCTTCCTGCCATGTTATTAATTTGTCACTGTGACAAAACACCTGTGGCAACCAACTTACCAATTTGTGAGGAGGAAAGTCTTGTTTGGACTCAGGTCCTTGGGTTTCAGACCACTTGTTCCAATTGCACTTGAATCTCTGGTGAAGAAGTAGATCTTGGTGGATCATGTGGTAGAAAATCCAGTTCCCCCATGGAGACAAAAAGCAAAGACAGGGAAAGAGGAAGGCCAGGGGCCTAAAAGTCTAACCTCCTTTGCCTTTTTCCCAAGCTGGACACCAAGTCTTTAAACATGGACCTTAGGGCAACCCTACTGCAGAGGGAGCAGGGCCAGGAGTTAGGACTAAGTGGCCACTCTTAGTTACTAGCCATTCCAGCTCATCAAGAAATGACAATACATGTCTTTAGTTGACAAGGAACCATGAGGTACTAAGTGGATTATACAACACTCTTTCTACTTTCATTTTAAAGTACCTTTTCTAATTTGCACGCTCTTTTGTATGTACTTCTACTTTGCGTGCTCACGTACAAAGAAATGGGTTTCACTATGACATTTTTGTACGTGTTTATTGTGACAGTTTCTTCTTAGTCAAACCCTTTCAGCCTCTCCCAAAGCCCCAGTCCCAATCTACCGATCCCCGCCGTCCCCAACACACTCCTGCTTCTGCTTTCCTGACGCACAAAGAGTTTTATTCCAGACTCTAGGGTAGCATTTCTAGGATATGCATTGTCCAAAGTCACTGTGTTCTAGTACATTAGTTCATCTATGCTAGATTCCTATGAATAAACTCCTAGTAAGAATCTAGATTTAAGGAAACACGAACAAGTTAAACCTGCCTCCTTAAATTTCCAAATAGCCATCAGCAACAGCAAAGCAAGTTGTCAGGCACTACGCCAGAGGATCTGTGGTATGTGTCCCTTTCCACTCACTTTAGGATTCCTTACGACTCTCACAAATGAGCCATTTCCAGAGATATGCTCTAATAAATTTTGAGATAGTCTTCATTAACCACATGGACTGCATTTAAGTGCCACATGTTTTAATTGTCTAGTTCAACATCTATTATTGCTCTAGCTACAATTTTTTGACATGTAAAATTGACTTTATTTTTGTGTGTTCGTTTGTTGATTTTTTTTTTTTGAGGCAATATCTAACTCTGTAGTCCAGGCTAGCCCCCAATTCACAATCTTCCTGTCTTAGACTCCCTAGTGCTGGATTATGACTGTGTGTCACCACACACAGATAATATGTGACTTTGTTATAGTTGGGAGTTTGTCAGTTTAGAAAGTTCTTTCAGAACTTCTTTCCCGCAATAAAACTCAGAAAAATATGCAGCTCTTCTGAAAAAAATCCTTTTGCTTCATTTGATCACATGAATGAGTTAAAATGTTCCTACTGAATGCAAGCCTTTGCCTGGGAAATGTTTCTGCCGTGGATTTTATTTCTGCTAACAGTTACTCACTGGCTTTTGTTTCAGCTCAGATCACCAGAGTTTGGTACAACAAAGCACAAGTCTCAGAAAACCAGTGGTTCCAAGTGGACCAGAAGATTGTAGACTTAAAAGTGTATAGTGTCCTCAGTCAACGGGGTAAGTACAAGTCCAATGACTTGAGATGACATTGCAATCTACTGAGTGCATGAAGGGGACACTCCACTCTACCCTCTCCTTGGACTGTCTTTGTGTTTCCTGCTATGTTAAAATATCCCTGTCTAAAATTCATACTGGGCTGCACAATGCCCTTGTCTATATGCAGTTCCTCACAGTCTGGGTCAGGCTCACCATTGACACCATTGCCTTTATTAGTGTACCAAATGTGGCTGTGGTGAATCCACTGGGCTGGGAGTTGGCAGACATGATGCTAGCTGTTCATGCTCTTACTATAACACATACCAGAGACAGCTGGCTTCTGCCGAGGGAAGGATCTTTCTGACTCATTGTTTTTGCAGGTTTCAGTCTATGACTGTGCCTCCTTGTTTTGGGGTCTATGGAAAAGGCAACACATTATTACAGGAGCATATGGCAGAGAAAATCTGTTCTCCCCCTGTCTGCAGAGCAAAAGAGGAAGAGACTGGAGTCTGTAGTCCTCTTCAGGAATTGCCTCCCATGTCTAGATACTTCCCACCAAGCCATATTTCTTCTATTTCCAGCACCATTCAATACTGGGGTTAGACTCGACCACAGAGACCTTTGAGGGGCCCTAAAGATCTCCACTATAGAATCTGAGTTCTACTTTCGGTTTTGTCCTTTTAAATTTTATTTAATTTTTTTTCTTTATGCACCTTCTAGACTGGCTTCCAGCAGTTGCTGTTGTGTTTTCTCTCCTTTTTGGGCATTGTTGTTCTGTGCATGATTGTGTCTGTGATCTAATCCAGCTCCTGTGAGCACAGCGCCTGAACGTTACCACTGGGCAAGCCTCTTCCTTGCCTCTCTCATTTTTATTATTGAGCATATATTTTTTCATACAGTATATTCTTATTGTTGTTCTTCCTCCCCCAACTCCTCCTAGATCCTCCCCACTTCCCTACCCACCCACATTCACGCCCATTCAAATACAAACAAGCATCTAAAAATAGTAATAAAAATAACATAAAAGCAAAAAGCAAAATAATAGGATAAAAATGAACAAACATAGAAAAAAAGGGCCAAAGAAAAAGCACAAGAAGCGCATACACAGACACCTTGCTCATGTTATAAGCAAAACACCCACTCGAGACTTGAGAGACACCTGGTGGTTGGAGCAGGCCTGTTACTTATTGAGATCATGTCTTTGAAGCAAAGGGGACAGGGAGGGACAGCTTTGAGATATAGCTCTTGTCTACTACACAAAGCACTTCAGGTAGAATCTTTAGCAACATGGGCACACTTGAACTCCGAAGTGGAGCTAGTGATTGTTCTATCCCTCCATCGTCTGTACTTTTGATGTTAATTGAGCCTCAAACTATCAACTTGGGGACAGTCGAATGTGACAAGTCTTAAGAGAATGCTACCCTTTGTTTTTTGGGACAGCCAAACCTTTATGAAAGTGTGCTAGTCATGTGGAGACCACCAGAGTCTTGGCTTGATGGGGACATAATTTTTAGACTTCTGCCAAGTGATAAATGGTTACACTGGTTTCACTAAGAACTTGCTTAGTTCCTAGAACTATGGCAGTCAGCTTTTCACCTTTTGTGTAAGTTTGTCTGCACCACATGTAACTCTGTGATACAGTGTCTGAAGTGTCTCACGAAGTAAGACCTCATTACAAGTTTACCATTAAACCTTGACGAATGATCCTAAATGAGAAATGGCTCTCTTAATCAGATTGTAAAAGGGATGACAAACCTCACAGTTTCCATGGTTTCAACTAACAGTAGTTTTATTTCCAAGGACGTTGTGGCTCTGTCATTCAATGTGACCACAATGTGGTCTTGAATGATTAGGAGATCCCCTCAATTTTTCTTAAGGTGGGCCCTTGTTAGGTGTTTAAAGTCACACTGAACTATGAAGATCTATCCATTACTCAGAGCATAATTAACTAAAAGGAATCAAATTGAAGAGCAATCTAATTTGTTGGAAGCACCTGTGTCATATGCTGTTAATGTATTTATTAAAAGCTTTAGAAAACTCCCCCAGATCTCTCCTAATCTCACTTAATATATTTTTGGCTTGGGAATGGGGGTGATGTGCAGGTAACAACAGCTGTTCAAAAGACAATGGAGGATGCAGTCATATCTGTTTACCAAATCCCGAGGGCAGGACTTGCCGGTGTCCCCGTGGGTACTGCTTGGTTGACGACCACACCTGTGTGGAAGCTGTCCAGTGCCCTCTGACGTCGCAATGCTGTAAGAATGGTCAAAGGTGCATTTCCAAGGAACAAATTTGCAATGGTCACATTGACTGTCTGGATGGCTCCGATGAAGTGGACTGTGAGTACCTCCTACCCATTGTGCCTCAGTGTGCATGGCTTTTGGAAGTACCCAATTCAATACTGCTCCTTAAGTATTTATCCTATATGTCACTGCCATGTTAGCACTGATTTTTGTTATGGGACAATGTAAAATCCCTATTTTTTGAGAATATAAATTGTTATGTATCCCTCTGGAAATGCCTTTGGTTTAGGACAGAGAGCAGGAGAGTGAATTGTAAGAAGCTGGACAGTTGTTTGAACAGGTCTTGATATCATTAGCTTAAATAGAATGACTAGTAACCACAGCACAGCGGAAGGAGGTTGGGCAAATGATTCCATCTGTCTTGGTCCTTGTAGGTTTAAATCCAGGTGAACTCCATTCCTCATCAGTACTTAAGAAGCCAGAAGCTTGGAAAAGGTTGATACCAGAAGCTTTCGAACTTTCCCAGGCTACTGAGTCTACCACGGATGTATATCTAGGACGAGAAGAAATGAGACATCCTGTCAGGACAACACTAACTACTCAAATGCCTGCATCAGAGAGCAAGGTTCCAGAAACCAAGGGAAGAGCGGAAACTGTTCAGTCCAAGGACTTACGGACAGCGACACACAGGCCCTGTAGCCAGGACTTTTGCAACGGGAATGGGATCTGCATAATGGAAGGAAAGCTGAGAAAATGCCGCTGCCTGGTCGAGTATGGTGGAGAGTTCTGCCAAGAAGCAGCCCGTGGCCCTGCCACTGGCTACATAGCCCTGGGCGGAGTCATTGCTGTATCAGCTACCCTGGCAGTTTTGGGGCTGTTCCTACATTCCAGAAGAGAACGTAAATTCAAGAGGTGAGTGACTATGCGTGTCTTCGCCTGAGAATTGCATTTCAGTCACTCATCTTAAGATGAGTAGGGTTGAAGCTTTAAGTCCATTCTAAGAATTCATTTTCTGAGGAATAATTTGGCTGAGGCACTTGTTAAACAGCCAGGAGTAATCGTAATTGGATTGATGTCCTTGAGACCCAAGGCACGTGATACAGTGTGTGTGGAGGTGGGGGCAGGGTCGAGACATTGCTAGGGTAAAATCTGCTTTAAGGAATGAAAGTGAGGAGATTCCCCATCTTTGACGTGGTAGGTCAGCACCTCAGTCTGCAGGCATGTTTGTTAGGAGGTTACTAATTTGCCAGGATGCCAGACTGGCTGTCACAAGCAGCACGAATGCATGCTCTTGAGAGGCCTTAGCAGATTGTTCTGATTCGATGTTCCTCTCCCTGACTGGTGGGCACCTTCCTTCCCCTTCACAATGTCTTCCTGCTCTTTTGTGTCCGCACGCCCTCTTCTTAGGGAGACAGTCCTGTTGTGGGGTTCTTGTTTTGGACTCACGTCATTGCCTCCTTGGAGACCCTACCACCACCGTCTATATTTCATTTATTTGGGGGCATCAATGGGGCACAGCTTAACCCACACTCAGAGGTGAAATTCAGGAAGAATGTAAAGAATCGACACTGAGTTTTATCCAAGGGCAAGAAGGTCATTAAAGGAACAAAGACAGTCAAATGGAACTCTTGCGATTACAGGAGAGAGAGTGCGGGGCGTGTCTGAAGGAGGTGATGGACGTGCTGAGAGGGAGCCTTAGGCGGCTGTCAGATGAGGAATTATAAAGGGTTCTGCTGCTTTCTGAGCTGCCTTGCTGTTCCGTCTTCCATACGCAGACTGAAGAAAGGGCAGGAGTATGAACCTGTCCAAGCAAAGGCTGGTTAATGCATAACGGGTTTACTCTTGGTCCTTCTGCCATGTTGTCCTGCTTTCTGACTTTACTTGTGTCCCACTGCCCCTTACCTGTCCTTGAAGTTGTTTCTCATTGACTGGTCCCTGAGTTTCCTTCAGTGGAGAAACAATACTATATTTTCCCAGTAACAAATATATATATAATGCATGAGTGTTTGCCTAGAATGTATACATTATACATGTCTGCTATGTATGTACAATGCCTTCAAAGGCCAGAAGAGGTCATTGGACCCCTGGAACTAGAGCTCCAGGCAGCTTTGAGCCTCCATGTGGGTACTGGAAACTGAATTCAGGTTCTCTGCAAGAGCAGGAAATGAATGTTCTTAAGAACCGAGGCATCCCCCCCACCCACTGTAATCATATTTTAATCTTGGTTCCTATGAAACCTAATCTTTTCACATTGTTTTCTTTGGTTATAGAACATCATCAAAAAATTTGGACTATGATAAAGAAAATAACCAAGAGGAAGAAAATCTAATGAAGAGTGAGACTTTTGTCAACGAAGTCTATGATGAGCAGGTAAGCCGCAGGAGCCGAGGAGGTTTATCTGAGGAAAAGGGGTGGCGGGATAGGCTTTTAAAAAGCGATTGTGAAACATCTAAGCTGGGTGAATGAGGCTGTAACTTATACTAAACTTTTGCTTACACAGTCTTTGGTCATTAGCTCTGATTTGGAGAACTAAAATAAAACATGCATGAAGTAGTGGCCTAGACATTTCAGTAGCATGCACACGGGGCTAATGATATTGGGAGTGGGGTGGGCTGCTGTTAGGATTAGAGTTACCCCCCAAAACTCAGGTACCCAACCCCCATGATCTCTACTAACGTCTTTAAGTTCCACCAACGGATTTTCTTGGTTTATACAAAGACAGTGTTATGTTCTCTAACTCCCAACTCTCTCCCACAGGAATCCTTAACCTCCTTACAAACTGAATGACCTCATTAAAAAAAAAAAAAAGAGCTGAAACATTTAAATAAATGCTGCTTGTCTACTCCCTTGTATGATGTCTTAACTTTCCTAACAGTTTGTGGTAAATACTGATTACTTCTTCAAGTGATTCCTTCTTAAATTAGAGACGGTCACCTGGTAACATAGTGGAGTTTAGGAAACTGTAGCTTCTTAGATACGGTGAGAATCCAGTTTGACCTCCATGTAGCTCAGGCTGTGACTCAGCTCCAAGTCAGCCCAAGTCATGTGACCCAGTGCCAGTCGGAAGTTCTAGATTTAAATCTTAGCTCTGACACTGACTTTGAGATAAGTAGTCCTCTGAACCAGGTTTCTGGTTCACCAAAGAGAGCGATCTTCTTGTCATTCTAGTTAAAAGCCAGGTTTCGGTGTAATAGGAAATGTTCAAGTATTTGGTCTTTAGCATCAATCACTACCCTGGATAAATGTCACTTCTGGGTTGGCAATTGTTTATAAAAACAAAACAAAACATTTATTTCCTTTATGACAATGTCAATCAATTTTGAAACTAATGGAAGAGATAAAAGTACTTTGCAGATAGAGAGTCTCAGACATGTGATACGTCTCGTGCTATTTAAAATAACATCAGTGGATACTGTTGTCATCGACACAGGATATGGGCTACACCAGGATTAACCTTAACCAGCGCTTGCCCCATGAAGACCAAACAAGTGCTTGGCCTGCTAACATGTCTGCTCATGTTGCTAAGTTATAGTGCTTGCTGGGGAATCGAAGGCATTGAGTTTGTGATCTACATAGGGTCACAATGGTAGTGTGGTCAAAAACTTGGTAGGAGCAACCTTGGACAAATCACTTTGTCCTGTACAATGCCTAGGTGTGGCTTAACATGGTGCCTGAATCCAGTCACATGAGTCTAAATTGTAATAAACCCAATATCACTCGGGAGTTTCCTTGTTTGTGATCTTTTCTCGTCTTTTGCATTTTTGTCTCACAGAATGAGCTCATACAAACCACTAATGAGAAGCCCTAGGCTTATTACTGCGGGCAGTGCATAAAATGTTCCCTGCTCTTCAATGGAGTATAAAATCTTCTAAGTAAAGATCAACTTGATCTGAAGAACAAATGGCCAGGGGAGCCTCCCTTCCTGATTAGGCTGTGCTAGGTCTTTCTGGCTAGAAGGTAGGACAAGCATCACTAAGTTGTGCAGAAGCTCGGCTGTACCAGAGAAAACTCATCTCCACTTTCCAGAACTCAGTGTCCCCTCAGCCACAAAAGAATTTGTTTTTTCTACCTCCTAGGAGCTAATATCACTGTTCATTCTGCCCTTGACAAGTCCCTGTCTTCACTCTTCACGCATGTATGAAAATGCCATGAGAAAATCAGGCTTGAAAGCAGGTGATGCACATCACTATTGTCACTTTGGATAGGATGGAGTTGCTGCCTTGGTCCCCTCAGGACCTTTATCCTTCTTCCAATCCTCAGGTCTTGTATTCTGGCTTAATCAGTCAGCCTCTGCAGGCTCAGTGCTTGACTGTGACTGTCAGTCACTCCTCAGACACAGATTGCAATGCAGACCCCAGGAATTCCTGCCATTTCAGGGGGAAGAAGGCTACTGACCATTGTCAGGCAGTTCCTCCTCCCCCTCCTCCCCCTTCTTCCTCCTCCTCCTCTTCTTCCTCTTGCTCCTCAAATCCTCGAATCCTTTGTCTGGACAATCTATGTTTCCTATGAGTGTATGCCAAGTATACTCCATCTGAATCTATTGTAACATATCCCTTAATGCTTTTCCCTGTTCAAGAATTTATACAACATACTGAATATCCTTTTCAGCAAAGGGACATGATTTTAGAATGGATTCTCAAGACTTTATTTAACAATTTCTAACCACCCGTACCTTCTGAGCTGGCTTGTCAATTTCATAACTTTTCCCCCCACTGGTAGAAATGATGCATTTTAAACCATAAGAGCTTTCTAGTGTGACAACGTCTATGTTATATGCTAATTTGTCAATGTCTTTACATGTGTTATCAGAACCTCAAGTTTATAGCTGTCTTAGTTAGGGTTGCTACTGCGGTGATGAAACACCATGACCAAAAGCATCTTCAGAAGAAGAGGGTTTGTTTGGTTCAAACATCCTGAATCACAGCCCATTTAGAGGAACCAAGGCAAAAATGCAAACAGGGCAGGAACCTAGAGGCAGAGGCTAATGTAGAGGCCACAGAGGGGTGCTGTTTACTGGCTTGTTCAGCCTTACCTCTTATAGAACTCAGGGCCAGCAGTCCAGGGTTGGCCCTACACATAATGGACTGGGCTCTCCCACATCAATCACTAATTTAAAAACTAATCTACAGGCTTGCACACAGCCCAGTCTTAGGGAGTCATGTTCTCCATGGGGTTCCCTGTGGTAAGACAACTCTAGCTTGTGTCAAGTTGACATAAAACTAGGCAGCATGATAACATAGTTGCCCATGAATAAATGAAACAGGAAATCTATAATAGAAGTGGAATCTCTGGGTGTTCTTCTGGAAAAATAAGGGTCTTTAGAATGTTGATTGACCTGTGCACATTAGGCTCAAGGGCATACCACACACATGACTTTTGCTGTTAAATTTAGCACTTTACACTTCTTACAGAAAACAATCAGGCAAAGGGGAATTCTGGGCAGACCCTCACTATTTTAACTCCTGGAAGGCTTAAGGAATTCAAAGAAAGTGAAACTCTGAATACAGAGTTTGTGGCTCTCAGATCAGCTTCTAGCATGTTTTTGCCAATCAGCTTCCTGAGCCTGCCCTGTCTGGATTCTATTCGTGTGCTCTCAGCTGAGCTCTGAACTGTTGCCTTCAGTGTACTAAAGGAAGGAGGCCCTCTGGTAATATCCAAAGTCTTTCCAGCATTACAGATGAAGCAAAGGCAAGTCTCATACCTACAGCATAGACCAGACACATGCTAGGAAAGTGGACTACACTGTTTAGGCCCTGGTAACCCAGTGATAAGAGGACTCTATTTTGGAGCACCATGGCCATAAATGGCAGTGGTGTAGGGAGGGGTTTGGCAGGGACATTAGCCATGCAAGTGGCTAAGGTTCGTGAAATCTGTGAAGTAATATTCCTGCTCTTTCAGGCCCTCTCCCTACCTAATTGCTCTCCAAGTGGGACAACTGACTCACCTCCTTGTCAGGGTAATGTGTAAATCAAGTCTTCTGTTTCATCCTTTGTTCTATTGTATGGTGCAGGGTCTTGCTGTGCCAGCCAAACTGGCTGTGGACTCCCAATACTCCTACCTCAGCCCCCTCCCCCAAGTGCTGGGATTATAGATATAAACCAGCCCTGAAGGCAGCCCTCCGCCTTCTCCCACTCACCAGCAGTGGCCCCTTGCTAAGCTTTATCTGTGCTTTCCTTGGTTTGAATAAGTTCATCTTCGTGTTTGTGACCTCCTTTATCATCACGGGAGGACAAAGGGAAGAGGTCATTTCACTGCCTGCTGCAGAGAGAGGGCCCAGAGGAACATGGGTTGGGTGTCACAAGAGAGTGAGAATTTCAAACACTTTTTTTAAAAAATTTGAAGTAGTAGATAACTGAGTCCCTATTTTTATTCTTCTCACATGGGAAGAAGAAGCTCATCTGCAGTGACACCCACCTGGGAATTGGGAACAATAGCCACAGATATGTATGTATGTATGTATGTATGTATGTATGTATGTATGTATGTATGTATATACATATATATGCATGAAACATTATGTGTGGAGGAGAAGAAAGGGTCTGTGTGTGTGTGTGTGTGTGTGTGTGTGTGTGTGTGTGTGTGTGTATGTAGAGAGAGAGAGAGCAATTATCACAATGTCCCTAGGCTGACTACCAACTCACAATACAGCCTTTTATGATCTTGAACGTCTAATCCTCCTGTGTCTACTTTCCAAATCCTAGGCTTATAGGCATGCACCATCACACCCTGAGAATCCGAGTCTGTAGGCTTCCAGTTACTTGCCTGATGGTTCATGGGGCGACTCATACCTTGGCAGAATAAAATGTTCCTTGGTAGCTAGCTAGTCATGTGTCACATTACCTTTTATTCTAGAAGCATTCTCCAGCACTAATTGTATTTGTTCCAGGATGCGTCTCCTACTAAAGATACTATCATTTGCCCAATAGAGAGCAAATGTCAAGGTGTTCCTAGTCTTCATTGCTAGCTCCTAGTCCTTACCATGTGACTGCTGAATGAAGGAAGGTGAAGGACAGAGGAAAGGAAGCAGATCCAGGGACGTGGACTCAGCCATCACCGGTGCCTGGGCTGCTCCTGTCTCTCTTCTTTCACTGTTCTACTCCAACATTACCTTTTCCCTTCTCACTGTTCCTAAAACATCATCCCCCTCCCTCCAACTCCTGACCCTGACTTACTGTTCTCCACCCTGTTCTATGATATCCCTCAGCAGAGTGTGCCAGAGCCAAACTGCTTCCTTTTCCAGTGTCTACAATTGTGCTTGCAAAATGTCAGGTGGTTAAAGTGCTTACTGGGTGGATGACCTGTGCATAAAGAAGAGGAGGTTTTTGGAAGCAGTCTGCCAGCCCTTCCCATAGCCTCCACGAGGATAAACAGCTTCTGCTCTAAAAACCACACCTCACTCTACCAGGTGAGGCTGGAGTCCCAGGGAAAACCCTACCGAGAACCAGCAGAGCCAATGCTGTGTAAGCAACCCCTTCTCTTCTTCCAAGGGCACTATGGGCTCCTAAGGCAAACTTGGGGAGCATGGAAAGCCCGTAAGCATTAAATGATGTTGCATCCTCTGTGTGCTGACTGAAAGGGTTTATCATGGGTGTAAAAAGCTTGATGGCAGAGCCATCCTACTTCAGTGAGTTAACATCAGGGCAGCATCCTTATTGGTCAGCATCAACCTGGGGTTCATATTCACAGCAAGGCTCCAGAGTTTGCCTCCTCCAGCATCTTGTTTAAAGCCCACTGTCTGTGGTGGCAGAGAATGATCACCGGGTCAAGAAAGGATCCCAACCCTATGCAGGAGTCTCCTCCCATGCTTCCCTGAACATTTTAATGACAAAATACCTGTATTTCTAAAAGGAAGTTTGGATCCATTTCTGCTGATGGAGGGGAGGAGGGGTAGTTTTAGCTTTCAGTGACCAAATTTCAATCACCAGAGAACAAGGAACTTTACCTATAAGCCAGGGAGAGTAAGTGAGGGAGGAAAGATAAAAGGTTCAAGAGACCAACTTTGTTCAAGAGTAGCACACGCTAGCAGTACTTGGTGTCAAGATGCAGGTAAAGTTCAGTACTTTTAAGAAACCAGGTCCTCCAAATTGTTAGCTGCATCTGGACTTCAGAACCTCTTGCTGTTGTCTTTGACGTGGAGGCTGAATACATCCGGGCCACCTTTCTATATTCCTAGCTCCATAACCACAGTAGGCTGGGTAGTTTTAGGTCAGCTCATCCCAGGCTAGAGTTATCTGACAGGAGAGAACTTCAATTGAAAAAAATGCCTCCATTAGAGCAGGGCATTTTCCTCAATCAGTGATCGAGGGGGGAGGGCCCAGCCCATTGTGGGTGGGGCCATCCCTGGGCTGGTGGTCCTGGGTTCTATAAGAAAACAGGCTGAGCAAGCCATAGGGATCAAGGCAGTGGGCATCACTCCTCTATGGCCTCTGCATCAGCTCCCGCCTCTAGGTTCCTGCCCTATTAGAGGTCCTATCCTGATGTTTTTTTCAGTGATGGGCTATGATGTGGAAGTATAAGCCAAATAAACCCTTTCCTCCCCAACTTGCTTCTTTTGGTCACAGTGTTTCATCATGGAAATAGAAATCCTGACTAATGCATTCAGTAAGCTTCCACCTTCTAAAGCATCTCTGTAGTAGGTGCCCTGAGGTCTAATGATGAGTGGCCTCCTGCCCCCGACTGCAGTTAAGTGAGCCACTTGGTGCACCTCCGGGACCCTGTACCCTGGGGCAGCGGTTCTCATCCCTTCCGATGCTCTGACCCTTTAATGCAGTTCCTCACGCTGTGGTGACCCCTGACCATAAAATTGCTTCATTGCTACTTCAGAGCTGGAATTTTGCCACTGTCATGAATCATAATTTAAATATTCGATATGCAGGATATGCACAACCCCCTTTGGGGGTCGCAACCCACAGGTTGAGAACTACAGAGGTCTTCCAGTGTCTACTTATGAAGCAGTTTTAGGGGAATCTGCATTTGAAAAAAAAAAAAAACCTCTAAAGTGATATGCTTAGATATTAAACAAGAAAACAAGATGACCTCCCTCCAAAGTGGCAGGGGCTGTGAATTTCTACTTTCTTGGCCCTCCATAAGCTTCAGTTCCTTCAACTGTAGCTCTCCACCGTCAGCCTTGCCTCCAGGTATGATTGCCACTTCTGAACTCTAAACAAACAGGTTCCGTTCAGTTAAAGGCACTTTTAACTCCAGCGTTTAGCCAGACAGAACTTCTGCGGCTTTCAGCTCCCTCATGCTCCACAGCTGCCTAGCTGGGGCAGGCAGTACCTGGGCCAGAAGAGGACCAGAGCTCTACCATCTTGTCCCTGAAACTGGTGGCGCTAGTTTTTTTTTTTTTTTTTTTTTTTTTCCTCCCAACAATAGACTTGGCTTGCACTGAAAACAACCAGAGTCTGAAAACAAAGCCAACCGGGATTTAAGTGGGGCCCCTTGGCTCCTTTTAGTAATCTTAGGCGGAGAAGGGCGAAGATGTGAGCGCTCGATTGCAGACAAGTGGCTCAGATGCCAGGAAGCTGCTTGGTGGCAAACGCCACCGAGACTCCCAGCAGACACCAGAGACTCGAGCTTTTGTAGGGATACGGAAACTGACATTTACAATTTTTATTTATAAATAAGATATGTACATACGGGTTTTAGCCAAATGCAGCTTAGCAGTTCATTTTGTACAAAATGTGTCTCTGTTCAGGGTGAGGTATCTAGGGAACAGGACAGCACAGCATCGTCCTGGCTTCTCTTGACTAAGCTCAACCTCCTACACAGAAACAAGTGATTAGAAAAGATAAATACTATGTATGCACAGAGAAATATAAATATGTGTTAACAAGTTACTTCACTTCATAAAAGACATTAAGGCTGCTGGCTTTGTGACACAACCTTCAAATACAGCCAGACTTACATTTTTGGCCATTTGGGTTTCCTGGAGACTGACGCAGGGAGAGAAGCAAAAACCAAACCAAACACCTCAAGAGTGATGTTTGTGAAGGCTCATGGGTAACTTAGAATACTGTATTTTCAAGGACTTCTTAAAGCCTGTTGGCTGATTGAGATTTTGTTGTTGCTACTGCAATTAACACTATGCAAAATGCCACCCACTCTTGTCACAGAAAACCTGGTCCCTCTGCAGAGAAAAAGTAAAACTCCTTAAAAGATAAATGAACCCAACCTAGTATCTGGAGAGGAGTTTGGCCCCAGGAAAGGAAGGCTGGCCCTCCAGTTAGAGGAAGGCGTCCAGGGTTCTGGTTGCAGATGTACTGGCCATATAGAAGTTCAAGTCACCCTCAGACCACAGGTGGAGTTCAGTTGAGCCCTGTCTACAGGTCGGAGTCACAGGGCAGCGAATTTTGGCAGGGCCGAGTGCTTCGAGATGAGGAACCGTCTTGGGAGGAGGCCGTCTTCTTTTCTTCTCCCTCAAGCACATCCATCGGGTTGGTGTAGGCCTTGGGTGGCGGTCGTGGCATCGGGAATCCGACCTTGAGTTTGCCGGTGTCCCTTTGCTGGGCAGGAGGAGGTCGATGCTGACCCTCACTGTAGTACTTGATGGCGGGTGTGAGTGCGGGTTCCGGCCAGTCCACGTAGACGGTGCTGATGCTGCTGCGGCGTGGGCCTGCTGGGGGCGCCTTGCGACAGCGGCAACAACGCTCTCCACACCAGGGCGCAAAGCTGAGCGCCAGCGAGAAACCGCCCAACAACAGCAGGCAACTGCCTAGGTAGCCCAGCACCAGACTGTAGCTGACCTGCACAGTGACCGGTTGGGCCGGGGCAGCCAGGACGTCAGGATCTGCCAAGAAGTGGTTATACCAGGAGACGGGGATGAGGCTGAAGAGGCCGGCGACGAAAAGCACGACCCCCGAGAGGCCCGCTAGCCCGAAGTGGGGCTCTTCTTGCCAACAGCGCACGCCGAGCGATGCCAACAGCAGCCCTAGGGCGGTAGTGGCCAGTGAAGTGATCATGAGTCCCCGGGCCACCTGCACAGGCTGAGTCCCGAAGTAGTTCCACTGGTCCGGCTGGCCGCACTCGCGCTCGCGGCTGCTCTGCTCGCGACATATGTCCCACAGCCCCTGGTACAGCACCACGTCCACTGGCTGGTCCCGAAAGCCCTTCAACAGCCGCCAGCCCGGGGCCAGTGTACTGACGAGATTGAGCAGCAACCCACAGGGCGTGAGCACCATGCCCAGCGTCATCACCACCGGCGTCCGCATCCCGCGTAGCCTCGTGGGTCCCCAGCAGCTGTGGCTGCTCCGCGGCGCCCCGGGTCCTCAAGTGTGCGAGGTTGCCGGGCTGGGTGGCAGCGATGCTCACCGCGCTCTCTGGGAGCTCTTTGTCTCCCGCGCGGGACTGTCCCCACTAAGCCTCTCACACCGAGTCCCCTCCTCTCTCGCGTCCCGACCGCTCCGCCCTCTCGCCCAGCCGCTGTCCCTAATCGAAACTAGCTCGAGTCCGGTCAGACCGAAACCGCGCGCCCAGGTGCGGCCCCGGCGGCCAAACCCTACCCGGTGGGAGGGGCGGGAGCGCCGGGGCCACTTGGCAAGAGGCGACCTCGGACTCTGAGGACCCGGACACCCCACCCCAGCCCGACCGCTCCTCCCCACCCGCCCGGATGGTTTAGGGCTCGAGCAAAGGTCGCCCCGCCCTAGCTCCTTGGCACCGCCCGCGCGCTTGTGGGAGGGACGAAGGGGGCGGGCCGCTCCGTCCGTCTCACCTGTCGCAAGGCTACACCTTCCCCTCTTCCCAGTCCTTCTCTGGTCAGGTCGGAAAGCATCCCTACACCGCCCCCAACTCTCCCCAACACTGCCTGTGGGCCCTGCCAACACGAGTCTCCTTGCCCTCCCAGCTGGTGACCAGTGTCCCTTGTAAGTTTTGCGCTGCGGTCCACAGCCATTTGCAGCAGGGCGGTGGGTCCAGGATGCACAGGACCAGAGTGCACCGTGGTTTCCAGGCCCAGGGTGTATCCAAGCAGTTGCACATGGAAACTTTGCTAGACTTGCTCAATAAAGGCTCCACGCTCTGCCTGAAGTTCAACTCCTAAGAAAGGGAGAGTATTTCTGGGTTGAGGAGTTGCAAAAGAGTTTTCTTTTTAGTCTTGTAAAGTCGTGCAGTGACTTGATGTGTATGTGGGGTAATGGGGGGGGCTGGCTCCCCCTTCTCAGAGGAGAATGCGGGAAGGATCTGAGTGAGGGGGTATTGGGAGGAGAGAGGGGCTAATATTGGGATGTAAAGTGAATCAATTTAAAAATTAATAAACCGAAAAAAATTTCAAATGGATAAGAAGTTGACTCGATTTTCCCGTTCAGAACTTGGCAGGCCTATGATGTATTGCAGAAACTTTCAGGTTCTGCAAATGAAGTTCCAGATAAATGCAAAGGGATGGAATATAATAATAATTCTTATTACCCAAAGAATGTCACTAGCTTCTTTTTTTTTTTCATAAAAAAGGACAAACTTGTAATCAAGGAAATATAATGAGAAGAAGCACGATTTTCTCCTTGATTGGTTAAAAATGAAAGCTTGAAAATCTGCTTTGGCAACGGTAGGAGCTAGTGATTCCCAATGCCACTGGTTTAGTGTACAGCCTTTAATTAACCAATGTGACAGAATACAATGTTTACCATCCACATGCTTAGGTTTCTTTTTAAAAGGTTTTTATAATGAGTGTATAATTACCCACAATAACATACTGTGTTTTGCTCATCAAATACCACCTTCTTTGGCACTGACTGTCAAACTCATCTTAACATTCCCGTTGGCCTAGGTCTGAGCTGGTCTCATTCTCTCTAAATTCCCTAAATACCTTAGGGATTTGGAACAGGTTCACTTTATACTGGGCAAGAGTCATGCCTTTCCTTTAAAAGTCTTCTCTTACAATATTTCTCTGTATTCTATATATTTCTTACAATGGAAATATATTTTTTTATAATTTTCCGTAATTAAAACTATTTACTAAAACCAGCCAACTTAGTGTTGTAGATCACACTGGTTCCCTGGTGATGTAGCTTCAGGTGACTGTGGGCCACTAGATGTGGTTGTTAGGAATCTAACCTTCATCTTGTGCAGCAGCAGTACAAGCTCTCAATCACTGAGCCATCCCCATATTTTAAAAACTTCAACTGTTACTAAGGGTGCAGCCCTAGCTTGCTTTCTGTTTATATAAGACGAAAACCAACCTCGGAAGAAAAGGGTATATAAGACTTTGTATTTCCACAAGCATCCCGGTCCATTGTTGAGGTAACTCAGGGCAGGGTCTGAGGCAGAAGCAGAGGAACCACTGTGTACTGGTACTGGCTTGATCCTCAGTTGTGAGCTGTTTGCTTTCTTATACAACTCAGGACCACTTGCCCAGGGCAAGCACCACCCACAGTGGGCGAGCCCTCCGCATCAGTCCTAAATCAAGAAATACCCCCCAACAGACTTGCTCACAGGCTAAGCCGAAAGATGCAATTCTTCAAATGAGGCTCTCTCTTCAAGAGGGACTCTAGCTGTGTCAAGTTAACGCAACGTCACAAGCCTATGAACCTACTATAGAATTCACTGGCTTACTCATTTTTAACTGCATAGTTTTACAGCAGGAGGCACACTCCCATTGCGCAGCCAGCAGCAGCACCCTGCTCCAGAGCTTTTGGATCTTTCCAAACTCACACGGACTGTTTAGCAGTGACAAGTGTGCTCCTTCATCCCTGAACCCCTCACGAAACACCACTCTACCTTCACAGAGTTAGCTGGATGCTTCCCGTAAACGGAAGCCCGCTGTGCCTACATCTAGTTTATTTCACTAAGCAGAATGTCCTGAAGGTTTCCGTGGCTTGTAACTGTATAAACTGATCTCATGACCAGTCCATGGTGTGGTTAAAAGGAAGTTGATTTTTTTTTAATTGAAGCTATGAGAGAGAGAGAGAGAGAGTGAGAGAGAGAGAGAGAGAGAGAGAGAGAGGCAGCCAGAGGCATCAGGAAGAATCCAGAGCAGGGAGAGTGAGTAGTAGAACGAGCATGGCCAGCAGACTGGACCTGACCATGAGAGAAGCAGAAACATGGTCAAGAGTTAGAGGGAGAGGGAGGGGAGGGGAGGGAAAGGAGGAGAAGGGGGGGGAGAGAGGGGGAGAGGAGAGAATGCAAAAGAAAAGAGAGCATGACTGAAATAGCAGGGTTATAAGGAGAAGGAATAGCTGGAGGGGGAAGAAGGCCATGAGCTGGAGAAGCTTAGGGTAGGGGAGGAGCTGAGAAGAACTAGGATGCTGTAATGAATTCAGAAATTTGTAACAGGTACCTGTCATACTAAGGGAGCCTGGAGGCCACCATGCTCTTTGGTATGCTAATAGGCACCACAGGCAAACATTAGTCCACTCCCAGTGTTAAGGAAAATGGTTCCTTTTCGTAGAAGGGAACTAGCTTCTGTCTAACAGAAGGAATCTGTGAAAATGGAGTTTCCTCTGGACCTAACAGTAACATGTATCATATTCTTTTTCAAGGCAGAATAAGCGTTTCCTGTGCTGTTTGGGCCTTTTGTGTTTATTATGCCTTTTCTCAACAGGCACTGGGTCCTTTGAACTCTTTAGGGATTGTGAACTATGCTATCAACATGAGTGTCCCGATGTCTTCTGATCCAGTTCTTAATTCTTCTGAGTCAGGTCCAAGAGCAAAATTTATCCATATTCTCTCTCTCTCTCTCTCTCTCTCTCTCTCTCTCTCTCTCTCTCTCTCTCTCTCTCTCTCCCTTTGTCTCTCTCTCTCTCTCTCTCTCTCTCTCTCTCTCTCTCTCTCTGTGTGTGTGTAAATCAGAGAACAATTTTGAAGAGACAAATGTCTCCACCTTCAGTTGATTTCTGGGGCTGAAATCAGGTCATCAGGTTCATGCGGCAAGGACCTCTGACTGCTGAACCATCTTGCCAGCCTATTTATTATCTTTGGTTTAAATAGATCTTTAGAGAATCCTATTTCTCCACTTTAAAAAGTACTTTCAAATTAAAGTACCTTAAAATACTTTGCTCTGATGCAAAGAAGAGAGATGGGTGGATGTTGGCGTTTCCACTGGGGTTTGGATAGGTGTTTTCAGAAAGAATGGAGAAAGGAGATGTAATCTCAGAGTTTAGGGAGCCTCGGGAGGAGAGTTGTGAGTTTGAAGCCAGCATGGGATTCATAGTGTTAGTTAGAAGGCGCTTTGTTTCCCAACAGGTCACACCAGGCCAGCATGGTCCCATGAAAAGAGGTTTTTAATGAATTGGGGGGGGGGTGAGGAAGAAAAGAAAGAGGGGGAGAAGGGGGGAAGGAGTCAGGATCTCAGTCATTTATTCAAGCCATGATGTAGATGCCATGTAGTGAATGATGTGCACAGGTGAAGCATACACAAGGAGTGTGTGGCAGTTGCCATAGCAACAGACAAAAGTGGGCCCTTGTCACCTAGGAATGATGTCATCAATGGATTCAGAGGCTGACTGTAAAAAAAAAGTTTCTGCTGCTGACACACAGTGAGGCCCTGGAAACTGTAAAGAGGTGTATTTTAGTGGCTTTGTTGCCTATCTCAGCAGCATGGACAGCACGACAGGAGTGAGCTTGCTTCTGTCTGTCCTGCGGTGGGAACCCCCTGAGCAGCTTACTGTTAGGTCTCAGGAAGTGCATTGTGTACAGGAATGGCTGTCTTGACTTAGCTCAAGCTGGAATAAATACTTTATAAAAACATTCTCTAAGGCCAAGTGTTAGAAGTTACCGACCACCTCCTCCACAACTCCCATGTAACACCAAACCCTTGAGAAGGGCTGGATCCACTAACAGATCTTGATGCTTAACAAACAGGCCCAGATGCCTAGTTCAGTGTAGAGTGCGGGCCTAGCCTGCCCAGGGCCCTGAGGTTGATCAGTATTACTGCAAAAGCCATTTGAAACGGTGAAAGAAAGACCAGATGTCTGTGCGAAGAGGGACAAGTTCTGGGATGAGTTTTCACAAGTTTAAGTACCTGGACTAGGTTTCTGTTACTCAGCTTTTCTCTCGCTGTGACAAAACACCGAACAAGGAAGTGCTTGCTTGGCTCATAGTTTCAGAGGTTTCCATGCACAGAAACTTCCTGCCTCCCCACCTCTGGCAGGGCAGTGCATGAAGGTGAAAGGCTATAGAAGAGGAAACATGCTCGTACCGCGGTACGGAGGAACACTGGGGACAAAAGTCTATCTTTCAAAGTCACGCCTCCACAGATTAACTTCCTCCAGCCAAAGACCCACATCTGAATGCCCACTCAGCTATGAAGTGGGCTAAGCCTGAAAAGATCAAGTCTCCATGAACTGGAACCATTCCCCTCTCAGAGACCCCACCTGTGAGCACCTTTGCCTCAGACTCAATCCTTCAACACAGGAATCTCTGGGGGTACATTCCAGGTCCACCCCAACAGTAGGCAGTCTATGGGGCTAGGATTAAGAGCATTTGTTCACAGTAGAATAGAAATCCCCTGAGGCCCACATTGCTATGCTGAAACCACACTGGTGAATAGAAAGTAAAGTATGAGTGAAGCCAAGGAAGCATTTAGCAAGAGGGTGCCCATAGGAAGAGGGAGCTGTCACTCACTGGGATTGGGTGGGCGGAACCCTATGGGTGATACCTGGCTGCAAGAACACAGCTTCAAGACTGTAAAATGATCATTTGTTCTTCCTACCTGATAGCTTTTGATTACCACGATCTTTCTCCCCAACCCTGTCTTTCAGCCCTTGTAACCATATTTAGGACAAGTCAGAGTAACGACACACCATAAAGTATGGGGAAATGGGCTATAAGTGGCTGTCTCCGTTTCTTTTTACTTGCTGTGTTAAAACACTGTGACCAAAAGCTACTTAGTGAATAAGAGGATTTATTTCGTTGCCTACTGTCAAGTCACAGCCTATCATTAATGGAGAACTCAAGTCAGGAACCCCGTAGGCAGCGTTCTGTTATTCCACACAGCATCACCTCTGGTCAGGGAACTGGTTCACCGCAAAGGGAGTACAGAAGAGACCACAGGGGATGCTGCCTGCTGCCTGCCGCCTGCCGCCTGCTGTCTCACTCGCTGCTTAGCTAGCTTTCTGATACAGCTGAGGACCGCCTGCCTAGAGATGGCTCAGTCCGAAGACGGTGGGACCCTCTCACATCAATGATCACTCAAGATGCCCTCAGGTCAATCTGATCTGGGCAATTCCTCAGCAGAGGCTTTCCTCTCAGATGACTCTAGGCTGTTCCTGGTTGGCACTTAAAACTAAGTAGAATGCTGTTGTGCAAGAAAAGTTGCATAGATGAGGTACAACTGATGAGCCTACTCTGCATATATCACAGCTATTTGAGACCTCTCAAACCCAGGTTAACTGACGTGCCCATTTAACGTTTCAAAGCAGACCTGGCCACCAGGTCCTCCCAGCCTATCTCAGCCTCTGCCTGTTACAGGTAGGGTTAGTATATTCTGCCCACTACCCTAAACTTCTCCAGCCCAGAGGCTGGGCTGCCCTTCCCCATATAATCCAACCATTTTGGTTACTCATCACTTTGGTCTACCCTTTACCCTCCTGCCTCTTGGTCTGGCTGTCCCCTCCCCACTTTCCTCATATGGCTCATGGTCATGTTCACTCTGGACTCTCCCTGGTGTGTCTCCCTCAGATCTACAGTAACCGTCCTCCTCCACCACACCGAGGAGCAGTCATGCCTTTGTTTTTTATTGTTTTTCATTGTTCATTCCATCACCTAATAAACGTATGCATCCATGCAAAATACCAAAGTAACCAGGATGTAAATGCATTAATGACCCTCAGAGTTGTCCCCATGTTGAGCCTCTCTCTGCCAGGCCATCCCTGGGGACCACCTACCTGCTCTCTGTCAATACAGAATAGTCTGTAACTTCTAGCGTTTTGTATTATGGAGGCATGGGGTACACTTAGCCTGCAATAGAATTTACCTTGTCACCAGCAGCTCACGGACTTTCCAGTTTGATCACAAGGACCACCTAGGGTGCTTGAGCCACTCTCTAAGGGAACACAGTGATCCCCCCCCCTTTAATTTACAAGGGCCCAGAATGTTCTTGGGCTAGGAAGGACAATTTCTGCTTTTGAAAGCACTTTACAATTTGCCTCTATCTTAGAATCAGAAATATTGTGCATGAAAACAGGTCGGGTGCATCGTGAACATTTTATGCTTTGAAACGTCTTCCAGCATCTTATCTGTGCCGCGTGAGCAAGCCCCAGGTATCATTTACCAAGGGGAGGAAGGAGCCCTGTCTACTTTCCTGAGTCACACTTTAGTTCTCTCTGCTTCTATTTCTTTCCTACTTCCTCTCTATAGACTCTTTAAGCTGATTGGCAGTACTCCTTTGGGGTAATTCCACTCTTCATTGTCAGCAAACCAGCAATTCGGTCCAATCACAAACACCAAACACAAATCGGTAGCAGCAGCTCAATCCAGCAGAAACTGCAAGGCTCCACCCAATTGACATGAGTCAGCAGAGGTGGCAAGAATCAGCCATAACACCTTGAGAAGTTCCTTGGTATATTTCACTCTATGAAGTGAAGACCATAGAAAACCAGTGAAAACCAACAAAGCACTGCAAGGCATAGCAATGCAAGAGCACCTTCCACTGCCTGGGGGCTTTACCTATACTCACTCCAAACATTACATGTCCTCTCAAGCATCTGCTCCAGCAAAACATCAGGTGCCTTCTCCCTTGTCTGTTTCAGCAAACCATCCTCTCTCATGACAGCTTTCAGAAAAACAGCACGTGACACAACTGAGTCTCCAAAGAAATCAGAAATGTCCAATTCAGAGACCTTGTGCCACCCAGCTCTAACTCTGACTTCCTCCCTGGCCTCTTCCTTTCCTCAGACCTCACCATCTCTACCTCCTCATGCTATATAACCCAGATGTACTGGCTGGTTTTGTATACCAGCTTGACCCAAGCTAGAGTCATCTCAGTTGAAGAAATGCCTCCATGAAACCCAGCTGTAAGGCATTTTCTCAATTAGTGATCAATGAGGGAGGGCCCAATGAGGGATGGTGGGTGGTGCCATCCCTGAGCTGGTGGTCCTGGGTTCTATAAGAAAGCAGGTTGAGCAAGCCATGGGAAGCAAGCCAGTAACCAGCACCCCTCCATGGCCTCTGCATCAGATCCTGCCTCCAACTTCCTGGCCTGTTTGAGTGTCTGTCCTGACTTCCTCCCAGTGATGGACTATGATCTGGAAGTGTCAGCCAAATAAACTCCTTCGTCTCCAACTTGCTTTTTGGTCACGGCGTTTCATCACAGCAGTAGAAACCCTGACTAAGACACCAGGAAAAGGCCTTTTTCCACAGCTTGTGTTCCCCTTTTCCTTCCGAAGCTCTGCGAATGCCTTCTTCTTCCTCTAGGGTTCTGTCTGCTTCTTCTGATCCACCAATCAGATCTTTGCCAGATGCTCATTTCTCTGGTAGTTTCCTCGTTGCCTGGGTTAAAGCTACCCTGTCCTATGTTGTACATCCGTCACCCTGCTTCTGTCAGCCCCACTTGCCACACCCTTTACACTTCAGTTCTACCTAGTGTGTGATTCCTGTGAGCTGGGGACTGCTCATCCTCTCTGTCTGTCCTTGAGACCTGTCTTGGTGCTGGCCCACTCAACCAACTGAGTTTGTCCCTTTCTGCCATATGTTCTTCAGTATTGTAGCCTTAAAATTTTCTTAGGACTGGGTGCCTGGCCAAAATAGATAGTTATACACGTCTCCTCAGAGAAGCCTGTTTAAGGAATTTAAAGACTCCTTCAGCATGAAAGGAGTCTCTGTTGAGGGAATACCGCCATGAGATCCAGCTGTAGGGCATTTTTCTCAATCAGTGATCAATGGAGGAAGGCCCAGCCCATGGTGGGCGGAGCTGTCCCTGGGCTGGTGGTCCAGGGTTCTGTAAGGAAGACCTTTATTATAGTCTTCTGATGAGACTATGCTAGTCTCCAGCATAGTAAATAAGGAACAACAGGCTAGGTCGGGAGATTCATAACCAAGAAATGGAAGCCTTAGAAGTATCCTCCCACTGCAAAAAGGGAAAGGAGGAATTGTACTAAGTATAGCACGAGATTGCAGAGCCGGCCTCTCTGTTCCACAGGCTCCTGAGCTGAATCTAGGAACCAAAGCTTGACTCAGAGCTGCCAGAGTGTGTTACTAAGGACAGCACTCCCCATGCCAGCTGACCCTCAGATTCTCCTTTCTGGAGAGCACACCCCTACCCCTACCCTCACCCCTCACCCCTTACCCATCCCCAGCCCATCCCCTGCACTTCTGTAAGGAGCTGTGGACAGCCCTGGGGCTCAGGATTGTGAGCATCCACTGACTATTTCCATCCTTAAACCTTTTTGCCTTGTAAATTAATTACCCCAGACATTCTGCTGTAAGAAACTGATTAACCCCATTACGTAATTACATAGAAAACAAGTGCATTCAAATAACCCAAAGAATGTAAAGGTGAGAATATACGCACAGGGTATGGAAAGACGAAAATTATGGAGAAGGGGCCTCCGTGTATGGAAGTTCAAATTATTTTGATGTCAAACAGTGGAAATTTCAAACAAAATTAGAAGAAAAATTAGCTTATGCATCATAAAGGGAGTTAGTATTTTGTATTTATTTAGGAAATACAGATAAAGCTCAGCCCCATAGTGAACATGGATGAAGAACGTGTGGAGTCCGGGAGGAGAGGAACCCTCTAAGAGCAAACTCGCAGATGACGAGACCTGCGCTCCTTCCATAAACACACAGCAGATGAGAAGACGGAACAGAGAAAGGCGAAAATAGTATTCAGTTGGGGTTAGCATCAGAATAAGATTCTTACTGGAAAGTTCCAGGCCAGCCATGGCAACGAGCAAGAGCTCTGTTTCAAAACAACAACAACAACAGAAAACAAAACAAACAAAAACATAAAACAAAAACCCCTCAAACGACTGGAGGTAGAGAAAAGGTGTGTTTAATTCTGAGACGGTCTGACATCTGTTTCTCGGAGCTTTACCGTGTGACTGATCTTTTATTTCTGAACTAACATTCGTTCCAAAGAAATAGGCAGTAAATATGGGAATATTTTCTAGGAGGAGATTCGCCACAGAGAAATGTTAAATCACCCTGTCAGTTTGGGTTAGCCTGCAGCGGTGGGATTCACAGTTGGTCGGTTTCTTTTGAGCTCTGACACAGTTCCTTTCTCAAAACAAAAAGATGATTTTTTTTAATAATTGAGTTGCTCTATTTCTTTTCCATTGAAATAAAAAATGTTTTTTATATTGACAGAGTTTCATTATATTGTCACCCCGCATGGCCTGGAGCTCCTGTATCAACCAGACTGACCTTGTCCCAGAGATCCTGTCTGCCTTAAAGGTGTGAGCTAGCTGTCATACTCTGCCAATCCTGTGTCCTTGGGACACTTTGCCTTCTTATTTGTGTGCATATAGTCAGTCGTTTATGGCCACAGTTAGGCCTAATCTGATACGGGAAGTTGGGAGCTAAGTTCTGTTTTAATGTGACATCAGACAAGTCACAGAAATGCATGCACAGTAAGTGACAGGCACACATTCCATCTCCCTTATTAAACATTCACTTTTGTGTGCATGACATGGAAATGCTATAGAAACACACAGCAGTAGACAAATTTGACTCATCAATCAGTTATAATACTCAACATTTATAACTAGCATTATTTTAAACCTTAATGTTAATCTTATCTTTTCCTATAGGTGATCTTTAATATCACATCAAATCGGCGGAGAAGTATTGAGAAACGCTTTTTTTTTCCCCTTTCTTCCTGGAGTTCCGCATACCCTTTCCTGGTTGCTAGGCAGATAAAACAATTCTCTGAATGACCTAATGCTTTGTTTACAGTGTCATGCTATGTGAATCCTGGTTATGTATGAAATTACCCTGAGTCTAAAACCACAGACAACAACTATATGTGGCTTACTATAAATTTTATCAGGAGAATTAAACTGGATTTATGAGAGAATTTTGGTTTAAAAATAACAAGCAATAGATACTTCGCAGAAACTAAATAATAGAACAGCTTTACTATTGAGGTAATGTAAAAATTAATCATCGGTTTTGACTCGTGGGTCGTCCAGTCTTGAAGAAAAGCCGTGTGTAAGGTTAGGCGTCTCCTCTCCTTGGGTAGTAGTTCCCTTTCGTGCCTCAAGGGGCAGGGCGCGCTTCTCAGTTGAAGACTGTACAGCTAGCTGTCCTAGAAAGTTCCATTCCTGTTTTCTGTTGTTCTCACTGAATTTTACAGAAGCAACCGTGATCTGAGAAACAAGGGAGTCACGCGCAGCACCACCAAGTGTGCTGACTACCTTGGGGCCTTGTGTCCACCGAGACCGAGCTGCGTGCTGCTCACTTTAGGCGAGGTGTGAGAGCCAATGTACAAAATGGATGTTATAAAATAGAGGCCTTTATAAACGTGAGCCTTTGAAAGGGGCCATTCTCGGGCAGTTGGGCGCGCGCTGCCTCCTCCGCCTTGTAGAAGCCATTCCGAAGGGAACCTGTTAAACTTGCAGAACTTGTCAGATGTTTGTGAAGCTCGATGCCATCGGGGAAGGCTTTTTATCAGTTTTTTCGGTTCGCTTGAGTCAACAGCAACACAATATCACTGACTGGCCAAGAATACTTGGGTTCCTGACCCTGAGAGGATAGGACAACCTGAAATGCTCTGATAGGGATATAGGAATGCTCCTTGTCTTCATGCTTCTCTCTCTCTCTCTCTCTCTCTCTCTCTCTCTCTCTCTCTCTCTCTCTCTCCTCCTCCCCATCCCCCTTTCTCCCTGCCCCCTTTTCTCTCTTCTTTCCCATTCCACAGCTCCTCTTAGTACTGGGGAATCAAGCCCAGAGCCTTGTTTGCACTTTAGGGCTATCCCTAGCCTGGAAACATTCAGATAAGCCAATCATGACCCTCAGACAAGCTTAGAACACATGTCTGGGAAGCGTCTAGGTTTTTGTTGTTGTTGTTTGTTTGTTTGTTTGTTTGTTTGTTTCTTCAGGACGAGAGGTCTGTGGTCCAGAGAAGAAAGGCAGCTTGTAGAGGGATGGAACAGTCGCAGCCGCAGACGTGATCTGGGGCAGAGCTGAGTGTGGACAACAGGCTCAGCCCAGCGTTTTGCCTTAGGGCAAGCTGTGTTCTCCTAAGCCATTGTCCTGTGAAGCAGCTCGGCTTCAGTGGGTTATGGGTCAGGTGTGGAGGTCCCTAAGAAGCACACAGGACAGGCAGGCACTTACAGAAAGTCAGTTTTTAAATAATATTAACAAAACGTAGATAAGCCCAGTTTTGAACCATACTGCATTTCAACCTTCCACGCCTGTTTAAGATTTCTCAAGTTTACAAGGAATGAATTGTGTGTTTAAAATGGGCCCTGTATTTCTGAAGAGGATGCCGTGGTATTGTGCCGGGGGTAGTGGTGGTGGGTGGGTGGTGTCTTGGAGTAGCAGACAGCCGCAGTGTCTAGCTGGTAAACCAGAGCCAATATAGGATCCAGTTTCAAAGCCAGCATGTGCATCGACAAATCAATACAATCGAGGGATATTATCAATAGCTAGTCTTTCACTCTTTTTCCCATTTGTGTTTAGACTCAAGTTTTTCATGCCATTCATCAAAACTGAATGTTGAAAATGTATCCCCGTTTAAAATTGAAGTGATAAAATAATAAATTAATAAATAAATAAATAAATAAATAATAAAAACTGAGTAATTAATTAATAAAAACTAAGCTAGTTTGGCAGAAGAGCTTGTCTAAATCTTAGCATTTGGTTCTAGCCAACTTTTATACAGGATAGTAAAGTAATTAAAAGTATTTTTTAATTATTCAAAATATAACCAAACATTTCTAAGTCTGAATAACTATCTAATTGGACATAAAATCCCAAGTCGGGGTGATCAAATGACACTGTTAAGTGGACACAATGCTCAGCTGACGGAATGAAGATAGAAACCTACAGAAAATGAGGGATGTGGTGTAGCTAAGTTGGTGAACTGTTTCTTAGGGTACAAGAAACCGTGGGGCTCAACAGCTGCGAATAGGTCGATCACAGTGATAACCCAGCATTTGTGGAGTGGAGCCAGACGATTAGGAAATCAAGCCTACTGTTGGCTTCGAGGCTGTCTTAAAACAGAACAAACATAAAGGAAAAAAACTAAAACCTTATGAACTAGATATCTCCCCTTAGAGATCCTAGAGGGACGGCCATACTGGGTCTATCCCTTTATCAGATCTGAGAGATTTGGACTTGAATATAAATCTCTTAAGCACATGATTTTCTCGGAATACAATTCGTGGACAATTTTATTCATACACTCGCCCAGCTGCTGATTGTTCAGAAGAACGGGTTTAATTAATTGCCAGATGCTGCCACCCTTTTGGCCTGGGAATGCCTGCTGATTGGGTCCACTGGGAGGATGCTGTCTGGATTTAGGGGCTTAGTCAGCTGGAAAACTCTTGGGAGAAATGATGACCTCAGATGCAGAAGTCCTGAGCTGCTACTCATTAGTCACCAGCATGTGAAAATGGCCTTATTCTCTAGTTAACAAAGCCACCTGGTGTGGGCGAAAGTCCCTCCCTGTATGTTAATTTAAAATATTATTTAATTATTCAAAGTGTAATCAAACATTTTTAAGTCTTAATAATTTTATCTATTTGGAAAATCCAATACTCAGCCGTCAGAATGAATATATATATATTCATATGTGTATATATATATGAACTCACAATAAGTATGTGAAAGCAAGGGCAGGATATATAGGGAATGACGCGCTGTGACTGACATAGTCTAAAGCCCCAAGAAAACAGACACTAGGTAATTGATAATGAGGGGGAGTCTGTGCTCCCACACATGATCATGTACATGTATGTGTGGTTATACATGTGTAGGGGTTCACATAGAGGCTTGAGGTCAACCCGTATGTCATTCTCCAGGACTACCAATTTGGTTTTGTTTTTTTCTTTTCTCAATTTTTTCCTAATAATGTTTTTCTTGTGATTCTTTTACTCTTTGTGAGTTTCACGCATGTCTATAATGTGTTTGATCCTATTCACCTCCCCCTCCAACACCCCACTGAACCCTCCAGCACATCCCCCTTTCAACTTCAGGTCATCTTTTTATTTGTATAACTCCATGAGTCCAGTTGGTACTTCCCATGGTGCCTGGGTGCAGGGCCAGCTACTGGATGATGGGCAGCCAATGACCACACACGGAGAGAAAGATGATTGTGCATTCTCTAACAGCTGTGGACCCCTCAGTGGGACCTGGGCTCAGCAATTAGGCCAGGCCATTGAGTTCCAAGAACCCACCCGTTTCCACCTCCACAGCACTTGGACTACAAGTACAGGAAGTCATACCTGGTTCTTCCATGGGAAGCGGGGAATCGAACTCAGGTCCTCATACCCATACAGCAAGCACTTTACCCATACACTCTCCTAGCTCCATAGTAACAGGTTTGGCTATGTAAATGGAACATGACCGTAACAGACTTACACATACAAGTGTTGAGTCCATTACCCTTTATTACTTAAAAATTACAATGGTTCATGACTTAAATGACAGTTCTTTGCTGTTTGTTTTGATTGTGTGGCTTGGCTGGGTGACAATTCTGGTATAGCCTAGGCTTCCTGTCATGCTGAGGTCAGCTGGCAGTTGGGATGTGAAAGCAGAATGTTCTTTTTCTTGTCCTCTAGGGGACTGCCATGTTTCAGAGTGTAACCCTGTCCTGGCTTTCTCCATGTGGGCTTACATTTGCTCAGTTACAAGGACAACTCACGGTGGGTTCAAGGACAACTCACGGTGGGTTGGAGGATACAGCGAACATCTAGAGTGGCGGTTCTCAACCTGTGGGTCATGACCCCTTTGGGAGTCACATATCAGACATCCTGTAGATCAGATATTTACCTTACGGTTCATAACAGTAGTGAAATTACAGTGATGCAGTAGCGACAAAAGTAATTCTACGGTTGGTGGTCACCACGACCTGAGGTGCTGTATTCAAGAGTCCCAGCATTAGGAAGGCTCCAGGGTATGGAGAGGGCGAGAGCAAGCTGGAGACATCACTGAGATCTCCACAGTCGCGCTCAGCTTATTCATGTAAGGTATTTGTAGACCGAATATGCATAACCTGAGAACATGGCCGCTCTAGGTGAGGACCGTTCAACAGCTCTAATCCTAACGTGAATTGTGGGTGCTCCTTCCTGGGGTGCTTTGGTTGTGGCCCCTCAAGGTGTATGCGTGCTGGAACCTTGGTCCCCAGTGAAGCAATGAGGATGGTTGGAAACCTTAGGAGGCGGGGCTCAGTGCAAGGGGGTAAGGCTACTCTGGGTATTGCGTTGCGAAGGGATTAGTGCTGGTCCCACAGGGGACATTAGTTGTTACAAAAACTGTAAGTCTGGCTTCTCCCCAGTGTCTTGCCTTCTATCTCATTATATAACACCTGTTTTACTATCACTTATGTTCCCTCTTGGCCTTGTCTGCTTTGTTGTAATCTAACCAGGAAGGCCTCACTGGAGCTTAATAGATGCTGTCCCCACATTGAGCTTCTAAAACTGTGAGCGAGACAAACCTTTTCGTGATTATCATATGCCTAGCATTGGCCATTTGTTATAGCAACACAGGATAGACTAAGGCAACATATAAATTTCCTCATACCCACATTATAAAGGGGTTTCAAACAAGCAACATTATTTTTAGTACTAAATTTTTAAAAGCCCAATGTATCCCTTAATGGTAAAAAATAAATAAAAAAAAAAATCTGCTTAAATCAATAGCCATCATTTGAAGGGGGTCAAAGAGCAAAAAACGTTCCTACAAGCCAAGAATTCAAGAACTGCTTTTAATCATTGAAGGTCTAATGTGTGCAATTAGATGGAAACCTGAAGTTAAAGACTTTGGGGAAGGGGGGAGGGGTGGTGGTGGCAGGGCCAGGGAAAGGCAAAAAATAAATCTCCTTTACAGAAGTGGCAGGGAAATAAAAGCTCCTTAAGGTTGCTATCACGTCACAGTAGATTAAAAATGATGTTCCATGTTAACGTAAAAGGGGAAGAAATTTTGCAAGGTCCCGCCCCTAGACAAAGACCTACAGGTAAGTGGTAACTGCAGAGACGAGAAACAGCTTCTCCCACGGATGAACCCCCGGTTGAGTGTCCAATGTAGAGTGGTTGGCCCTGAAGCCAGACACACACACACACACACACACACACACACACACACACACACACACAACCAAGAATGAACTTAGCTTGTGTGAATATATATATATACAGATATATATATACACACACACATATACACATATATATTTGTGTTTACACACACACACAACAACAATAACAAAGAGGCTATCGACTTGAGATGGGGGAGGCCTGGGAAGTGCTTGGGGGAGGGTAGCTGAAGGGAGAAATGATGTAGTTGAATTTTAATTAAAAACCTATTTAAAATTGAAAAGTGAATATTGCTGTTCTATTTGATCACAGGCAAAGTTTAATTTCTCCCTTCATCGACTCGGCATGGCCCTGTGATTTACCTTGCTCAATAGATCTCCAACGCACCTGACAGCAGCACGTGCTCAATAATTGCTCAGCTTGGGGCTTTTAGGAGTGAGCTCTGCTGGTATGTGCAGGGCGGAAGGCTTCTTAGCTGAGAAGCGAGTCCCAGCCACAGCTCCCCCGAGGCCTCTGACGTGCCGCGACTCCGTCTTGCACCTCTATCCCAGCCAGCTGAATTCAGTCACAAGGAGCCCAGAAAAGATCGGAAAGAAACCGCTTATCAAAACCCAATAAAGTCAACTCTATTCTCCGAGTCCTTTGCTATGCGGCAGAGTAACTGGTACAGAACACTGTTTTTAGAGCCATAGAATCGCAGCTACAACTTTTCAATTACCTACTGGTGCATTGCTCTGATAACAAGGGCCACTGGAAACCAGACCTAGAGAAGCTAAGTGAGGCTGGCCCGGGGCAGGATTGTGTTTAGAGTTAGTTCCCACAAAACGTTAATTTATCTATCCATTCACTGGACTGTGCTGGTGACAGGAAGAGGAAACCAGCTTTATTTGGAGGGACAGACAGACACGTTAAGTGCGGTCATGATCCAGAGAGGTAAACACAGTCAAAAGTATGTGTGGAGTGCTATTTTTGGAGACAAGGCAAAGGCGGGAGGGTCACCAGAGTGACACATGCATTTGGTCATAAAGGGCTTGGCAGAGTTGTGTGAGTCACAGACAGGACAAGGCGAAGGGCAAAAGCTCAGAAACACTCAAGGACAGGTCAGGAATGAACAGGGTGGACAGTCTGGAGCTGCCCGGGAAGGTCACTCAATTTTTGTCCTTTGTCAATCTTGTTCTCCAAATTCACTTCAGAGTGTTAGCCTCATGACAAGGACACCACAAGACCTACAGAGTCATCTAACCTGGGCCCATGGGGACTCACAGACTCTGGGCCACCAACCAGGGAGCATGCTGGAGCTGGACCTGGGCCAGGGCCCCCTACACATTTGTAGCAGATGTGATGTGCACTGTGATCTTCATGTGGGTCTCCTAACAAGCATAGTGGGGCTGTCACATTCTGTCCCCTGCTTTTTGGATCCTTTTTCCCCAACCTGGCCTGCCTGGTTGAGCCTCAGTGGGAGAGGATGGGCCTAATCCTGCTGGGACTAGATATCCCAGGGCAGGCTGGTACCAAGGAGGGTTCTCCTCCTCTGAGGAGAAAGGGAGGAAGCAGTGGAGGTGGCGGGGAGGGATTTGTAAGAGTAGGACTGGAAAAAGAGGAGGGAGAAGGCTGCGATCATGATGTAAAGTGGATAAAAAGAAATAAATTAGTGAAAAAACGTTAGCCTCAAATAGTTACAATTTCAGCTGACTTTTAAAGTTCTTTAAAAATATTAATTTTGTGTATATGTGTGTGCCTATACATCGCATGTGTGTGTCACGCACGCCAGCAGAGACCAGAAAAGGACTTTGGATCGCCTGCAACTGGAGGTACAGGTGTTTGGCGAGCCTCGGTGTGGGTGCGGGAACCAAACATGGTTCCACTACAAAAGCAGCCAGTGCTCTCAACTGCTGACGCGTCTCTGCTGCCCTCCGACCTTTCTGTAATGTGAAAACAACAGCTTCTGGAACCATCCACCATAAGGCTCGGATGCACACGTCTCCTTTCTGCCTGCCTCTCTTCATCAAGTCGTAAGCGTCACCATTGGCTGGTTTTATAACAGGCCAATCAGCAGCCAAGCATGACGCTTGGAGGCGGGTCCTTGTTCTAAAGTGAACCTGTGGGTTTCTTTCCCATTAAATGGAAGGAGAGACCCCGCCTAGTTTCCGAACTGGTTTCCCATCTCTGAAACAGCGCGCCCCTTCAGCTGCCTTGGGGTGGTGTCTCTGAGTAACTTGTTCGAATTTGACCCACAGTCAAGTGTTCTTCATTATCAACTGAGTAAGTAGAGAATTATTTTTTTTTAGGATTTTAAAATTTCAATGCATCATCTAGTGATTTTTTCCCCCTACTAGATACTTGGTGAGGTAGATGTATCAGGCACCGTTAGTTTTGTGTAGCCACAGGATAGAGACTGCTCTTGCGGTAGCATTAAGGAAACCAAATAGTCATTTCCTAGACATCTGAAACAGGTGCTCTTTGTGGAAATGAGTATCATCTCCTTTCTTCCTTAAAGCTATGGGTGGGACTTCCAGTGGAGGGCGGGGGACACCAGCCAACCCACAAAACCTTTGACCCAAAATCTGTCCTGCCTACCAGATGTGCAGGGATAAAGGTGGAGCAGAGATTGAGAGAACAGCCAACCAATGACCGGCCCAACTTCAAACCCACCCCCACGGACAAGAACCAATCCCTGACACTATTACGATGCTCTGTTAGACTTGCAGGCAGGAGCCTAGCATAACTGTCCTCCGAGACGCTCCATCCAGCAGTGGATGGAAACGGATGCAGAGACCCAAAGACAAGCATCAGGAGACTTGGGGAGACTTGTAGAAGAGTGGGGGGATGGCTTGAAGGAGCTGGAGGGCTCGAGGACACATAAAAACCTACAGAGTTAACTAACCTGGGCCTATGAGTGTTCTAGAGACTAAACTACCAACCAAAGAGTATGTATGGGCTGGACCTAGCCCCCCCCCCCATATATGTAGTAGATGTGCAGCTTGGTCTTTATGTCGGTCCCCTAACAATTGGAGTGGGGGCTGTCTCTCCCTGTTGCCTGTCTTTGGATCCCTTTCCTCCTGCTGTACTGCCTTGCCTGGCCTCAGTGGGAAAGGATGCGCTAAGACTTGCTGTGACTTGAGGTGCCAGGGCAGCATGATACCCATGGGGGCTTCCCCTTCTCTGAGGATAAGGGGGGGGTAGTGTGGATAGGGCTGCAATTGGGACATAAAGTGAATAAATAAATAAACAAATAAATAAAAGTATGTTCAAGAGAAGAAAAGAGCTGCAGTGGAATTTCAGTACCTACCGTGAAAGTGAGAAAATGTCAGGCCCAGACCTTTAAACAAGGACATCTAAGGTCATCTCCTCTCCCGTGGCTCGCCATTATTCTCTCTTTGATGACCTATTTTCTCATTTGTTTAGTTTTCTTTTGCTTATGTCCCTTTAAAAATAGGGTTTTTTGCTTCTCAGATTTTTTTTTTTTCTGAGTAGCGCAGTCTGCTGTCTAGACAGACGCATCCGTGTGCCAGGGCCTTTGCGCTGAGGACTGTGGGGGAGCAGGCCTAGTCAGAGCTTTTGTCCTGGAAGTGAGGGAGCAGAGGACACCCTAAGGTCCTTGACAGATGGCTGAGCAGCCACCAAGCAGGTCAAGCACAACAGGGAACAGACTATGGAGGAGAAATTCTGGAGGATTGTGAAGTGTGTATCTGTGTGTCTGTATAAATGTATTAAAATGTATGGGGGGGTATTTAAACACCCAGAAGCATGTGTTAGTGTGCTTATATGTGTGTTCATGTGTTTGTGTGTGTGTGAGTGTTTGTGTGTATGTGAGTGTGTATATGAATGTGTGTGTCTGTGAGTGTGTGTGTGCATGTGTATATGTGAGTGTGTGTATGAGTGTGTGTGTATGTGAGTGTGTGTATGAGTGGGTGTTTATGTGTATGTGAGTATGTATGTGTATTTGTGCGTGTGCATCTGTGTTCATGTGTGTGAGTGTGTCTGTGTTCGTGTGCATGTGCATGTAAGTGCGTGTGTCTGTGAGTGTGTGTGTGTGCAGGTGTATCTGTGAGTGTATGTGTTTATGTGTATGTGAGTATGTATGTGTGAGTGTGTCTGTGTGTGTCTATAAGTGTGTGTTTATGTGTATGTATGTGTGTCTATGTGTGTCTGTGCGTGTATGTGTGTGTGCGTGTGCATGTGTCTATGTGTGTCTATGTGTGTCTCTGTGTGTGTGTGTGTGTGTGTGTGTGTGTGTGAGCCTTTGTGGCTTCTTTCCAACTGTTGGGAAGCATTTCTCAACTTACAATCTGGTTTGCATTTTATCACAAAGGTGGCATAAGCAAGAGCAAACAAATGAGAAAAAGGATCATCAAAGTGTGTGCATGTGTGTGTACACATGTGTGTACATATGTAAACATGTGTATATGTTTCGTCATTAAAATCGATCTAGGAAAGCTAGAGCTAGTTCAGAAACAACCCCAACATTGTTCCTAACTGGGGATATGGTCTTCATTTTGAGATCTGGGTAGCTACTTTTCTAAATATACTTTTAAGATTTTTAGTGTGTGTGTGTGTGTGTGTGTGTGTGTGTGTGCATGTATGTATGTATGTATGTATGTATGTATGTATGTATGTATGTATGGGGGCCCATGGGGGCCAGAAGAGGTTGTCAGATCCCCTGTAGTGGAGTTCAGGGCTCACATGCATGCCGGACACTGAACCTCTAAAAGAGCATCAAAGACTCTTAATTGCTGAGCCATTCTCCAAGTCAGAACCGAGCAGTTTCAAGGCACGGTGACATCGTGTTATTCCTGTCATTACTGATCAGCACGGTGGAGAGGAAGGGAGGAAGGTGGGCAGCTTGGAGAGGTACTGTACTGGGGGATGGTGGATGTTAGCCGTGAACACTGTGCAGTCCGGCTTTGAGAGGAGCAAAGCTGATGTGTTGAGGAAGATGGAGTTAAGTGGAAGGGCCAGGACGCTGGCAGGGTAGGAAAGGGGTTCTGTGGGGGCAGGCGGATGGCGAGGGGCAGGCAGGGCCATGCCAGTGAATGCACTGGATTCTGGTAGTTCATGTAGCTTAGAAAGGATCATCCTGTAGTGACACTGGCATCCGAGATGGATGAGGGCAGGTCTGAAGCCCTTCCTTGGTTGCTCTGTGACTTCTTAGCTCAGTCTGCTTTGTCAGACTCTACTCACCTGTTTGGAAGCTTCCTCAACGTGCAACTCGGTTCTGGTGTCACACAATCACTGATAACATTTCACCCAATATTGGGTTTCCCTCTTCCCATTTAGTGAGAAGCCTTTTCTCTGACCACTTACTAACTAGTCACCATAAGTGTCACCTAGAGATATAGGACACAAGGAGGTAGCGGAAAGGAACTCTGATTCCCTAATGTCACCTCCAAAACCCCCAGGAAATGAGATTATCCATGTCTCTGTGACCAGAGCTTGACATGAAAATATTCTGGGTGTATCCTCAGCTACAGATAGGAACAAATACCTACTTAGAAATAAAAATGTTCCTCCCCAATGGCTAAACTTCACAGGGCTGGAAGGAAGGGGCTAGGCACACTGTTTGGGGAAGAGATTAGTGATCTCACCCAACGCTGGGCCTTGCTGGGTTCAACACCAACCTGCTAGGCAACCTTTAACCACTGGCGAGCAATAGTGGTACAACTGTTATGCCATAGCTGATTGGATTTGAGGCCTACTCCACAGGAGGAAACTTTATGTTTGGTATTGTAGTTCTGGTCAAAAGCCATGGCTGGGCAGGTCATAGGCTGTAGAATAGAACCAGCTATTATTTTTGACAAATTAAACCATTAAATCCTCAACATCTATGTTCATACCCCGAGACCTGGGCTGCTCTCACTCTTGGTGAGAGGAGCTTCTCTTTGCTCTGGGCGGCAGTCAAGGCACGGATGTGTAACTGGACAAAGAACCGAAAGTAAGAGACTGTGCCTTCAGTCCTAATGGGACCTCTGCACCAACCTCCCCGTTATCAAGTCTCAGAGAGCACAGTGAAAGAGGAGGTAGAGGGGACCTAAGAGCCAGACAGTGGGGACAGGGGCTTCGAATATCTTCTATTTCAGGGACGAACCCCTAACAGCCATGCAAAGCCTCTACCCGAGCCGACTGAGTTTCTGAAGCGGATGCCCTCCAGGCCTCATCCCTGACTAAGCAGCTCCCGGATGTGGAAGTTGCTGGCACAGGGAGAATCACTCTTTCTGGAGTGTGGTCACAAGTAGGTTTCCACGTGGGAGGCCCTATACTCATTCAAACACGAGCAACATGGACTTGACCTAGTTGGTAAACAACGAAAGAAAAAACCATGAAGTTAGGAGGGCGTGCGTTAGTGGAAGTGGGAGGAGTTGGAGGGAGAAAAATGAGGTGCAGATGTGATCAAATTCATTGTCAACACACGTGAAATTCTCAGAGATGAAGGTAGATGTAAGAACTTTGAAAAATTGAAATGCCAAGGTCCCTGCCTTTTTCTTTTGCCGAGCCTTCCTGGGGCACATTAACAGTCCTGCCATGAACGTGCGTTGAGTGAACTACACCTAACTAAAGAGAGTTCTCGACTCCACCTCCACTCCTCCTTTCACGTAATGGAACCACTGTTGTAAGAAAATACTCCAGTCAGTTTTGATTTCCAAACAAGTTCCACATTGCTGAAAGCTTTGGGTGACTCAGAAACATTCTGGCTTTGACCACAGCCAAATCACTATTTGATAAGAGGAAGCCTCACAGCCAGAAACCTGGCTCTTACTGGGAAGGCTTCTTAAATAATTCTGCCATCTTTCTTTGCTCAGCGGACAGTCTTATTGGGACAGTCAGGGTACTTTTCCCCAGTGGGTAGGCTTAAGTAGAAAGGATGCAGAGGCTTGGAAATTTTCATGAAGCAAAAGCATAGTAGGCACCTTAGAATATTGAGTTAATATTTTCAATCAATATTTCAATATTTTTCCATAAGGAACTTTCAAGTCTCCAGCTCAGTAATGGCAAGGACTCCACAAATGTTCCTTTTGGCTTTAAGATCCTCCCAGACAAATAAGTCATTGGGACGGGAACCTACTGTGAAGTCCTTTATATGAGCTGCAGAGGACAACCCACTTTGACCAAAGTGAATTAGAGTTTATTAGTCAGTATTTTGGTCTATATCATGATAAACAACTTCTTAAAGTCACATGTATTATTCTGAGCAGAGTTTCAGAATTCAGAGATTCAGAGGTATAAATATTTGGGTGAATTTGAACTGTATTGTTCATGATAATTTGAGATGACCTATTTTGTTTTTGTATATAACAATCATTCTCTCTCTCTCTCTCTCTCTCTCTCTCTCTCTCTCCACACACACACACACACAAACACACACACATACACACACACACACACACATACACACACACACATACGCACACACATACACACATACACACACACATACACACATACACACACACACATACACACACACACATACACACATACACACACACACACACACACACACACACACACACACACCAGCAGTAACTTTGATTTCCTGGGCATCCTTGCATGAAGCACATTCAGCCCGCATCTGCCCTTCTCTTTTCTTACACCAGGCTGTGCCATGTGACTTTTTCCTGTGCTCTCCTTGCTTGGCAGAAGCTCAGATCTCGAGGACAGCAGGAGCCCAGCCAATCAGTAGAACCAGCTCTACCTGTCTCACCATCAGCCAACACACCTCCAGGCTGAGCAAGACAAAGTGAAAACAAACAAGCAAACAAGCAAACGAATGCCTCTGTAGGGCTTGGTGAGTGGAGGTATGTGTGTAGGCTTAGATTTTTTTCAAACCTACTTTATGTACGGTTCTTAAATACTTCAATCTCCCCTCTAACGCACCAAGCAGAGGTTGGGGAAAAAGAAGGTTAGTAGACAAGGGTATTGTGGACCTGTTTACAAGTTGTTCCTTGGAGGGATTCCACTCTTATTGTCTGGATACCAGCAGTCCAGTCCAATAGCAAACTCCAAACACCAATTAGTAGCAGCAGCTCAATCCAGCAAAAACAGCGAGCGCGGCTCTACGGAATGGGCACAAGACAGAGGAAGTGGCCGAGTCTAGCTGGAACACCACAAGAACTTCCGCGCATTTCTGTCTATGAAATAAAGAGCAGTGAAGACCAGTGAAGACCAGTGAAGACCAGTGAAGACCAGTGAAGACCAGCGAAGACCAGTGAAGACCAGTGAAGCCTGTACGGCATAGCAATACAAGAGCGCCCACTTCCTATTTGTGGAATTCCATTTCTATTCTTTCTAAACATCAAACACCCTCTCAAGTGTCTGTTTTCAGCAAAAACATCACAGGCCCTCTCACAAGACAGCGTCCAGGAAAACATCACGTGACACAAAACTGGGTTGTTAAAGAAACCAGAAATTTCCACTTCACAGCTATCTCTGTAAGGCTGGTGCAGCTGGGTTTTAAGGAACTCTGGAGCAAAAGGCCAACTTGATTTTTCTCAATACTTTGCTCTAAGTTTCTACAGGTTAAGCTTTCTCTACTTGTGGATGCGCTCCCATGGCTAACTACACGTTTACGTAGATTCGGCTCCTTAGATTCGGCCCGCTCCTGGCTAGGGAGCAGGCATCATGGCTAGGTACAGTGGATTTCCTTTTTATTCACTGGTCTTGCTTAAGAGCTCCTTTCCCGTAGGTTTGCCCTCCTTTGGGGTTCACGGGAAGAGAGAAGAATGGAAGGTCTCAAAAGAAAAAAGTTTCAGACTGAAATCCTTCTGTCTCGCCCTCTTCTGTGTGCCAAGTAGACGCATGTTAATTTTTGTCATTTGGCGCCCTCTTGTGGCTGCTTGGGAGCACATCCACTGGGCACAACCGTCTGCGACTCCATAAGTGCTCTGATGCCGCTTTAAGAGTTCCTTTCTCCGCTGGGGCACTACTAGAGGGTTTTCCTTTCTTGCAGCCCAGATCAAGGACAGTTTCCTTTTGCTGAGCGCTCCTTTGGTGCCTAGGATCTGGGGCTTCCACTGTAGCCCTCTCCTACAAAGCTCAGCAAAGGATTTTGGCTGTGCAGATGGGTGTTTGACTGTCATCTAAATGACATGTGGACTCATTCTCTCACTCGGCTTTCCACATCTCTTTCCTGTATCTAGTCCGAAGTAGGTGAATGGTAAAGGGGGACTTTTTTTTGTTGTTCTTGTTGTTTATTTGTTTGTTTGTTTGTTTGTTTTTACCTACTCCCACTGAATTTGCTGGAAAGGGAATCAGCTTCACGAACACACCAGGCCCCACCTCTCTTGTGATCCAAATTGAGCTGAATGTTCTGTTATTAAAAAAAAAAAAAAAAAAAAAAAAGCAGAAAACCAACCAAACAACCAAGGACCAATGGAGTTTGGGTGAGTGCTTACAGGTCTCTAGAGTTCAGAACAAAGGCTCAGGATACCCCATGGCTTCCAAAGCCCCCTTTCCCTTTAGTGTGGACTAATAGGATCAGAGAGGAAGGGGAAAGCAATTACATTGTAACACTTGTGATTACATTGTAACACTTGTGATCACATTGTGACACTTGTTATTACATTGTAACACTTCTGTTTACATTGTGACACTTGTGATTACATTGTAACACTTGTGTAAAACCAGAGATACAAGGGTATTGTGAGGTTCAAGACACCCCCTTCCTCTTTTCTTCCCAGGACACTCTTGTGTGATGTTGATGTTGAGAGTTTGTTTTCCATTGGTACTTGTAGTGATTTCTTAGGGCTGAAGCCCAGCAGAGCAACACTAACCCTGTGACTTGACACAGCAGCCACCTGTCCCCTCCAAGTCTGAGGGCAGAGGTTCTCACTGAAAAGCTTCTTAGGGAACCGCACACCCTCTGAGAACTTAGAGAAGCTCTAGTCATTCCCAAGCAAGAGTAGGGAGCTAGGAGTGCTGCCGATTGGTAAGCGGTCCCAGCCACTCTTCAAGGTCAACATTCACAGAACCCTGCCTAGCTGTGAATTTGATTCTCAAGTGGCAGTCCTGAATTCCCGCTCATAATACCCTTGCATTTCATTTTAGGTGAGTGTCGATAATACAATTGATTTCCACTTTCTTTGCTCGTCCTATTAGTCTACACAGAAAGGGAAAAGGACTTTGGAAACTGTGTATCCTGAGCTTTTGTTCTGAACCTGAACACTAGAGACCAACAAGCACTCACCTAGATTCCAGCAGGCATTGTTGATATCTATATCTATATCTATCTATCTATCTATCTATCTATCTATCTATCTATCTATCTATCTATCTATATATATATATATATATATATATATATATATATATATATATATATATATATATGAAAAGGTGTACCTCAAAGGCTCGGCAAACGTCTGCTGTTACAGACACTGGCTGAATCATGTCCCGTAGAGATCACAGGACTCTTTCTTACCTTGGAACCAGCCCAGAGGAACTTGGTCATTACAGTCTATGGAAACTCTAGTGCAGGTAGTTGTGGCATGGTGAATTTTCACAACAATGAATTAGGTTTATTATGTAAAGTTAAAACTGGTTAATGCAGTATCTATATGATGTTTTATATAATTTTAAAGAACATTTGCATTTGCATTATTTAGATATGTATTTGTATACTAGTTATACATAAGGTATTCTAGTTATACATAATGCTTTTCAGAAGAGTAATCTGAATACTTTCAGAAAGTTTTTTTTTAGCTGAAATTCTAAGTCAATTTCAAATAAATGAAAGTGTGTGCTGAGACTCTGTCTTCTAAGGGCATTCAAGGACAGTGTCTAAAGGCCATAGGTGATCGTTGTGCCCTTGTAGCCCTGGCTGAGTCTCTGGGATGATTCCCACAGATTCTCCGGTGCATTGGGATAACCTTTCTTACATTGTGTGAAGGTGTGTCTCTGTATTTTCTTTTCTTTTTGGATATTTCTTTTTTTTTACATTTTTTTTTTTTTTTTTTTTTTTCCTTCGGAGCTGGGGACCGAACCCAAGGCCTTGCGCTTGCTAGGAAAGCACTCTACCCCTGAGCTAAATCCCCAACCCCTTTATTTACATTTCAAATGTTATTCCCATTCCCAGTTTCCTGTCCATAAGCCCCCTATCCCCTCCCCCTCCCCTTCTTCTGTAAGGGTGTTCCCCCATCTACCCTCCTTACCCACAGAGAGAAATAATGGCAGGATTCTGGTATTCTCATTTCCATGGCCCATCACTGGGTTTTCTGTTTTGTAAATACTTACCTGCCTAAAAGGCAATCTAGAATTGTCTGAGGATGTCTTGCTACTGATTGGTTGTAATAAAGATCTGACAGTCAAGAGCTAGGCAGGAAGAAGGGGCCCCTAACTTCCAGTCAGAATGAAGGAGGCTAAGAAAGCAGAAGCGAGGAATTGGAGAGTGGACACAGGAACAGACGCGGACTGCAGTGGACAGAAAGGTATAGGGCTAACCACAGAGTGGGCGGTGGGCAGGATGGTTGGGTTAAGTTAGATGAGCTGGGAAACTGTCCTACCCAAAGGTCTGAGCTTTGAACTAAGAGAAGCTTCCATGCCATTATCTATACTGCTGGTGGGCCAGAGAAAGTCCTGCTAAACCCATGGGCACTCCCTCCCATGCCTGCAGGAAGCTGGCAGGTTGTGTTTTCCCCTAACCTACCTCTAGCACCATCTCTGACACAGAGATAGTTTAATAAATATATTAAACAGTAAAATAGTTATTAAATTTATATCTCATGTGGGTAAAGATAAATTTGACTTTAAAAAAGTAGACAATGCCAACCTTGCCAAGTCTTAGGTTTAAGAGAGACGGTAGCAATGGGAGCCTCACACCCTCTGAGAACTTAGAGAGGCTCTAGTCTTTCCCAAGCAAGAGTAGGGAGCTAGGAGCGCTGCCGATTGGAGATCAGATTCAGAGTTCACTGAAGCAAGCACTGAATAGCTTGAAAAGGTGACCCGATCTTCTTGGACTTAACAGTTATTAAATAACAGTGAACCTAAATCCAATTATACTGCTAGGGACTTCGGTGTCGTTCATTTTGCCAACAGGCAGAGGAAAACACTTAGCTTTGCATTTGTCTGTTACTAGAAGGTAGCAACTGAAACACTTTAGTGGAACTAACAGGCTGGCCAGCCTGATGTGTGCAGCACGTTGCGGTTATGAGAGATGGGATAACACGGTGTTCGATGCCGTCTACAGAACCCCACCTTTGACCCCGTGTTCCGTGTTAATTACTCCATTTGCCCCCATGCAAGCCTTTTACAGAGTGGCCCTCGTCTCTACATGAGCACCCACTCAAGTCTCTCCTTGCTGCTTCAATTAGCTCTCTTGTGTCCCAGAGAAAACAATAACTTCCTTATCTTTTATATCCCATGATTGATTGCCTGCCGTTGGAACACAGTTTGGCACCGCTGTCTTCCTCCTTGTTCATGGATGTCCAGGTTCGGCGGCCATGCAATGCTTTGGACAATGTGCCTCCTTCCCCAGCCCCTAAGCGTTCGTGTTTGGCTACACCAGGAATCTTCTCCTTGGAACCTTGGACCCATCAGACTCCCCGTCCTTCTCATCATTTAAGGGCTTCCCCTGATGTGGTTGGTGAAACGAAAGATTCCAACAATCTTTCGTTGTGCCCCTGGAGCCAGGTCTGTGTGACACTTATCTCTTACCCTGTAGAAGCTCGCTCCTGTACAAGGAGCACCTTGTGAGGACAGACACGTTGCCTTCCTCACTGTGCCGGTTAGATTTTATCAGTTCGACACAAGCTAGAGTCACCCGGGAAAAGAAAACTTCAGTTGGGGAATGGCCTATAGGCAAGCCTGTGGGGTCGTTGTCCCGATTAATGATTGACAAGAGAGGGCCCAGTCCACTGTTGGCAGGTGCTGCCCCTGGCAGTCACCTGGCAGGTGGTTCTGGTTAAGAGCACTGGCTGCTCTTCTGGAGGACCTAGGTTCAATTCACACGCAGCTCACACATGTCGGTGGACTCCAGCTCCAGGGTATTCAACATACATGCAGGCAGGACACCAATGCACGTAAAGTAAAAAAATAAACAGTCATTTAAAAATAAAAATTAAAGAAAGAAAAGAGGCGGAATGAGCCAGGCAGATCAGGAGAGTCAGCACTGTTCCTCTGTGCTCTCTGCCTCAGTTTTCAGTTCCTGCCTCCAACTTCCCCCGCCTTGATTTACTGCCTCTGTTTTCCTCCCTGGTGGAGGGTAGCCCGGGAGCCAGATAAGGCTTATCCCAAGGTGACTTGGTCATTGCCAGCGCTGATCAAACCTTGGGGACATGTTCAATAAACAGATGTGGCGTGAAAAGAAATTAAAGTGTTGACAGACAGCTTTTAACTTACTTGCCCGCCCCCTCCCCAGTTCTCCCTCCCCACTTTCTCTGTGTCTGTGTGAGTCCATTTCAGTGTGTCTTGTATGTGAAGATGTTTGCTGCGGTCTAGACATTTTAGGTCCAACGCTTTGGGTTAAGAAAACTTTGAAAAGTCAGCTCTGGTGTTTTGGGAACTTGTAATGTAGCAGAGGAGGTAGGCGCACTTTCTACATTGTGATAAAATGTGTCTAAAACAGTACTTATCCTTTTAAGGATTTGTGCATGTGGCACTCTGGGGTATTAGATGCATCCATTGTTGTGTATCTTTACACAAGCCTTTTGTGATCCTTAGCATAAACTATCCTTAGCATAAACAGTAACTCTATTTGGCCCCACCCCCTGCCTCTACTCCTCTCCATTCTACTCTCGGTGTTTATGAATGCACCTACCCTAAGCACTTCATGTGCCTCAAAACCCACAATAATTGTCTTTCCGTGGCTGGCTTATTTTTGCTTAAAATGACATCTTCAAGAATGGGTCACAGCAATATGTTTCAAATTCTTTTCCTTTTTCTAGGCTGAATAATATTTTATTATAGACATCACATTATCCACTTACCTGGTGATACATACTTAAGTCTCTCTCTCTCTCTCTCTCTCTCTCTCTCTCTCTCTCTCTCTCTCTGTAAATGATGCTCCTTTTTATGGTTTGCATACAGAATGTCCTTCATAGGCTCCTGTGTCTCTATTCTTGGTCTCCAGCTGGTGGCACTGTTTTGGGACATTGTAGAACCTTTCAGGATTGAGTCAAGCTAGGTCCTTGAGGTCGGTTTTCATAGTTTATACCCGGAGTCCACTTTCAGTTGGAGCACTCTGTCTCTTGGTCAACACTTGAAGAAACTTCCACAGCAGCCTCCTGTCCTCCTGTCACTGAGCCTGGGCATGCCGGTTGCCGTGCCTCCCCTCTCACAATAGACCCTCCGTATTATAGGCTAAAAGAAGTGTTTGTTCCCTTAAGTTGCTTCTGCGAGGTATTTGGCCACAGTGATGTGAAAGTACTTAACTCAGTACCCAAAGGTGTGCACACACATCAATCTGAGGCCCTTTTCCCAGTCATTTTGATATATGCAGAAGCACAGATTTGCTGGACCATAAGGAACTCTTGTGTTCAGCTTTTCTGAGGAGCCAAACTGTTTCCTCCAGCAGCTACGCCAGTTCAGAACCTGAGCGCAATACTAGACTCTTCAGTAGTGCATCTGCACTCTCTTTGTTTCCTGCCGTCTGGCTCGTGCATCCATCCACCCGGCCCCTTGAGCTGGGTGATTCTAATAGTCCGTTGTGCCGACTAGTTTTATGTCAGCTTGACACAAGCTAGACGTACCATCAGGACAGTAATGAGAATAAAGTGCTTCCGTGGATAACGTTTTAGAATCTGGACCAAGGTGCCCTGAAGGTATCTCCCCTCAAGGGAGGAGCTTCACCGCATTCTAAGAGAAGCAATGTTTGGGATCTTGCTTCTGTGGTGCTGGAAATGACCCCCTGGCACGGGGGTGTTGGGGGGTGAAGATGGGGACAGCAACACTAGCAGTCACGAGATGCATGGCCTGGCCTCATTAAATGTTGCTGAATCTTCATGAGTCGTTCTTGGTGTGAGGCCTCTGTTTGCTAACTTCTATGGATTGAAGATCCCAGGGCAGTGAGAACGGAGCGAAGACCGCATTTCACAGCGATTTTACAGAGCCACGGAGATATGCACGTACGCGGGCAACATGGCACTCAGCTCACGTACACGCTCAATAAACAAGAATATTGCTATCGTTATCGTGGTCAAGGGACGTACAAAATGTCTGACAGATAACGGACTGGCTGATGCGGGAGGGGCAGGCATGGAGCAGACAAACATGAACATGCACTGCCCTACCTCACGGCCCACAGTTCCCAGCCAAGCGTAAGGAGTGGAAAAGGCATGAAGTGAGCTGGAGCTCTGTCGGACGGTTTCTGTCTGGTCTTTCTGGTTCCATCTACTGAATGGAAGCAGCGCTTCCTTATTCTACAGGCTCAGATGGCTTCGTGTGGCCCGATTTTCTTTGTCAGTCTGTTGTTTGATATCCACCCATGCTGCCTAATTTTATTTCGGCTCGACACGGTCTCGAGTGCTCTGAGAGGAGGAAACCCCAGTTGAGGAAATGCTTTATGATCACGCTGTACCTCATTTTCTTAAGTAGTTACTGGTGGGGGAGGGCCCATCCCATTGTGGGTAAGGTCATCGCTGGGCTGGGTGTCCTGGGTTTTGTAAGAAAGCGAGCCGTGGAGAGAAAGCCAGTAAGCAGCACCCTTCCATGGCCTCTGCATTTAGGTTCCAGCCCTACCTGAGGGCCCGCCCGGACTTCCTTTCATGATGGACCGCAATGTGCAAGTTTGTAATTTTTTTTATATTTGTGATATGTATCAATCTGAGAACTTGGGGATGAACCATGAAATGGAAAGGTTGTGTCTTAAAAGTGTTGGTTGTAAACTGACAAGGAGTCACTTGTCCTGGCTTATATGTCAACTTGAAACAGGCTAGAGCCATCGGAGAGGAGGAAACCCCCGTTGAAAAGAATGCTTCCATAAGTTCGGGCTGAAGGCAAGCCTGTAGAGCATTTCTCAATGATTGATGTGAAAGGACCGGGTCCATTGTGGGTGGTACCATTCCCTAGGCTGGCGGTCCCCGGTTCTACAAGAAAGCAGCCTGAGCAAGCCATGGGGAGCAAGCCAGTAAGCAGCATCCCTTCATGGCCTCTGCATCAGCTCCTGCCTCTGCGTTCCAGCCCTACTTGAGTTCCTGACTTCCTTTAGTGATGGACTGTGATGTGGGAGTGTAAATCAAATTAACTCTTTCCTGCACACGTTGCTTTTGGTCATGTTGTTTCAGGGTTGCATTAAGTAACCCTAACTGAGACACCGACTAAACACACCTTACATCAGTAGTAACTGGGTTATGGATGGCTCTAGAATTTGTTACAGGGAAGCAGGAGTGAGGTGTTGCTCAACATTACCCAGTGGGTGCCTGTGTGGTTCTGTTATTGGCTTTGGGGTGAAAGGAATCATCACTTAAATCTCAGAAGGCAAGCTGTTTGTGGCCACTGGGCAGTAAAGGGTTTGTGTGGTTTCATGGAGGATTCATCAGGGCTAGCGGCGCAGCCTTAGTCTCCGGATCCGCTCTGTTTCCCTGGTCTCCTCTTGGGCTTTCTGCATTGTCTTCAAGTAAGTATCCCTGGGCTCCTTTAACCTGCAACTTCCTGTAAGGCCCTCAAGGGTTTTTTTTTTTGAAGTCCCTTGGTGGTGTTGTTCTGCGGAGCGCCAGCAGGTGTCAGCACGTCTCAAGGAGTAAAATACCCGGTGCCGGCCGGGCACCTGTTCTTTTGTTAATTAAATTTGGGTGGGATGAGGTAGGGAAACCATGAAGAAAATTATCAGTGTCTTTAAACAGTGCCAGCATCAGCGTGCCTGGGCTGCTTTCAAGAGGCAGCTCCATCTCCTGAAATCCTTTCAGAGCTTGCGATGTGTACAGCAGGGGCAACTCCGCCATTTTTGCTGCCAAAATAATATATGCTCAGGAGCATAGGTAAAATGTAAAATGGAGAATGGTTGTATAACTACCTCACAGAAGGAAATGTGAGGAGGCAGACTTATAAACGTCAGTCATGTATGCTCTAAGCGCAGAGTGGTCATCCTTTGCTGGAGACACTATTGGATGGCACCTCTCATGGCTGGCAACAGGCTACCTAATAATTAGCATGTTGATTGACTGCCACGAATGGAACTTGTCACTTAGGGTAAAAGAAGATACGAAGAGGAAATCCTTGCTGGATTATATTGGTAGCTCTGAGAACAGGCTGCATCCTGGGACATTTCCTTTACTGGGGTGACCTGAGGTACAGCCCACACCCCAGACATTGGTACCAGGAGACAGAAGCAGGAGAACCAGCAGAGGTTTGGAAAGGCTTGTTCCCTACAGTCTGTCTTGCTTTGGAGAGAGAGGAAGTAGGGAGAGAAGGATGAGGATGGGAGGGGAGGGGAAAGGAGGGAGAGAGAAAAGGGGAAAGAGAGGAGAGAGCGCTTTCAAATGTGTCTGTTGGGATTAGGGTAGTAGGATGTAGTCTCCAGTAGAGGCAGGGGATCTGGAAGCTTCAGGTCTGTTCTTACCCCCCCTCCTCAAGGATAGAGTTTGCTCACTGCCCTCTTCCACTGGAGCCTGATAATGTTCTTGCTAATGGGGCACCACTCCAATCTCTGCCCTATGGCCTGTTGGATCTTCCTCTGCCTCGATTTTTTAAGGACATGGGACAACGTTCAGGGCATACCCAGCCAATCCAGTTTAGTATGGTCTTCACTTCCCAAGATCCTTTGCACAAGGACCCCTGCAAAGACTTTCTCACGAAAGGTATCATTATGGGTTTCACAGAACAGGACAGGGTGTCTTTGGGAACTGTTTTTCAGCTATAGCAGTGGGAACTGGGGATTCTGATTTACAGCTAGACTTGGAGCCTAACAGACAGGAAGGGAAATCACCTGAGTGGATATTTTTGCTGCCATCTTTACTTCTCTGCCTAACAGGGTGTGTTTAGAGCATTGGAAGGGCCTTTTCAGCTGAGCAAACATGGGACGGGAGAATGTCAGAGCTATGGAAGCCACTACAATGGAACATGAAGCCTTCCAAGGAAGCCCACAAGGTCTGCAAAACTGGAAGAGCATCCGGAAGAGGGCTTGGCAAATATTTCTTGCAACTGCTTCACTCTGTTGTGAGCGGGAGGCAGTTGCAAAGGGCAGGCTCGCCTTGGCTGTGGCTCCACCCCAGCACAACCTCCCTGCATCGCTTGCTAAGAAGGACTTAAACCCCTGCTGGCACCTCAGGGAAAACAAACATTCCCCAACTCTGAAAGGGCTATTATTTCCAACAAGTGCATGAAAAATGAATGTGCTGTGGAACATGGGTAAAAGGAAAACTTGAACTATTGGGGCTGGTATTAGTTACATTTATTTGTGCAGAAGAGCGTGTCAGATTTCTCGGGACTGGAGTTAGGGGTGCTGGGAATAAAACCCAGGTCCTCTACAAAAGCCGTACCTGTTCTTAACTGCCGAGTCATCTCTCTCGTCCCCAGAGACATGAATCCTTAAGATAGGTCCCTTGGAGAAGAGGACATCAAGATGGAACTCTGTGTACGCACGACTGACTGGAGGAGAGACTCCAGACAAGGAGGAAACAGTGATGTAACACTGCGACGTACTAAAAGGAGAGGAGAGGGAGTGTTGGAAGCAGGACTTGTCTGCACAGCAGCTCTAAGTCTCAGTCAGACTTAGAGTCGGGAAGCCTCTGCACAAATGGCCAACACGGGTTCCTCACACTGAGCAGGAGTGGCCTGGCTCCCACATCCTTCCTGCTTGGATCAGACTCGGGGAAAGATGACCTTCAAATGAAAGCCCCAGTGGGTCAAAGGTGTGGCAGGCGTTGGCTCTCCACCAGCCCTACTTCTTGTATTGGATTTCAGCATTTCCCAATGGTGCACTTAAAGTGGGAATTTCTGGTTTTGTTGGAGACCCAGTTGTGTCCTGTGATATTTTTCTGGAGACTGTCTTATGAGAGGCTGTTTGGCTGAGAACAGTCACGTGTTTCTCTGGAAGCTGCCTGGTAGAAGGGCACCTGATGATGTTTTGCTGGGGTGGATGGTTGACAGGACATGTGATATTTGGAAAAACTGTAAGTATAACCTAACAGACAGTGGGTGATGCTCTGGCATTAGTTCACCTTGTGTAATTCACTGTTCTTTGTGACTTTGTAGAGAGAAATGCACCAAAGAACTCCTGATGGTGGTCTGGCTGCTTCTTGCTGTGTCTGTGGACTTGGGTCAATTGGTGGAGCCTTGCGGTTTCCTCTGGATTGAGCTGCCATGGCTGATTTGTGAATGGTGATTGCCATGTGGACTAGACTGCTGCTGCTTGCTACTGAGTTGGCCTTTGGCTCATGGACTGAACTGCTGACAATTTGTCGTGTTTTATAAAAAGAAAGAGAAGAGAAGGATATGTTTGTTGGGGGCACAGACTGTATGGTGTGGGGGAAGGGGGTGCCTCTGCAGCCCCATGCTGAGGCATCCCTTCCCCCTAGGTACCAGCCACACAACGATAGTAGTGCAGAATAGAGTTTATTCAGGGCATGGGGAGTTGAGAGAAAGGCAGAGAGAGAGAGAGAGAGAGAGAGAGAGAGAGAGAGAGAGAGAGAGAAGCCATGGGTATGTGGAAAGAAAGGGGGGATTGGGGGGGAAGGGTAAGGAGCAGGAACAAGAATAAGAGAGCAAGAGAGAGGAGGGAGCAAGCAGCCCCTTTTATAGTGAGTCAGGCATACCTGGCTGTTGCTAGGTAACTGTGGGTGGAGCCTAGGCAAAATGCCAACAACAGTGAAAATTGAAATAACTCCAACAAATTATTTCTAAATAGGTCCACAGCCCACGGTTCCTATTTACCTTTCTTTCCCACCACCTCTGGTGGATGGTGGGCTGAAAGGGAGAGTAAAGCAATTAAGGACCCTTATTAAATTAGGTACACAAGCATACAGGCCCATTCTCTCTAATAGAGTTCAGCTAATGATCCAATCATTTATTTAAAAACATATCAAAGGGCTGGGGATAGGCCAGTCAGTAAAGTGGCTGCAGGCATAAGGACCTGCATTCAGATCTCCAGGAATCACACAAAAGGCAGCTTTGGCTTTGTAAACCACATTTGCATTCGTAACCTCCAGAACCTGCCGCAAAGGGGGGGGGGAGACAGGGAGATGGGCGGATCCCTGCCGATTGTTGGCCAGCAAGCCTAGATGAATGAAGGAAATTCAGCTTCAGCTTCAGTGAGAAATCCTGTCTCAAAAAACAAAAGGCGGGGTTGGGGATTTAGCTCAGTGGTAGAGCACTTGCCTAGCAAGCGCAAGGCCCTGGGTTCGGTCCCCAGCTCCGAAAAAAAAAAAAAAAAAAAAAAAAAAAAAAAAAAAAAGGCAGGGAGCGATCACAGAAGAAGCCCTCCGGTCATCGAGCTCTGGCTTCCCTGTGCACATACCCGTGAACGTGCACATACACCGTATAGATAAACAAACAGATGCTATGCCAGAAAAACGCATAAAATCATTACCAAGTATGCAGACTTTTACTGAAGAACTGGGGGTAGAAGGGCAAGGGATGGGTTAGATTGGGGGTTCTCAACCTGTGGGTCGAGACCCCTCTGGCAACCCTCCATCTCCAAAAGTATTTACATGGCGAGTCATACAGAAGCCAAATGAAAGTTATGAGGCATCAGCGAAAATAATTTTATGACTGGGGGTGTCACCACTGTGTTCAAGGGTGGTAGCCGTTGAGAACCTCTGGTTTAGATGAAGAGGTAAGGGACTCACAGGACGGCTCAGAGTCTGAGTCTCTGGAACATATTGGACCCTCAATGTTTTCTTGCATAAAATGACACTTAGACTTGCCAAAGCAAAGCCAGAATCTGAGGTGTCCACTCCCCAACTCGGCTACTTGCCAACCAGGTAATCTGGTAATGTCATCTCTAGAGATAAAACGTCCCCAAACATTGGGTATCAGTTTCCCTATAGGATTTGTCATGCTTCTCAATAGTAAGGGATAAGAATGAGTGGCTAAGGAAAAAACTATAAAATGTTGACTATAGGATTTGTTGAGGGCTGAGGCTGCAGCTTAGTGGCACAGCGCTAGCCCAGGCTATACAAAGTCGTGGGTCTCATGCCCAGTCCCTCCACAAGAGAGACTTTTGTGTATCATTATTAATAAAGACTCCATATAACTCCCAAGTCCCTTATAACAGTCCCACAGGTGGGACTTCTCTCAGCCGCAGTGTCATTGCACCCCAAGGACCCTGCAAGTCCTTCCTTTGTCTTGGCCAGGTCTCAGGTGATTCATGCCTTTATTAGTGTCCCTGCTTCTCCTACAGAGACTACCCATCCTCTGCCAACCCCTCTCACCGAAGGAGATGGTTTTATTTGACATTGCCCCTGCAGAGATGTGGCCGGCTGTGCTTAATTGAGTCCCAGATGCCCTTTATATTTAAACTCCATCATTAGTTCGTGTACAACAAAGAGAAGAAAACGCTGCCGAGGTTGAGTGGTAGTTTTGACAGTTGGATGGAGAAGTCTCCCCAGTGCAACCGGAGTCAGTAGGGTGTCCATAAAGCCAGAAGCTCTGTCATGCTAATGAATGTCGGCCAACGCTACCGTGCCCTTGCCTGGGTACACTTGGACTAACGAAACTGTAAAATACTTGATTTGTTTTTGCAAAGGGCTGTGCGATAGTAAACCTTTCCCCCAGAATGAATATTCACTCCACTCATAACAAGTAGTATGGTCCTGCTCTGGACCCTCTCCGGAACACACGGTAAGTTTTCCTGTCAGTGCGAACCCCTCCGGGATGATCTTGCTGAAGACAGGGCAATTAAACCCGACACGTGGAGTTGAAACAAAGCACAAAAATCCTGAGGAAGAAGTGACAACAGCAGCAGCTGTGGACAAGTTTGAGCATGCAGGCACTGACAAGCCGGCCATGCTCCTGCCTTGGGGTCACGTGCATGCCAGGAGGGTTGGGTGCTGGGGTGGACAGAAACTGTAAAATGCTCGGATCAATGCTAAATTCAGAGTTATTTCTGATTCCTAGGCTTCCCCCTTTCCTGCTTCATTCTCTACTTGTAGCATTTTCTTCAGGGACCGATTGTACCACTGAAAGGTGGGGAATTAGCTTCGGGTTTTAGGAAGTGAATTATGTGCCCCACCCTGCTCTCTCCAGATTCCTGCCTGAGTCATGCAGACAGCTCTCACCTAAGAGCTGGTTGGAGACTCTCCGCCCTGAGGATGCTTGGCACTCTCCAGCCAGGCCACTTATCCACTTTCTCAGAAGCCCCAGCGTTATAATTCTTTCTGGCACCTTCCCCAGCATAGCAGTGTCTTCCTTATAAAGTGGGGGTCCTGCTGGGATGCTTGTGGCTTTAGTAATGTGCTGAGCCTGGCACTTGATGGTAGTCTGGAGGACATCTGCAGTGTGCTCTGCGGTGATAAGCCACGCAGGTCGGAGATGCCTGGAATCCTCCCGTGAGAGAGGACGTCTGGTGCTGAGGAGACTGAATTGCACCGTTGCATCACGCAGTTGGGGGAGGGGAAGGTGGCCTGGCAGTTTCCACTAAGTTACTCCATGGGCCACATGATCAGCGTTGGCCCTGGAACACAGTGTCATTGGAAAGAGGGGACAGGATAAATAAACACACAAAGAATTTAGATCACTAGTTCCACAGCTCCCAAAATATTTTCCATGCAAAAACATTTCAGTTTCCAGGGTTGCCCCCACCACCACCAATTGTTTTATTGTGCTAAAACATGGAGATAACATTTATTATTGAAACCATTTTTAACTAAACAGTTCAGTGATGCTAAAAATACTCATAGTGTTGTGTAAGCACTGCGGCCACCCACCTTCATAACGTTTTTCATCTGCTAAAACCAATGTTCAAAACCCACTAATAATAACCCCTGGTTTCCCCTTGCATCCCTGCGAACATCTTTTCATAGTATAATTGTCTTTTCCAAAAGAAAAAATATTTAATTTGGAAAATTGTATTATTGAACATTTTTATAGATGTTAAAAATTTGGGGATTGACATGTAATAATTGTTCATGCTTGTGATATTTTAGCATTTTTAACATGCATTGAGTAGACACTGATCTAGTCAAGGTAATTAGCACCTCCCTGTCCTTGTCATTTATTTATCTTTGGAAACTTGGAGCTCCCCCTTCTAGGATTTTCGTATGCACCCACCCCAATGACTCTGCCTGTTCTATGAGGCAGGCACTCACCTCCTTATATCTCATTGGTTCTCAACCTTCCTAGTGCTGTGGCCCTTTAATACACTTCTTCATATTACAGTGACCCCCCAAACATAAAATTACTTTTATTGCTATATTGCAACTATAACTTTGCTACTGTTATGAGTCATAAGGCAAACATTTTTGAAGATAGAGGTTTGCCAAAGGGGTCTTGACCCACAGGTTGAGAACTACTGTGTTATCTCTTCCTGAGCTCAGTGGTAAAATCTGGACAGAAAACATTGCAAACAGTGCTGGGATCAGGTGCCTCATTTGTTGTATAAACTTGGGTCACCATCACCGTGAATCTTAACGAGGTTAACATTTATAGCTAGTGATCCCCTATCTGGTTACAGTTGTTTCCCTAGTGTATTTTAAGAGATACGCTGTTCTGTTTCGGTGTGTCCCATGTCTACACACGTACTGGGTGTCTATGACCCCTCCCACATTGCATATGGATGTCACACTTTTTGACACTTGTCCCCTTTGGGAATGTCTTGTGGTGACTTTAGGTTGCTCGTGGGTGGCTATGAAACAGTTCCTTCCAGTCTACCAAATAGAGCAGGTGGGTTTTTGTGTCCCTGTTGAGTAATTCTGGAGGAGACGATTAATGTGACAATATAGCAAGATGAACTCTTTGCCCATGAGAGCAGGTCAACTGGACAAAGAAAGGGATTAGATGTGATGTGGCAATTGCAATTTTGCACATTCATAGGACTCCATGAGGCTGAAGAGTTGATGTTGGTTAAGTTGAAACTTTAAGACATGGTGTTGCAGTAAATATTAAAAGAGAACTCAGGGCACCAGGCACCGTGCCACACTACCTCCTGTTACTCTGTCTCGGGTGGTCTCTCCGCCTCCATGGCTAGCCCCACACTGACGCGGGCTATTCTCTGGCCCAGCAGCGGCCACCCTCTCGTAACTCTGTTCCCATTCTCAGCATCCACCCACTGTGGTTATTGTCACAATTCCCAGTACCCCGGTAAAATCTAGAAGCTTGTAATTTATCAATCAGATTTATATCAGTAAATTCTCACTCCACAAAACCTCCACACAATAAACTCACAGCCAATTGATATTGATATAACCTGCCCACCTAGATAAGACAAATTGTCCTATAAAAAATCCATCCCGTATGTGGCCATTTAAAGCCACACAGATCTGGGTCATCCTTCTCTGCCTCTGTCTTGGTTCTTCTTCTACCTTCTCATCTCTCCCGCCTTACAAAAACCCTGCCTGCACCTTTCTTTTTTACTTCCCAGTCACAGGCCTTGCCTTATGTTGTGCCTGCCCTCACCTGCATACAGACATCAATCCACACATCGTTGGATTGTTGGCCTACTACCGTAGAGATTCAGAGAAAGGAAAGAAATCCAACACAAGAGCTCTGTTAGAAAACACACTGAGTAGCCTGGCAGTGGTGGTGCATTACCAAAGGAAAAGAAACAAAAGGGAAAGAAAAGGAAATACACTGAGTTATAATTAAACCTTTTGAGTAACATTTGCATAGACTTGTACTCAAGCTGGATGGCTGACTTCCGTCCATCCTTTCTTCCTTTCCTTTTCTTCTTAAGTTTTGCTGCATAACCCAAGCTAGCATTTAACTTTAAATGCTTCTGTCTTTGCTCTCTACTCACTGGAATTACAGGGGAAACCACCATTCCTAGTTCTGGACTTCTTTTCTAATACATGGTTCCAGGTAGAATGAATTACACTAGACTTATTTTAGGCACCTAAAACATTTTATATATTGTCTTTATGAAAAGTATTTTAGAAGAAATAATAGCATACAATGTAATTTTAATATTTAAATACTTTATATCATTTCATTTATTACTTGTAATATGTTAGTTAAATACATTAGATTATTCAACGTGACAAATTGCTACAAACATAGATACTTACGCAACACCATTGTTCATGCAAGTTTCTGTAAGTCAGACATCCAGGCAAGGCCCGGCTGGTTCTTCAGCTCCGGTTTACATGAATCTGACTCATGATGACAGTCAAAGCTGAGTTTTGTGAGATTCAAAGTCTATATCAGTCACTATTGGTGGGAGGATATACCTCCTTCTAGCTTTAGAACTCAAGAGAGTGTCACATCTTCAAGGATGACCAGCGAGTCTGTCTAGCTTCGAATTTCACTAACATAACTTAAAGCGTTCATCTGATTAAGTCAGGCTCATCCAGAATAGTCTTTCTCCGGACTAACTTAAAGTTAACTCCTCTGACTTAAACGATCGTATTGTGATGTCACATCCTAATCACAAGTCTTTTTCACACTCAGGGAGAGATGACTACACAGAGCTCTACACAAGGGGCAGCATTTGGGGCCTGTGGTAGAGTTCTATCTATCTGCCAAATGAAGTAAACACATGTTTAGCAACTTGAGATCTCTGTGAAGTAAATATCACCAGATAAACCCAGCCGCTCCAAGCAAGAAGAAAGCTCAGAGTACGATAATCAAATGTCAAGGGTGCAACTCGAAATGTAACGTCATACAGAGCTCTCAGGTATAGATTTGTGAGGTAGATCTGTCTGGAGCAATATTTAGTCTGGGGTAGATTACTTCCCACTACTGAGTAATGCGTTCTAGGGATATTTTTTCTACTATGAGATTTTTGACTTTTTTCCAGATAGGCTAGTTGGGAGTGGAGATAGCCTTCCCTGAGGAGCAATGGCTAACCCAATCCTCTCAGCGTTTCCCCTCTAGCATTGTGCAGTATCTTCATATGCACGAAGACACAGCTGATGCAAGGGGACCCTTCATATCTCCAAGGTCCTGTCTGCGCACCTCTCTTCTCTGGGTCTCTTTTTACGAAACTGTAGCTGCCTGGTGTTTTGGACTCTCCATTTTCTTGCCCTAGGAAGTCAACCATTGTCTGCTTGGGTTTCCCTTCCAGGACGAGGGCTAGTCTCATCTCCTTTGCTGCTCATCTCTGTTATATGAGACCGTTTCACTAAGATTCTTGTCTCACATAGTTTGTGTTTTCTGTCTGTGTGTGTTCATGTCAGGCAAAGGTAAAAATCTGTTCTTGGTGCTCTCTCCTGGGCAGATGCAATTCTTCAAGCAACAGCTCTTTGCACGCATTTAAAATGATCCCTCAGTCTCTGACTGACAGGCAAATGAGGTACTGGGAGGCCGAAGATGGAAGCCCATGGCTAGCCTGTCTCTGCTCATGATGTGGACCCCGTGGGAGGGCACACAGCCCTCATTTCTTACAAAGGGGTTCTAATAGCATCTTTCCAGCATAGAGCATTACTCGGGGATAATTACATTATAAGCACTGATGGGAATTATAATCGCAATTATGCCAATTTCTCTATTTACTGCCCAGGGTTGCTAGCACTTGAGCAATTAGAATTTATTAAGTGTAGCTACTTACCCATAAGTCTGCTTTAGAAACACCACCTCATATAGTATTTACCTTTTAAAAATGTCCAAGGAAGGCATATGTTTTTATAAAAAGGCTTCTTTGTCTTTATTTTTCTGTGACAGAACAAGAAAGGGAAATATGCCTTGTGTCTATTTTGACCCATCTACCAGATAGCCAGGCCTCTGTGGAGCTCCTGAGGAAAGATGTTAGAGAATGTTTTCTGAGGAACTGCCTCAGAGCTCCGATACAAACAGCTCGTACGGTGCACGGCAGCAAATAAGAGAGTTGGTCACACGAGAAGACAGCAAATGCAATCAGGACAGGGAACTCAGACATATGCAAGGCCTCTTTATTTACACGACTCCAAATCGTAGCTTTATAATGTGGAGAACCGTAAAAAGCTGATCCTCCGAATGGACGCAGAACTAAATGAGGCAGACTCAGATGTTTACATTATTGTCACCAGTAAAACGAAACGTGAAATGCTACTGACTAGTCCCGAGTCCTTATATTTCTCTGACCCCAATCTCCCTAGAATGCGGTGACTTCATTGACACTCCTTTTACACATGGATCTGACTATATTTTAGAAAGCTTTGTACCGAAGCAGGCTTCCATATGGCCTTTTTAAAGGTCTGTCATGTTAGCTATCTCTTCCCACACTCCCCCTCTCCCCTACCTTCCACCCTCTGTACCGTTTAACCCTTCCTGTCCTGTTATTCCTCTTTCCCCTTCCCACCACCTGTGTTCTATCCTCCTCCTAAAACATTCCCCACCACAGTCCCTTACTGCTTTCTAGATGTCTATGAGCTGAGAGGTTTGAACACATATCTGAAGAAAAGCTAGCACACACACAAAAGGGAGAATTCGTGATTTATTTTTTGTCTTCCTGGACCTGGTTTCCTCACTCAGGGGCAACTGATTCCAGGTCCTTTTAGTTACATAAAATTCAAATACTTTTTTATTTTTTTCCAGATGAGCAGAAGTCCGCTGTGTATCTGCACCGCATTTTCATTACCTGTTCACCGTCGGTAGACATTGGGGCTGTTTTTGTACTTCCTAGCTGCTAGGAAGAGAGCAGTAATGAGCACAGACGAAAAGGTATTTCTGTGGTAGGACATAGAGTTCCTTGGGTGTGTGCGCGGCAGATGGAGAGCTCAATCATAGAGCAGACCTACTTCTAGCCTTTTGAGGACTCTTCCCGCCGATTCTCACGGTGGTACCACCCCAACCAGCAGTGAGTACAGGGTCCTCTTTCCCCACAACTTATTATACTTGATGCTTCCTTCGTATATGCACAATATGTCAAAATAATACACAAATGCAGCTAGTAAATGCATACATTTAACGACAAATATGTCTAAAAGTCTCGAGTGCCATAATAGTGGCCTGGTTTCAGAGTCCCATACAGAATGTATGTACAATGGAGTCTAGGAGTGAAACAGGCTGAATTATTATTATTATTATTATTATTATTATTATTATTAATCTTTTTCCACTTGTGACCCCCACTTTCATCTGAGAACATAAGTGTCTAAAGTAGATAAGCAAAACAAACATTTACTGAGAGTGAAATACATTTTAAAACAATTATTTGGCATACTAATTTTTACCACTCATCAGTGAAGAAGACAAAATTTCAGGTTAATGAGACAGATGCATGTGCCTGTTTTTACACAAAGAATTAAATTTTGGCTGAGTCTTTGATGCTGCAGGGTGCACAGCATTTTCGATGTTTTTCAGAGTTGACATATTTCAGTTTTACAATCATCCATGCTGGCGACACTGCTCTGCGTAGACACACAGGACAAATGGCAGAAGTAAACTTATAGCCATTTGAGAAATTGATGGAAATTGTGTCCAAAACTCAAGCCAAGGACTTTTTATGAAGGTCAGGTAAGCCCCTTAAAAAGTAATTTTTAAAGTCAAGCATTCTAACGGAATGCAATCCCAAAATGTACTAACGTGATACCCATATACTAAAGAATGACGGTAAGAAAATAGTAAATGTCTCTGTTTTCTGTGGTTAAACCACTGTGCTTCTGTAAAGGCAGAGCGAAACACTAGATAATGCACAGTAAAGACAGTTCCCTCCATCACATACAGTACCCTAGAATCTGAGGTGCAGGATTCAGGCAGCATTGGTTAACACCGGCTTACATGAGGACATGTCTAACGTAAGGTGAGCGGTCGTGCGTCAGAATGCAGGCTGCAGGGGAGCTGTGTGAGGAACGCTGGTGAGCCCGGCCAGAAACACACGAGACTCATTACATGCTTGAGTTCCGGTTTTCAGTTTTCGTGCAGCCGGAAACCTTTTACTGTTGCCGGAACGTTCCCGATGCTTAGTCACGTGATTTCACATGGGCTCGTGGCTTACAGTTTCAGAAGCTGCGTGGTGTACGGCGCATAAGTTTGCACAACTGTCCTCTGATAGTCACATGATGGGATCAGCCGATGTTGTAATTATTGAAGTGTATCCCACCGGTAAGTGAGGAGTCTCAAACTCCCAGTAGGAGTTTTCAACACCGGAGCCAATCGGGTGATGCCAGCATGGAGACATTGATGATAACCATAAACTAAAGTTTAAGGCTCCAGATACAATAATTCTCAAAAAAAAAAACAAAAAACAAAAACCAAAAACAGGGGTTGGGGATTTAGCTCAGTGGTAGAGCGCTTGCCTAGGAAGCGCAAGGCCCTGGGTTCGGTCCCCAGCTCCGAAAAAAATAAAAAAATAAAAAAATAAAAACCAAAAAAAACAAAAACAAACAAACAAACAAAAAAAAAAAACCAACAACAACATCAAAAAACCCAGCCTGAGCCCTCACCCCTCCACATTACTCTCTTGGGTACCATTTCCAGTAGTGCTGTAAACATCCATACACTCTGGTCTTGAGCTTTCTTCTGTGTCCCCACTTCTGTACTCCATAGTCCTCACATCTCCATAGATTTGCAGTGACTATGTGTATATCTTTATACCATATCACACAGTGGCGATTTTGCAAACCAACACAGATATTTACAAATACTAGGCACTGTTGGAGCTAGCGGTAGAAAGAATACATAGGGCCAGTAATTTTTTATTTCAGTCCGTCTCATTCAAAGGTACAAAATAGTATGACAGTCTCAACAGGGGTTCTCTGTGTAGCCCTGGCTGTCCTGGGACTCTATCAGCCTGGCCTCAAACTCAGGGATCTGCCTGTCTGTGCCTATCAAGCTCTGGGATTAAAGGAGTGTGTCACCACCACCCAGATCAGCATTTACCTTTTTAAAGGAGAGTTTTCCAGTAGTGAGGGGTGCCCTCTTGGCCTGTCTCCCCTCCTTGTTTGACATACTGTCATTCATTTGTGTTAGCATTTCTTCTAGGCTCTACCCCACGGTTACCTGGCAACAGCCAGGTATGCCTGACTCACTCTAAAAGGGGTTGTTTGCCCCCTCCTCGCTCTCTTGCTCTCTTCCCCTCTTCTCTCTCTGTCCCTTCTCTTCCCATTCCCCTCCCTCCTCTCTCCATGTGCTCATGGCTGGCCTCTACTCCTCTACTCTCGTTCTCTGTCTCTACTACCCCCTCAACTCCCCTCCCCAAGCCCTAAATAAACTATTCCATATTATATCCGCCATGTGGCTGGTACCTCAGGGGCAAAGGATGCTCAGAATGGACCCACAGAGGCACCCCCTTCCCCTGCACCATACCGAGCCTCTACCAAACACATCCCTGACTTTCCTTTGTCTTTTTATAAAACACAGCAATTTGTGCCTGTAGATTTTTACCTTTACCTCAAATTTTAGTTTGTCCACATCCCCTGGCCCTGAGGTAAGTTTTCTTGGAACAGTAGCTCTTAGAGAAAGCAACTGATCTTCTAAACACAACTCTCAAAGTTGAGATTTGCAAAAAGCTTTAGCTTCCAGTTCTAGAACGGAGAGAGAGGACGTGCAAGTTGTCATTTATTCCATCCCCCCCCCCCATTTATAAACTTAGTAGCCAAAACAGGCTACTCCAAAGAACCGCCACAGGGGACACACAAGCAGCCCACATCGGGCCACTCCTCATGAGGACATTCTGAGAAAACTGGGCTGCCATCTGACCATGTAACTTCGGAAACAGACAGTGTAGGTCAAGATTCCTACGAAGTGGACAGCCCTGCTGGGGCAGTTGTGGAGGTGTGGAGAACATTGCTCTTCTCTTTAGATCAGCACCTAATTTAGAAGTCAGGATGCTCTGACACCTCTGTAGGTCTGGGAGGCTGTCTCGGCTGAAGACGCTGGAATGCTGAACAAGCTTTTGCCTGAGCACACACCGAGGGAACAATTCCTGACATCATGAATGTGACCCTGCTCTCCTTGTACTGGAAAAAAAAATAAGAAAAGAAAGGGAGAAGACTTGAATCCTGGCCAGTTAATAATGCAGACCACTGGTTTGTGTCACACTGAATCTAAGGTAGACGTCTGCTCCCAAAAATGATCTATGCCATCGGGAAGCGCATGCCCTTCTCCCGCCATGCATTTGTCTTTTAAGGCTCAGCTACCTTGAAGTCACCTCTTTAAACCAGTGGCAACAACACCTCAAATTAGTCTCCATTCACAAATTATCTCCCATGGAAGCAGCCTCCCCCGGGAAAACATTCAGCCTATTTAACTGGAGAGGAGCCGTTGCCAAGACGTTAGCTTGGAGGAGCACAGTAATTAAATGGTGATAATATTTAGGACCTTGCAGGTATAACAAAGGAACCTTTCTTTGTCTTGGGTGGGGACATCTTGCCTGTGTCTGGGAAAGGAGACAAGTATGGGGCGGGGGTAGGCGGAAAGGAGCTCTTGTGGGGGTGTGAGAAAGAGGAAGAGGAGACAGAAAGGAGGAGGCAACTTCTGGGGGTGAAACTCGAGGCAAGACTAATGCCACCAGGAGGGACAGAGACTTAATGTTGATAGTCATCAGAGATGGCCCTGAGGCGTTTCATCCAGAGACATTAGAATAGGTGAGATGGAACAAAGCCACCAGTCCTTGTTAAATGGTTCATTGTCTGTGGAGGAATGGGAGGGAGAGGCGGAGGCTTTTTTTGAGCGAGTCTTACACCGTACAGGCCGGAGACAATAGGCTGGAAGAGCCTTCAGCTGTAGCCCCCTTTCACGGTCTTGTCCTGCTGAGAAGAAAGGCCTGCAAAGATTGAAATCTAAGGCCTATTAACCAGACTTTCCTCCTTCAGGCCATGTGACTCTCTAAACAATCAATCATCCATCTAGAAAAGAAGGCTGTTCCCTTGTCCGCCAGCCTGCCCTCCAGCCTGCATAGCCCCATGTGTACCAAGAAGGAGGTGCCCACCATGTGGGCCTACCGGTGTGTCCACACGCCAGCAGTCTGGTCTGCCGCTGTGTGCATCGGGCTCAAAAGCTAGGCTGGTACGGAGATCGAAGTTATGCATACATCCTCCAACTCTCATAAGTAATGACATCTGTGCCAGTTCCTTCGGCTCAAGCCATTTCAGGTTCGGCCTAACAAGAGGATAAGCAGAATTGTGCAGCTTCCAGCTCAGAGCCAGGAAAAGCATATGGGAAGAGTCTGCGTGCTTCCGCCATTACTGCCTGAACTGGAAGAATGCCACGGAGGCCCTAGTCCCTCATCAACCTCTCCACACTCTGCTAGAATTGAACTCCGGCTAAGAGAGTTTGAACCTCGGCAGGTCTCTGTGGAGTCAAATCGAGACTCTCCGCGTGGGAGGCAGGGACTGTATACAGAGAGCAAGAGGAAAGCAGAGAGGAAGGAGAGCGCAGCATTTTCTCCTACCCAAGAAGAACACATCTGACATGGCTAGCTTGCACATCTAGTACTGTCTGCTTTTGACGAGGCATAGGAGTGGGGAACCCGTGAAGGAAGGGGAGTAGGAGAGAGCCTTCCCAGGGCTCTTGTTTTTTTTATTTTATTTTGTTTTTAATTTTGAAGTCAAGACATACTTCATTATAGAGAACTTAAGAGAGCACACAAGGATCTTACGGAGGAATTTAATCCTAATAACTTAAAATTAAAGATAAAAAGCATCAGCCTTTTGGAGAATTTTAGCATTTACTTGTAATTAAACATCCTGCTTTCGCCTCTTTGCAGTCCTTTGGAGGGCATTTTCCAAGGGCATTGCAACATCTGCGGAATCATGTCCTTTAAAAAAAAGCGGCTGACTCACATTTTGCAGCAGGGATAATCTGTAAGCTATTTGAACATTTCCTAACTCCAGGAATATGGATTTCTCCCCACCCTATGTACAAGAAAGGCTTCAGTGCTTGCAATGGTTTGCCTATTGTGCGTGTGTGGGACTGCATGAGATTCTGAAAGGGTAGTCATAGGAGCAGAGCTGCTAAATTCATTCTCATTGTGCTTCTAAAACCCAGCAGGCAAAGTATCACACTGGGCAGGCTAGCATTGTGCAGTGGGTAGGTATCTTTGTGTGTGTTTGCAGTATCACACATGTATAGTTTTGTGGTGTCTCTATGTTTGTCTGTGTAGTGTGTGTACGTACATGTGTGTGTGTGTGTGTATGTGTTTGTGTAGGGTGTCTCTGTGTTTGTGTATAGTATCTATGTATTTATGTTGCCTATGTATGTTTGTAGTGTTTGTGTGTCCCTGTGTAACACCTCTGTGTGTGTTGTCTGTATTTGTGTGTGTGGTGTCATATGGAGGTACAAATGGGGAGAAGGCTCTAGCTTTGAGTCCCTTGCAATTGGATGGTGCCCCAATCAAATATATCTCATAAAAAAAACATTGTGTGATTGAGGAAGACATCTGAAGCCAACCTCGACTTACATATTCATGCCTGTATGTACACATACACATGAACGTGCACATATACATATACACACAAGAAGAGGCAGTCTTATACACACAGAGAACTCCATATAAAGACAGGTTTCATACTCACTTGAACCAAATGACTTCTAGAAACCTCTGGGTAACAGACCTGGTTAAGGCCCTTCTTTCTATGATGCCTTCAGAGGAAGCAGGACTCTGTCAAGACCTTGACCCCAGACTCTAGGCCTCCAGAATTGTGAGAGAATAAATTTCTGTGGTTCATGAAGTTATATGAAAGAGCAAATAAACATTAACTCTGGAAATAGGTAAATTGCCTATTCACTTTGAAGCTCATAGCCAGTGGTCTGGAAAAACCTTTGGGTTCACCTACGAGGAGCTGCTTAGGGGCGGTTGAATGGTACATGGTGCTGACTTCCACTGTAGTATTGAAATTGCCAAATTTTTAATTTTTATTTAATATTTATTTACATCTCTATCAAAACTTCTTTCCTCACCTCCCAGTCTTTTAATGTTCCTTCCCCCCATACTCCCTTCTCCTCCTCAGAAAAGGGGAGGCCTCCCATGGATATTGACCCCCCTAGGCATGTCAAGTTGCAGTAGGACTAGGCACATCTTCTCCTTTTGAGGATAGACAAGGCAGCCCAGTTAGGGGAAAGGGATATAAAAGCAGTAAACAGAGTCAGAGACAGCCCCTGCTCTTGCTGTTAGGAGTCCCACATGCATGAATGTTACACTTGTGCAGAGGGCTTAGGTCTGTCCCATGCATGGTGGGTGGTTCAGTCTCTGTGGGCTCCATGGGCCCAGGTTAGTTGATTCTGTCAGTTTTCTTTGGTGTCCTTGACCCCTCTGAGCCCCTCCATTCTTCCTCCCTCTCTTCCACAGGCCTCCTCAAGTTCCACCTAATGTCTGGCTGTGGGTCTCTGTATCTCTTTCCATTGGCTGCTGGGTAAAGCCTCTTAGATGACAGGTATGCTAGCCTCCTGTCTACAAGTTTAGGAGAGTATCATTAGGGGTGTCATGAATGGGTGCTCTCTCATGGGATGGCTCTCAAGCTGGGCCAGTCGTTGGTGACCATTTTCTCAATTTCTGCTTTATCTTTGCCCTTGCATATGTTGTAACCAGGACAAATTGTGAGTAGAAGGTTTTGTGGCTGAGTTGCTGTCCCAGTTACTCCATTGGAAGTCTTGCCTGGTTATGGGAGATGGTCATTTCAGGTTCCATATCCCCCAACCCTAGGAGTCTTAGCTAGGGTCACCCTCATAGGTTCCTGAGAGCTTCCCATGTTTCTAGCTCGACCCAGAGATGTCCCCAACCCCACTGATTCCAGTTCTCTCTCCCTCTGTCCTCCCCACACTCATCCTTCCCGTTCCCCTCCCCACCCAGCCCCCTTCATCCATCCACCCCATGTTGAAATCACCACTATTAAAACCTACTGACAGGGAACGGCACAGACACTAACCTACATCTTTTATTTTCATGACATGAAATGCCAGCGTATGCTTTGAAAACCACTATGTTCACAAGTTCTTATGTAAATATCTAGAACATAAGGCCAAAGGTAAGCTTCCAAGACTCCACAAACAGTGCAGGGTACAAAGGACAGACATGCCACCGAAGCTCTTCAGCAAGCTTTGCTCTGCTGAAGGGTTCAGTCTTAGGTAAAGTGGCTTAGTAGCTCTGGATCTCATCCAAGTGATGACAAGATATACTTCATGCCAAGATTCTACCAGAAGCATATATGTAGGAGGCATCACATAATGGTATTGGAAAATTGAGTCATCATGTAGGAAAAGGCAGCCTCAGTGTGCCCACTGCCATCCTCACAGTCAAGTGGAGAAAGGGTTGGGCGTTGGATGGCCCAGAAGAGAAGGATTTCTCACTTTGGGAGGAGAACTGTCATAGTTACTGCTCTATTGCTGTGAAGAGACACCATGGCCAAGGCAACTCTTAGAAAAGAAAGGATTTAATTGGGAGCTGACTTACAGTTTCAGAGGTTTAGTCCATTATCATCATAGCAGGGAACATGGCAGCACACATGGTGCTAGAGTAGCAGGCAGAGAGGGGCGGGGAGAGGGAGGGAGGGGAAGGGAGAGGGAGAGGGAGGGAGAGAGAGGGAGAGGGAGGGAGAGAGAGGGAGAGAGGGAGGGAGAGGGAGGGAGAGGGAGAGGAGACGACACCTCCCAATCCTTCTCAAATAATGCCACTCCTGATAACTAACCGTTCATGTACATGAACCTATGGGGTTGGGGGGAAGGATGCTATTCTTATCCAGAGAACCAGAAAGACTGGGAAAAAGAACCAGAAATCCCACTCTTCTGGGCCATCCAATGCCCATCCCTTTCTCCACTTGACTGTGAGGATGGCAGTGGGCATCCCTCTCTCTATATTGCTCATGTCACATGTTATTTTATTATTTGAAGAGAGAATCCATGGTCTCTGTTATGGAGTTCTGTGACTAGTCCATCTTTCCTCTCTGGAGATGGTAGCCTTTTAAAGAAAGGGAATATGAAGAGCTAAGACAGAACAGTATGAGGAAAAGGACTCAGGGAACCTCAACAAAAGTGCAAATACTAACCCTCGACCCTTGCATTCATCAAACAGATCAATCAAGTCAAAATGCCTGGGTAGGGCTATAGCTTAGTGATGGGGTCCTTGCATGTGCATGGGCCCTGGTTTTATTTCTCACTACCCAAACTGAAAACAGTTCTCACTTCCGAGTCTTTAAATACCATACCATTTCCTTGCTTCCAGCTGATGGCTTTTCGGGGGTCTCCTTCATATCCAGGATTTATGAGTTTGGAGGGAGAAGGGAGACATTGGTTTTGCCTGTATGTTGTGGGGGTGGGGAGTGAGGGAAGTTTCACTGGAGTGTCATTTGGGGAGGAGGGGGTATCAGGTGTAGTGGCATCACTTCATGGAACTTTCTCCACCTCACTGGATCTAGCATCCACTGAACGAACACCCGTTAAAAGCTAAAGCGGGGACTGACACCAGAGTGGAACTGTAAGGGAATCCGACCAGCACCACCACACCCTATCCTCTTCCCCCAGGAAGATGTGGGAGGAACAACCTGAACACAAAGGGTTGTGTGCACATCTGGGAGTTGGAAGCATGTTGGCTAGAGGTTGGGTGGAAGGAAGGTGAGGCAGCTGTGACTCACTCTGAAAGAACTGGGGTGTTGGACTTGTACATTGTCAAGGACTAGAAAAGGAACTTGGATGACCTTAGATTTAGCAAATGGGAACATTGATTTCCTTTATGAAATTCAGCCAAATGCATTTAATTTCTACTTCAACATTGCCAGCAAGTATTTAAGTATTTTTCAGTTCTCTCTCTCTCTCTCTCTCTCTCTCTATATATATATATATATATATATATATATATATATATATATATATATATATATATATGACTTTAATTAGCTAATTTCACAGAAGGAGAAATAACATATCATTCCCCTTTGGTGTTTCTCTGCTGTCCCTTTAAAAAAATCTTCATCCAGTTATAATGTCTTAATTCAGCAAGATACCCAACTGTTAATTATATTGCTCATAAACATGTCTTCCTTTCCTTTTCAGAGTCCTCCTTTTGTAGAACCGGCCTATTGTCCTATGTTTATAGCACAACCGTATGCATATGATCCCCTCTCTGGCAGTCTGCCTCTAGGCTTACCTGTCCGCCCACCATTCAGCCAAGCCCAGTGCTGCCATGTCAGCAGCAGAAAGTTGGAAGAACTAACTGGGTAACAACACAAAAGGAAAGCAGACTCTTTGTTGGCTCTCCTGACTGCGTTGTATCATAATTATGGTTTTATGCAGCCTCGGAATTCTTTTTTATTCCCCTCAGGCGACGGTGCAGAAAGCAAATGCTTCTTTCATTTTTACAGGCTTCAGTGTTAATACATGTACAAACCCTGTGAGCTGACAATTATTAGCAAATAAAGAATAGTTTATTATCTAACCTAGTTATTGTGATCATATTTTATATCACAACAGGGCAGTTTCACGGCCCCTCTTCCAAGGAGGCTGTAGACAAAACGCATCCCGGTAGTTTGAGAGATGGGATGCAGTGAGAGCCCCTGGCTGGCTGCCATTTTCCCTCTCCTGCTCCCATCCACCCCCACCCTAATGAATATTCAGCCTGCATCCTTCCACCAGGAGCCTGAATAGGATGCTTCCTGTTTTTCTTACTGAAGATTGACTGTGGTCCTGGGGGAAAGGGATTGTTTATAAGGATTTGCAGCTGGGAATTCCTGTTTGTTTTTATTTTCTGAAATTATGAGCCTGGTCCTGGAGACAACATATATTTCATAGTTCCCAATAACGTCTTGTGTCGTTTGGACAGGTCGGTTACTGCTGTCTGCGCCTCCTATGTCATTGTGAGAGATTCAAAGGCAGACACTGGGTCTTATTAATTCCTTTCTTTAGGGTGCATACCACAATGCTCAGATCAAAACAGAAGCTAAGTCAGATTTGCTAGATGAATAGGCATGCCTAACTTTTCTAGAAAGAGGCAGTCTTAATCATCCATCCATAGGCTAAGAAAAGGGTAGGAGATAAATTCATCTGTGTGTATGTGTGTGGGGGGGTTCTTTTCTTTTTGGTAAAGCTTTGAATACACTGACTATTTCAGGGGTTCGTTTTTGTTTGTTTGTTTTTCTTTCAACAGTAGGTTCTTTCCACACTTTATCTGGTGTTTCTTCCGGGTGTGCTTGGTCATGGTAACTCCGAGGATACTGGCTGCATGGCTTGTTGTGCGGCTGGGACATCATTAGCAGATGTTAGCTGTACCCTTCATAGTTGTTACCGGGGGGACATCATAGAAAGTGTCAATCCAGTGATGTTTTTACCATTTTACAGAATTTATGGGTGAGAGCAAGGTTTTTTCTCCCCCCCACCCCCCGAGCTGAGGACCAACCCAGAGCCTTGCGCTTGCTAGGCAAGTGCTCTACCACTGAGCTAAATCCCCAACCCTGAAAGCAAGTTTGAAAGTGTTGGTATTCTGTCTAAGCTCCACCCCACAGCTACCTGTGTTCCGCCCCTGGTTACCTGGCAACAGCCAGGTATGCCTGACACTATAAAAGGGGCTGCTTGCCCCTCCTCTTCCTCTTCCTCCTCTCTTGCTCTCTCTTTGTTCTCTTCTCTTCCCTGTTCTTCCCTTCTTCCCTGTTCCTTCTCTCTACCCCTCTCCGTTCATGTGCTCATGACCGGCCTTTCCTCTCCTCTCCTCTTCTCTCATCAAACCTCTCCACGTGGAACCATGTTGGCTTAGTGTGTTCTATCCGGGCGCAGGCTGAGATTGAAACCCCAACCTTGGTCCTAACAGAAAGTATAATTTCACTGAAGTCGTTTATACGCAAGTGAGCACGGGCTATTTAAGACACGTAGTCTTTTAGTAGATGATTTAGACTTCTAGGGGGAAAAATGTCTGGAGACCTTTCAGAGCGGAAAGATCCTGGGGTTGGCTGAACTATTGTGAATGGTGTTTGCTCTTGTCCGAGAGGAGATAGAAACACCTTGGCATTTCCTTAGCAGTTGGATTTTTGGTCTTTTTGGTTTTTTTTTTCCTTAGGTTTCAAATGTATATTATAAACATGAATCCATAAACTAAGCCCATGAAGAGATACAATTAATTAGCATTTACCGAAACACTTCAATGGCTTCCTGCTGCCCAAGGAATGAACCCCCCAGGTTTTCTCTGCCTTCAACTCCTCCCTCTCTCGAGCACCGACCTCTAGTTATAAAGAACTAACAGGTTTTTAGCTTCCCAGAACTCTCTCCCCCTCAGGCCTCCAGCTACATAGGTCCTTCCACAAACTCTTCTCCGTGCCCATCACCCCTCCCAACTCTTGACCCTCTTCTGTATACAGAAACTGTACGGTCCTCTCCAGGCAAAAGCTTCCTGATTCCTATCCGTGTTGGGTACCTTGCTGTTGCCAAGAAACGGAGAGCTCCCAGCACAGACATTTTCAGAATAACTGCAGCTTTTCTGGTGACTTTAGATATAATTCAGAAAAGTCTGCGTTTGGGGCCGTCCGTCTCGGCACTCCTCTGTGTTTTTCTGTTTAAACATGTGAACTGATACACAGAAGGAGATGATCTCAGAAAGAGATGCCAAAGCAGTGTGGGAGGGGATACCAGAATAAGCTTGTCCAACTTCTTGATGCGTAGCTCAGTCTATTTTTGTTAAACTACCTTAGCCACCCAAAGAAAAAGGACACCACACTGCCACCTCAGATTTTTTTTTTTTTTCTGGATATTTTAACATAGCTCTTAGTTGACCGACCACACCAGATTCCCTTATGAGAAATTACTAGAAAATTGCATGACCTTTGTGATTATAATACAAACTGTCTTTTACATAGTATTGCTTCAGTGCTAGGCAGAGGCTGGGAAGCCTTTCAGATAAAATAAACTGGCTTACGGCAGTGTGGTTTTAATCCTGTTAGATGTTTAGTCTGTTTACTAATGTCTGAAGCAGTAGAGCATCAGAATAGATACAGAAGACCATGCCACCATTAATGTGAAAATAACCCTCAGAAGTTCAGTGTTCCCATCTATACAGTGTGAAATGGCGACATCAGCAGCTTCCTCATTGGGTGGCTGGGAAGAGGTAGATTGGAGTCAGTATTTTTGTGTAGCCGTCACCAGATGTCAGACAGAAACAGCTCACAGAGAGGAACTATTTACTCTAGCTCACAGTTTTAGGGGGCTTTTGTCTACTCTGGCTGGTGCCATTGGTTTGGGGCCCAGAATGTGGCAGAACCCTTAGCAGCAGGAACGAGTGGAACTGAGCCCTTTAACCCAGGGCAGCTGGGAAACCCAGAAAGACCAGTTTTCAGAAGGGGCTAGAGAAAGATCTATCCTCCAAGAACATCATTCCAGGGCCCCACTTCCTCCAACTTGGAGTCATCCCCTCACCGTTGTCACCTTCCAATAATGCTATCCTTATACGAATCCATTCATTCCATTGTCTGTGTGAATCCAAAGGACTCATCCATTCATTAGGTCTAATTAGGTCCAAGTACTGTCTCTAGACACACCCTCACAGACACACCCTCACAGACACACCCTCACAGACACACCCTCACAGACACACCCTCACAGACACACCCTCACAGACACACCCTCACAGACACACCTAGACACTCTATAGAACTCTATTTTCCCAATCTAGGCATTTATCTTACCTCCGTCAAGTTGATAAGCAAGACTCACCACCCCGAGGTGTCAAGTTAAGCTATGCATGGGAGTGCTTAGTGTTAAAAAGGCCTTAAGGTAAAAGCTCAGTCAAGGTTAGCTATTATATTGCATGCACCAGACTCTTTTGCATTGGCCAGATTAACCTCTAGTGGGTACCTCAAAAGCAACAGCAGTTACAAGACAGTCAATTTCACTACTTTCCCTTCCTGTTTGCTAGAAAGGTAGATCAGGCTTCAAAAGTGCAACCCACAGCTCCTTAATGGTAGAGGAATGGCTTCTTGGAATTCTGAAGCACAGTGGGGGGTAACTCAGTAAGGATTGGGATGGTCGTTTCCCCTGACCCTTCAGACTGTGAACTTGCATCCTTAAGTCCTCATGCCTGAGTATATTGTCCATTCCAAGAATGTTTTGCTGGGAGGGGCATGCGGATGTCAAATAGCTGTTTCCAAAGAGGTCAGATGAAAATGAACTAATTTGGAGACTAGAGAGATGGTTCAGCGGTTAAGAACACTGAGTGCTCTTCCAGAGGTCCTGGGTTCAATTCCCAGCAACTACATGGTGGCTCACGATCATGTGTAATGAGATCTAATGCCCTCTTCTGGTGTGTCTGAAGACAGCTACAGTGTACTTATATATTATAAATAAATCTTTAAAAAGAAAGAAAGAAAGAAAGAAGGAAGGAAAGAAAGGAAGGAAGGAAGGAAGGAAGGAAGAAAATGAACTAATTCTAAATCTTAAATTTTCTTTTCTTTTGCTTTTATGACCATGGTGAAAGTAGGAGATGCGATGGACCACATTTTTCTTCCTAATAAACAAGTTAGTCAATGGACAGAGCCAGGACTTTACATAGCTGCACAGCTCCTGTTAAGGGTTTGTTGAGTCCTTGATGTCATTGTCTCCTCATGGGTTGAGGCTTAGCAACCTTGAGTCTATCGAGTGGTATTGTTTGGGTCTTAGTGCTCAAAGCTATGGTGGACAAACTTCTGTTGAATGTTCTGCATATAAAAGAACTAGAGAAACTTCCGTAGATGCGCAGCTTCATTATCCTCCACTTCTTCAAGGATATGCACAAAACACAAATAAGTCTCTTGGTTTCTGTGTGTTTGGGGGAATCCACTGGAGACTGAATGCAGGATCTCACCTATATTGAGATTTACACTGTAAATGAGATGACATCAATCACAACTTTATCATATTTTTTTCTTTTGCCAGTTGCCGACTAAAAACATCTTTTGGTCCCAAGTGGGAAGCATGTTGAAGTCTTCTCAGCCTCCCCCCCTCCCCAGCTTACATTCTCCATACCCTGGCTACCATCTTGGTCCCTTGGCAGTCATTTCATCTAATGACCCTGAGAGCCATGCTATGAGAGAGGAAAAATCTGGGTTCTTTGGAGCTCGAGAGATGGCTCGATGGTTAAGAGCGGAGGACCCAAACTTGGCAGGATACCAGGACCTATCTTGAGTTGCTAATAACTTCCTATAACTCCATCTCCAGGGGCATCCACTTCCTCTGGTCTCCCATGGGCAACTGCTATCACGTACAGAGCATGCTCTGAACTTCATATTCTTTGAAGTTCCTGAGCTCAGTCAGTACTCGCCTGTCTCCAGGAGGAGTTCATAGAAAGGATCAGGAGTGATGTGGGGTGCTAGGAAGCTCTACTGCTCTTTTCTTATTAGTTATATACGTCTCCTTTTCAAATATGGGTTGTTGTAGGATGATGTCATTATGCAGGTGAAGACAGGTAAAAGATAGAACGAGGCCTGTCATTGGACGGGAAGGAAGGATGGGCGGGAGAAAAGTTTTAGAGAGGAGGAGGAGACTGGAGGAGAAAAAGAGCAGCGGAGAGAACATGGAGGCCCATTTACATTTACAGGTTGTTATGAATATTCTTAAGGGATGGATGTGTACAGGATTTTGTATGTCTACATGAGCAAATTATGTCTTATCCATTGGATCAGAGGTTATTGTGTTGTGTGTTCTTTCATGTGGCCATTTAATTGAGTTCAAGAGAGTGTGTGGTGACTGGACACACTGGGCCACCACGGAATTGGGATGTGTATGTCTGACATGGTGGCAACCTGCCTTGGGAACTAGATGGGTAGAGAGATTGTTGCCAGGCTCAGAGAGTAGCCATCGGCAGTGTGATATGGGACGAAGTAAAGCAGGTGAGATGCTTTGCTGACTGAGATGAAAATATCTGACAGATCCATGAAGCTCCATGGTGCCGGATTAGTGCGGGATAAAAGAAGCCTTTTTTAACATACCGCAACAGGTCATTGTCAGACTATTTATTGTTACAACAAATTCGGAAGCAGAATGTTCTGTTTCACAAACCTATAAAAGACACAATTAATTTGTTCCTAGCCCAAGGTATATTTGCAACGTATACATGCTTAACCGAGTTAATGAATTTTGATAACTTGAGGAGAATTTAAAATATTTAAATATAAGGTTTGAGCTGACTTGCAACTAAATCACTTCTTAGGTTTTTTATTTTTAACGTATTGTAGTTTGACTGTTTGTTTGCTGGAGGGTATCCAACGAGTAATGAGAAAAGTGAACATGAATGGGGCGTTCCCAATTAGCCGTCAATAAAATGAGAAGTCAAAGATTTTTCTGCCTTGCGGGGATTGAATGGTGGTTACTGGAAATAGTCCAGAGACACAGCTTTGACAAGTGCCTGGAACACCAATGGGTCTGAGAAAACACGAGGCCATATCATCACCCTCAATAACAAACCGGCTTGAGGTGGCAATGCATGGGAGAGATATGTTACAGCCTCGGCTCTCACGTTTCTTTTCTCCCAAGGTCCTGATGGGGTCTCATCACTCTCTCCAGTTCCTTCCTTCAACGCAGTCACCGGGTTCTGGCGCTTTCGTAGAGATCTGTGAGCAAGAGCTAAAGTCAAAGTTTCTGTTGCTACCAAAGCTACTTTTCTGGGGCGATTTCTAAAACAGTCCTATTTTGTGATCACATAAAGGCTCTCATCAACATTTAGAGGACTGTTAGGACTCAAGCAAAGGCTTAAGAAACACCCAGGGCTGGGTTTGTGGACATGGTATGGGGACAGTGGCTATGGGCTGAATTCAGCTCCTCAGAACCCATGTAAAAGTTACATGCAGTAACATACACATCTGTAACACGAGAGGCTCACCCAACAGCTTGCCTGCTTCCCACGGCTTCCACAGATGCCCTCCTCGTCTCAAACAAGATGTGAAGGAGAAGCCTGACTCCTACCAGCTGTCCTCTGACCTGCACATCTGTACGTACACATGTGCACTCTCTGCTCCCGTCACAAACAAACAAAAAGAAAAGAGAAACACATTGTTGGTAAACTGGGCATCATGTGAAAATATAAATGAGTAAATACATGTTAGGAAATGGAAAGTGTCTATATGTTTCATTCTGGAAGTGGGGGACCACTTGTTTCCTGGACAATGGTTACTAAGGCAGAGTTCAGTCCTAAATAAGTTCCCAGATCCACCTTCCTTCCTTCTATCCCCTGAGACGGGGGACAAGGGCTTTACTTTCAGCTCTTCACCTCCCCAAAGCATTAGCTTTCCCTGTGACTCCCACGCCACAAATGTCTTCTAGCACCTATAAGGCCTTAGCACCCGTACTCCTTGCTGTGGCATAAACATGGTTTGTTCCAAGCAAAACTCGAGTCAAAATTCAAACCCCAAAAATAAGATACAAGACCAAGGCCTACAGTTTGACAAGTGACCATCCCAAACACAAAAATTTCAACCCACCCAATAAAAGTCAAATAAATAAATAAATAAAATGCAAATTTAGAATAGAATCCCTAGTTCAGTTATGGAGCACAGACAGACGGAGCATACGAAAGGCACTTTGGGGGACTCCCACGTGGACGGGCTAAAAAATAAGTGTCCTAAAACGAAAGAATGAATTTTAACTAACTTTTCTTAACATTTCAAAGGCTGCTAGGGAAATCCATGGCAGGAGACTTTATGAAGAAGCTTCCCAAATATTTTGAAGCTTTTAGAAGGAGAATTAAAAGTAGTATAGATTTTGTTGGGGGAAGAGGTACTGTATTTTTGACACCCAGACAGAGAAGCGATTCACTGGACTGTGACCCTCAGTGTCACAGCAAGCCCACAGGGCCCAGCAATATTCTTCCATGGATAAACACAATCAACTGACCCAGCCCTTTGCTAAGGTTACAGTTCCACGTAGGCGATACCCACCACGGCCATTGTCTCCTATGACCGAGGCATCTTGAAACCACTTCCTCCTTCGGCTGCTCTTGTGATGTTCCGGAGTGAGCTGCTGTGACTCCCAGCCCCCCTCTATCCCCTCACCCCACCCCTACCCCACTCCCTGATACTGACTCTACCTATTGCCACAAAGACACAAGTCAAAGCCAACCTACCTGTCTGACAATCCCAAGACCCGGGCACTCCTCTTCAGCCCCACCCCCACCCCCACCCCTGTTTCTCCTCTGTCTCCTCTTCAGCCTCACCCCTATCCCCCAACCCCCATTGTTCCTCTATCTCCCACCTTCTATTAGTTCTTTCCGTTGTTTCTCTAGGAACGCCTTTTGCTGTGGGAACTTGGTCCTACAGCCGCTGTCTCAGTTGGATTTTCTCCTGGGATGTCTGCGTTCATCTTTTCTCTCTCATTTACTGTAGAAATGAACTTCATGCCTTGCAGGGGCTGCTTCCAAACATGCTGGGTATTTTGCCCTGAAAGAGCTGTGTTTGAAGGAAGGCAATTTGATTGGCGTAGCTAGAGGCGAAAACTCGTCTCCTTTGGTGTAGCTCCCCCATTCTTAGAAATGTTCTTTCTAGAGCTGCTTATGAACTGATTTTTTTTTTAACCCTGGAGTTGGAAGGCATTGCTCAAGCATTCCAGAAAGAGTTTTTCACCACCCTGTCTATGCAGCTCTCTCTCTAGAGCTGCCTGTTGTCCTCCTGTAGCTGTGGAGGATGGGAGCTTCTGTGTGCCTGCTTGGTTTCCTCCACAATACTGCTATCTTTTCTCTTGATTTTTTAGACTGTCTTGAAGCATTCATTTATTACACAAGGGTTTGGTGAGGATGGAGGGCCATGTCTGTACCTCTTAGCAGAGGGCCTGCCACACTGGTGTTCATGGACGGTGATTGGTGGAGGGGGAGTGACCCCTAGCGTCAGCATCTACCGTTTATCTGACAGCATTTGGGTAGCAGAGACCTTCTCCATTTCCCTGGTTAGCAGTCAGTAAGACTAGGTCCTTTTCTGATAACCAGGAGGTGGAGGAGCACTCTTACCCTATCAGTCCTGAGCAACTCAACCTCATGGCTGTCTAGACTTCTTCGGTTAGGAGTCCTGAAGCCCTGTTGCGGTTCTTGGTGAGAAACACACTCCTGTTCTTTAAGGTTCATGGCTCTTGGGATTCCATCTCCCGAATGTAGCCTCCTGGAACCAGAGCTTTGCACCTTGCAGATCCTACCCTATAATGGTCAGGGCCACTTCTTGACTGCCTGAGTTCTGTGGCTTGCTCAATACTTCCACTTCTCTGTCATTGCCCCAGGTTTGTCCCGCCTGGGGCGTCTGTTCCTTGCTGTTAACAGTTTGGACCCAGGTAAATTCACTGGAGCTACACAGTCTCCCTAGCTACACAGCAGGGTGCAGGGAGCAGGGAGGAAAGATGGTGGCCAAACCGACTAGGGCTGAGTCTCAGCCTTGGGGGTAATTTATGATTTCTTGCTGTTGGGAATGGTGGCATTGATGAAAATTGGCATTGCACAGGCAAGTGCCTGGTGCAGCGTGGCTGTGATGTAGCGGTTGTCGTGGGTTAAAACCCCCACGGGAGAAAGCGAAAGTAAGGCTGAGGGTAAGCAGAGCAAGGTCTCTGGGGGAGTTGGGAGGTCTAGGTGCCTGCAGTTTTCCCTTCCATCAACTCCATTTCCTTTCTCCGCAAAGCCCTGACCAATTAACGCTGACTTCTGCATATCCCTAGAGCACACTTGGTACAACCAAACGGGTCCTATTGACATCGTGATGCAAATGGCCAGGGGATAAGAATAACTTTAAAGTAGAACGCAGCCTCAGGGTTTTCAGTGAAGAGTCCCTACCGAGTTAGTTCTTGCGCACTTAACTTTTCTAAGCATGGGAGGGTGGGGGTGGTGTTCAGCGTACATGAAGTCAAGGCTATGAATTTCATGGAGTTGACGATGTTTTAATGAAGGGAGTGGGAGAAAAATAGAGAACCAAAGTGAGGTTTGGAGAGTCCCTGTCAGATGCACAAGAGTGCGCGCTTCCTCCTTGCTGCTATGTACAACTCTGGGGGCAGGAGGAGTCCTTTCTGTGCATAGTTGCTGGAAGGCATCAAGGCTGGAAGTTCAGATCCGGCGAGGGGGTGAGCCGGCGAGCTTTTTAAGTCACTAGGTAGAATGCTTAGGAAATTAGCAAGGCTCTGTTCTCATTAATGGATGGTGAATCAATTTCTTCATTATCATGCATGCAAATAACTGATTGATGGATTGTTCCCACAGTAGGTCTGGTATAAAAGTCACCTGACTAAGTCTCTCCTGCTCACCGCATGATGTCACGAGCGGCCTCAGAATTCTGCCAGGAAGAAGACAGCCAGCAGGTACAGGCCCTCGACCTTCAGAATCATGATTGATGGATAAACATCTTCTCTTTACAACTCACCTGTCTTGATATATTACATCATTGGCAACACAAAATGGACTAAGATAGTGTTTATTTGATGACGATCAAGCTTCCTTTGTTTCTTTCATAATAAATGCTATTTGATATTTGTATTTATATGACTGTGCTTAAAATATTGCCTTGCATGGATGCTTTACAATAGATTAAATAGGTTAATAAGGTAAATAAAGTAAATTTCAGGACATAAAATTCACCTTTACACAAATTAGGTCCCCAGTGGAGGGTAATCATGCCTACAATTTCATAGATAAGAAGTACGTGATTTTTTTCAAATAGTGTCTCATATTATTCTTAGTAGAAAATTTTAACCTTACGAACTGCACGTGTGTGGTCTTTTTGGCTTTGTTCTGCTTTTTTATTTTGTTTGTTTGTTTGTTTTGGTTTGTTTGTTTTGAGGAAGGGTATGACTGTGTAACCTGGGCTTGCTTCAAATTTGGGATCCTCCCTGCCTCAGTTTCTCAATTTGGGGTTAGAGGTAAGTGTCACCATGCCTGTCCTAGAGCAGAGTTTTTAAGGTTATAAAACAGGACCAGTGAGGTGGTTCGGCTGGCAAAGGCCCTTACTACTGGCCTCACAGTCTGAATGTTGTGTCCAAGACCCACGTGGTAGAGGAAAAGAAATAACTCACAAGCTGCTCTCTGACTGCCATACACGATGTCATGTACGCATAAGCGCTCTCTCTCTCTCTCTCTCTCTCTCTCTCACACACACACACACACAGAGAGAGAGAGAGAGAGAGAGAGAGAGAGAGGAGGAGGGAGAGGGAGAGGGAGGAGAGGAGAGGGAGGGAGGGAGAGGGAGAGACCACAGCATGAGTAAAGAAATATAATTAAAAAATTAAAGTCATAAAAATTAAGCCTATATGTCTAGTAAAATTCTCCCTGTAGCTTAACTTTCCAAAACATACTCCTAAAATAAAGATTCTTTTCTTGTAAGGAAATCTTAATAATAATTTAAAATTGTAGACAAGATTAGACTTAGCTTCATTATCTTGAGTCAATGATACCAGTACACAGCCATTTTTTTCCTTTGTAATTCTTCTTAAGAAAAAAACATTGTTCTCGTTCATTCATTTAACAAATGACTACTATGTGCTACCGTGTGTCAGGACCGTGTTCACAATGAGCATTTCGTGCTTATGTGAAGGGTCTAACTTCCCCTCTTCTTTTGGTTAGCATAATAGTAAATTATTTGCCAATATATTTTATTGATGGTGCACATAAGGAGGTAGGTGCTCATGCCATGGTACACATATGGAGGTCAAAGGACAACTTGTGGGAATCGATTCTTTCCTTCACTGTGCAGGTACTGGGAATCGAACCCATGTCATCTGGAGCGGCAGATATGGCCTTTACCAACTGAGCCATCTCCTAGTCCAGCATGTGCCTGCATGCTATTTGATCTCTTTGTAAGTGCCTTTACCCTCACACGACTCCTTTCAATAGCTGTTTTAGTCCTTTTCAAGCAGTACTGCATCGCTGCAGGGACATTTTGGATCTCTAAGATACTTGTTCAGGAATACTTATTGGAGGGAAAATGTATGACCCAATTAAGACATTTGACTCTTTGTCTTCTAAAACAAGGTACAAATGAACAGAGCTGGAAATCCATGAATTTATGGGAGTATAGGGAAAATATGCAGCAGCAGGCTTGTACAGATAGAGAAAATACAAAAGTATAGTTTAGAACGTGCCTCAATATTAAGGCGGGTGTGATAAACAGTGGGGAAGTGGTGTACCACCCACACTTGAGATTCACGAGTTGTTGCCAGCTAGTCTAGAGGTTGTGACCCTGCTCGGGGAGAGAAGGACAGGCCTAGTTCAGGCACCTCATTCCTAATCCAGTGTCTCCAACAAGCAACAAGCCTCACTAATTTAAGAGGGACATCATTTTGGTATGTCTCCATGCACATACCGCCAGGACAAAGTAAGGACCGTCTGCACACACGGGAGTTTCATGTTACAGCATGAACAGCTTTCGGCAAATACTTCCACTTTCTTTCACACTGATAGCTTATTGTATTTTTGCATAGGAGGAACTCCAGACTGGAGCAAACAGTGTAACATAATCTTGTATTGTCTTTGAGGAAGCTAGCCAGGATTCGATTCATGCTTGACTGTGACATTCCAGGAATCCCTTAAACTTTCTGAGGATAATTTTAGCCAACAGACATGGGCTTCTCAGAAAGGAGATGCAGACATCACGTGTGTACTTCCCCTTGGCTACATTCCTCTGGTCCCTTCTGTGTGGCGCATGCTATATACATTTTGGAATTTTAAGGGATTTCGGTGATATTTCAAGAATTTTTCATCACTAGTGACAGCTGAGGAGAAAGCTCAGAAATCTGTGTGTAAGAATTAGGCCATGTACTGAGTATCTTACTCTATCTCAGGATACACTCATGAGGACCACACATCCAGCTACCTCTCATAAACAGAAAGATTCCCCATCGCACCACTGGTTATGAGTTAGATAATCAAGTCTCAGTCATTGAGGGCCCAGTTAATTCTTCTTAACAAAGTCCTCCATCAATGTAAGAAGAGAACAGTAAAACAGGTCCTGGAATGTTGTGGGGGAGGGACACACAGGAAGAAACAATTTACGAATGAAATTTTTGGTTAGCACACAAAGAAATGGATTTCATTGCGATATTTTTGTATACATGAAACATTATGTACTTTTTAAAAGTTTTTATTATTTATCTGCTTATTCTTACGTCAGACCACTCTAGCTGTCTTCAAACACACCAGAAGAGGGCATCAGATCCCATTACAGATGGTTGTGAGTCACCATGAGGTTGCTGGGACTTGAACTCAGGACCTGTACAGTCAAAGTTCTTAACTATTGAGCCATCTCTCCAGCCCCAACAATGTGTCATTTTAACAAATGATATTAACATGATAAGGATCTATTTTTTTCTTGATCTACTGACTTGTGCCACCCTTTTATTAAAAAGATCAGATAAAGGAGTAAGGATATGTCATTCCCTAGATTCATCACCAGGATGAAAGAACTGTGTGTTAGGACAGATTTACACATATGAGATAGTTCATTTCCAATCGTAACATATAAAAGCTCTCTTTACAAGTAAAACTCATCATCAGTGGCCAAGCCGACTTATGGCTCTTACAGAGGACTGAGTTTTGGTTCTTAGCACCCACATGGCAGCCACAGTGGCCTGGAACTCCAGTGCCGGGGTACCTGACACCCTCTTGTGGCAGGCACAGGACTATAAACTCACGCAGGCTCATTCACACTCATGGGAAAAACAAATGTTATTTTTTAAAGTGGGTTAATCATGTTCTGTTCTGAAGCACTAAATTCATCATAACACCATAACAAAATGCAGGAAAATCTCTGGATTTCAGAGTCAAAAGATGTTCTCAACGCACACATGGATTTAAACGTTTCTCCAGCTCCCAGTGAAATAGCAAAGTGATGTAAAGATTCTCCAGCTACTGAAGTCCAGAGTTGGCTTTCCTGCCTTTCATATGTCTCACAGAAGCACATATAAGGGTTGTGTGTTTCCTAGAATAGCCTTTTGAGTGAGTGTGGTTCTGTAGGATGTCCTCTTTCTACTGGGTAGGCTTATAGACCATTATAAATGACCCAGATTCCTTAATCTCAGTTTCTCTTCTATAACTCAGTCCATTGCATATGGGGTAGACACCTGGTTCTTTTCAGATCTCTTTATGGGATCTGAGAATCAGCATAAGGGAATTCTAGTTCTCCAGCCACCAGCTCCAAGGGTAATAAAATCTTTGTCTCTGAGCAGAAGTCTCGGTGGCTTCTGTTGCCGGTCCTGACAGTCCTGGTGAGTTGAGTATTTATTTGTAAGTAGAAGACTACCAGAGTCCCTTGACATTCCTTAAAAGTATAACTACCATAGATAGGACAGCAACAGAGGCACGGTTTCCTAGAAGAGGAAGATCCCTTTATAGGAGAAAGAATCTGACTTGGGGAAGGTTCATAAAAATTGGAAATTGGTAATGAACAAACTAACTACTACTTTCTTCTCTTCTTTTCTCTTCTCTTCTCCTTTCTTTCTTTCTTTCTTTCTTTCTTTCTTTCTTTCACAAATGTTTACTAACATCTGATTTCCTTCCTTCCTCTCTCTTTTTCTTTCTTTCTTTCTTTCTTTCTTTCTTTCTTTCTTTCTTTCTTTCTTTCTTTCTTTCTTTCTTTCTTTCCTTCTTTCTTTCTTTCTCTTTGTTTTCCGAGACAGAATTTCTCTGTGTAGCCTTTGTCTGTCCTAGAACTCACTCTGTAGACCAGGATAGCCTTGAACTCACAGTACCTACCTTTGCATCCTGGACACTGGGATCTATTGTGTGCACCCTCACCACCTGGGTTATTTTGTGGTTCTGTTAATGATTTTTTTTTTAGTGAAATGTGTGTGTGTTTGTGTGTATGAATGCTGGTACATGTGTGCATTGCTACACTGACCACCTTGGGTGTTCGTCACTGTATTCCTCCTCCTTTGAAGCAGGTCTCTTTTGTTTAGGGCTATATAAGGCAGACTAAATCAGAGTCTCTACCTTCGCTTTCCTTGCCCTTGGAGTTATTATATAAAGGGGATTATCTAGATATAAGTACTGTGAGACTTCAGTCCTCAGTCTGACAGCCAAGACAGCTACTAAATGAGAAGTGGATGGGTAGCATATATAGTCTGGATACACTGGAAAAATAGGTAATTTTCTTCCCATTGTGTATGGAACATGTGGGCAAGACTTCATCACACCACTCGGATTAATGTAGAGCTGAAATTCAGAAATTCTTCGTTTGGAAATTTCTCTCTCTCTCTCTCTCTCTCTCTCTCTCTCTCTCTCTCTCGTTATATTAAATTAAAGGCAGGTTTATTGGAAAGCTGCTCTCGGGCAGGTCACTGGCCCTAAAAATTGAGGTCAGGGAAGTTGCTATGGGAAACTGGGGGGCAGGGGAGAAGAGAAAAAGAGAAAAGGCACATCCACAGAGAGAGAAGAGAAGAGAAGAGAAGAGGAGGAGGAGGAGGAGGAGGAGGAGGAGGAGGAGGAGAAAGTCTTCATCTTATATTTCCAAATCAGGTTTGACAGTGGGCAACTGAAGCCATAGAAAAGAGAATGAGAGACTCCAAACCATGGCAAGACCATGGTCAGCAACAGAAATACCAAAGAGGAATGATGCCCAAGGTCAGGGGGATCTAGCCACATTGCCATAGGAGCCAGTATGCTTAAGCAGTAGATGGGATTCTAGGAAGCCTGGCCTTTCTGGGAAGAAAAAAAGACAGAGAATGATTTGTAATATTCAATTGTCCAAGTTTAAATCCCGACTTGATCCTACTTAAAACCACAAGGAAAAGAGATAAGCAAATGAAAGGAATGTGAAAAGCTAAATTAGTTTTCCATGAAGCCAAAGAGATAGTGTTGTGCATTTAATGCTCAAAGCTGTACCTTTTAAGCCTGCTATATCATAGCCTCATTCTTAATCCCATCTCTTCTGCCTGTGTTGTCCCTCTCTCTCTAGTGGCTTCAATTATCTCTCCTCATTTGGTGCTCTGATTAGTCATAGCCCCTCTCCCACCCCCAAAAATCTATCTGTTGCTGTTTCCTCATGACCCTTAGCTACCGTTAAATTTCTTTCTCCTTCTACCTAAATTGAGTGTATACATGTCCAGTGTACACACAGCTCTTGCATTTGTGCCTAAAGTCATTATCATTTGTTTTTGGTAATTTATTCTGCAGAATTGAGTCTATGAAGTCAACCCTGGCCACCCCAAAGTTTCCATGCCTCCTTATCTCTATCTGTGATACATGTCGATGTGACCCCTCTCACAACCCTATAGTCTCTTCCATTTCAGCTATGGGAATCCGAGCTTTTGACAGTGCTAACTGACAGCCACCACCGAAGCTCTGCTTACCCTACCCTTCCCTTGCTACACTTGGAGGTCAGAATGCGATGTCTCTGTTTATTTTTAAAGATAAATAAGCAAGTCATGGTCACAAAGCCCAAATGGTGGCCAGGATACAGTGTCGTCCCGCTGAGGAGCTCCTGCAGAATGAGAAAGCACTAAATCTCCCCAGAGACGGTGATATCTGGCAGAAAGAGTCTGATTTATGTCGCATGCATTTGCATAATTTATACTCTCATGATCCTTCTTACTTAAATTTCTCAGAAGAAAAGCTACTTAGCCTTTGGGAAAATTGGAGTCAACACTGAACTGTGGCAGCTATCAGGCCTGAGGGACTGTTGTCTGTAATAAACCCTTGTAATGGACTCATATGAGACTGCATAGAAGTGTCTAAGCCTCGTTGCTCTGCAAAGGGAGACATCTTTGCTCATCTTTGCAAAGGTAACACTTTGGGAGCGATGCCGATCTCTCCATCAACTGAAGCCCTCTGCTCTCTGACTAGGAAATAGCTTTAGTCAGTGGTAGAGCACTTGCCTAGCAAGCGCAAGGCCCTGGGTTCGGTCCTCAGCTCCGAAAAAAAAAAATAGCTTTAGATACAAGGCTGTTACTGGTCACCTTATCCTGTTGCAATAATGACTTCTTCATGACTGCATAGTCTCCTGGGTGGTTCTCTGAATGTGCATTATGCTGGCTCATGTATCCGTAGTCATGAAGCAAGGGATGACTGTGGACTGGATGTCAGGAACGGCTTCAAAGACAGGTATGGCTGTTGGCTGGCTGTCGGCTGGGGCCGTGAGATAATGGAAACACGTGTTCCTCGTTGGCAGCCTGCTAGCCCAAGCTTGGTTTTCATTGTGGCTGAACAGGATTCCAAGAAAGAGAGCAACAGTGCAGCTGAGGCTCACGGCTCCGCCAATACCATTTCTACCCCACGGTCCAGATCGAAGCAAATCACAAGGCCAACTTAGAGCTTGGAAATGGAAAACTGGACACCCACTCTACAGAGGTGTGTATGTGAGAGTAAGGTCCTAATGCTGTGAAGCTGCTAGATACAAAAAAAGAAAAAAGAAAACACAGAAAGTGTTCCGATTACCATGTTCCATATAGGAGCAGTTCTAACAGTTTTTTTGTTTTTTGGTTTTTTTACCAATAGACGTGTCCCAATGTTGTTTAGCAACGGGGATAATTTGAGCATTGTGATTCACTACAATGTTCAGTTATAAGAATTTTAAAAGTCTTTACAATAATTTAGAAGAATTTTGAACTTCTGCCTTAAACCAGGGAGTGTTCATCTGTAGGGAGGGAAGGATGACCTCCTGGTGTGCTTTCTGTGGACGGACAAACGTTCTTTACACTTGACGTACGTCTCCCATATGCAGGTGAGGTGCACTTTCACATGAGCGTTGTCCTTTTGCCAGAAGACAATGTAGAGGTCATCTAGGCTACTAGTTTTCAATCCTTCTCAGTTCCAGGAGACCAAAGGCTTCTACAGAGGTGGCCTGTGGGGTTTCCTTTGGTGGGAGTAAGGTATAGACTGGGAAGAGTAGGACTGTTGGCATATGAAGCCTTTGGAAAGATCTTAGTGGTAATGCCACACCCACCACACCAGTACAGAACCAAACAAGAACAGAACTGCCTTAACTTATTTTGCTAGAGGTCTTCGATATATAATTTTACCAAAAGTAAGTGAAATATCTAGAACCCTAGACCTCAGAAAATAACCCAATGGGCAAAGGACTTGAGTTGGCATTTCTCCAAAGGGAAAAATATGCAAATCGATATTGCAAATGAAAAGCAAGCACAAAGCAAACCCTATATGAAATACATCTGATAACCATTAAGATAGCTACTATAAAAAAGAAAAGCAAATGAAACCCAGAAAATGATAAGTATTGTCAGGAGTGTGGGGCAATTGGATTATTAATTTGTGTTATTAATAAGAATGCAAAATTGTGCAGTCATTATGGTGTCTCAAAAAATTCAATTTAGAATTCCAAGATGACCCGCTGTTCTACTCCTGAATACACGCTTGGAAGAACTGAAGTAACTGGAGGCTCTACCGCAGTGTAGACGTGCTGTACCACAAGCGCTTACTTCCATAGAGTAAGGCATCCTTCCATACTGTCCCCCGCATACTGACTCATGTGCCTTAAGGTATACTGTCAGGCATGTTGTTACAGCGGCATGAAAAGTATCTAATACAGAAAATTGGTAGCAAGAAGTAGGGTCCTCACTGTGAGGGACTCATTAATATGACTCTTAGCCCCTCAAAATCGTTTTGTGGGAGTTAAATAAATGAAGTCGGAGAGAGGGGCTAGGAAAGACCTAAAATGCTGTACACAGAGCTTAGGGGGCCATTCTGGAGCTTCAGGATTTGCCATTGCTGTGATGGGGTTCGGTCTTGCTTTGGTGATGGTCTTTATTTGTGGTCCATTCGTTTAGGAATGAGGATGTTTGCTATGTACCTCTGCATCTTGGAAGTCTGTGACTTGTGCCTTGGCTGTATGATGTCTCACAGATAAATATGCCTAGACAGTGAAGACTACTGAGGTTGGACTGAATGTGTTTTGAATTATGAGATGGCCATAGCCTGTGGAGGCCAGGGCCAGAATGTTATGGTTCAGATATAAAATGTCAGGTCATGTGTTTGGTCCTTGATGCTCAGTTGGTGATAATGCTCTGGGACATTGTGGAACCTAGTAAGTAGAGGTACAGTTGTGTTCCTAGTAACACCATTTACCGTGCTCTAGAAGTAGACGCAGGCAACCACACAGGGCAAGTAGACGCACACAGAAGGAAATCCTGAGATATGCTACAGCATGGCTAACCCTCAGTAATGCTACAGTAAGCCCAACAGGGCAGACGCAAAGACACAACTGCTTATAATTTCGCTCACTCTGAAGCACATATAACAGGGAAATTTTCAGAGTGAGGAAGTCAAAGGTGGTTTCCAGGAGTGGGGATAGGGAAAGGCATTTTATGCTTAATGGAGGTAGTTTCAGCAACAGATGATGAGAAAGAACTAAGTTCCAAAGAAAGATGATGCTGGCCACACAACGTAACTACAATGTTTGTCAAACAGCATGCAGACACTCTCGATTTGTGATTGATCTTAACCTTTAAACATAGCTGAAGTGCAGCTGGGTGGTGGTGGTGGCAGTGCAAGCCTTTTATCCCAGTGCCGGGGAGGCAGAGTTAGGCAGATCTCTGGGTTTGAAACCAGTCTGGTCTACAGAATGAGTTCCAGGACAGCCAGGGCTACACAAAGAAAACCCATCTCAAACACAAACGAACAAAAATAGCTAAAGTGACTGGGAGTAGCCACCAGGAAGTCCCAGATGCCAGAAAAGGAAGAGGCTCCCAGGACCCAGCGGGGATGACATTAGCTGAAATACCCAACAAAGGAGAGAGAGAACCTGTAGAGACCATATGGAGAGGTTAGGCAAGGCCCCCGGTTGAGAGATGGGGCCACCCACCCTTCACAAAATGTTAACCCAGAATTGCTCCTGTCTAAAGGAAATACAGGGACAAAGAGTGGAGCAGAAGCTGAAGGAAAGGCCATCCAGAAACTGCCCCACCTAGGGATCTGTCCCATATTCAGCCACCAAACCCAGACACTTGCTGATGCCAAGAAGTACTTACTGATAGGAGCCTGATATGGATGTCTCCTGAGAGGCTTTGCCAGAGCCTTACTGGTATAGATATGAATGCTTGCAGCCAACCATCAGACATAGCACAAGGACCCCCCAATTGAGGAGTTAAAGGACTGAGGTAACTTAGGGGGTTTGCAATCTCATGGGAAGAACAACAATATCAACCAACCAGAGCCCCCCGAGCTCCCAAGGACTAAACCACCAACCGAACTCCATATGTAGCAGAGGATGGCCTTATCTGGCATCAATGGGAGGGGAAGCCCTTGGTCCTGTGAAGACTCGATGCTCCAGTGTAGGGGAATGCCAGGGTAGGTAGGCAGGAGTGGGTAGATGAGGGAGCACCCTCTTGGAGGCAGGGGGAGGGGTTATAATGGGAGGTTTTTGGAGGGGAATCTGGGAAGGGGGATAACATTTGAAAAGTAAATAAACAAAATAACCAATAAAAAAATTTAAAGAAATATCTAAAGTGCTAAATTTTACGTGTGTGTACCAAACATCTAAAAAATATAAACATGGAATGATAATTACTGGCCAAATTAAACAATTCATTTTTCATTTGAGAAATGAAGGTTTTGTTTTTTGTTTTGTTTTGTTTTAATAAAATAAGGCATGGTTGCATTATTAAGCTTTATTAAGTTTATGGAGAAATCGAAAGGTATGGAGGTATCTCAGTCACCCTTCTACACACAGTCTTCCACACCGTCATCGTCTCCCACCACAGTGAGCATGCATGCGGCTGACGAAGCTCTGCTGAGGCCGCAGCATTGCCTGAAGCCCACAGCTGACACGCTGGCTCGGTCCTGGTGTGGGACGTTCTTCAGGTTCAGATAAATGAACAATGGCGTTCTTCACAGTATTTCACTGTCTTAAAAATCTGCCGTGCTTCACTGTTCAGCTTTCCATCCTCTGTGACTTGGCAACCGTGAATCATCTCACGGTCGTCATAGCTTTTACCTTTCCCAGAATACCGTGCAGTTGAATCATACAGCAGATGGTCTCTTCAGACTCACTTGGTAGTAGACATTTAATTATCTCCCATGTCTTTTCATAGCTTGATAGCTCATTACTTTTAGTTCTTAATTTTCTGGATGAACTACATCCTTTCCCCATCCATTCACTGAGAGCCATGGTGGTTGCTTCAGAGTTCTGCAATTATACATAAAGCTGTCATAACATTGGTGCGTAAGTTCGTGGGTAGATGTAGATTTTCAGCATCTTTGAGTCAATGCCAAGGACTGTGACTTGACTACACAGTAAGAGTATCACACTGGCTTCTGAAAGGGCCGTAGATCTCTCATTCTGTCCAGTAGAAAATGAGGGCTCCACTCCCTTGCCAGGATTTAGTGTTATCCCTGTTGCGGGACTCTGTTTATTTAAATAGTAGTGACATGTCCCTCACTGCTGATACACATTCCCTGGTGGTGATGAGGGACATCTCTCTGAGTCTTCCCAGCGGTATTTCTCTTCTTTAGAGAGGTACCTGCTAAAGTTTATGACCCATTTAAAAAATTCAGTCGTGGTGGTTTTGTTCCATTGATTTGTCTCTATTGATTCTTTAAATTTTTCATTCACTGATTGCTACTCTATTTTTATTTCTTTTCTCCTGCTACTTTGGATTTAATTTGCTCGCTCTTCTCAAGTTTCCTGAGGTGACTGCCTAAGTGATTAACTTTGCATCTCCTTTCCTTGAATATGTACCTGCTACCGTGGGTTTTCTAAGATGGTTTTTCCATATGTCACACACTTGGTGAGTTATATTTTTGTTAGTCCAATATGTTTTGGAAGTTGTTTTCACATTTCTTCCAGGAATTATTTTAGGGATGTGATGTTTAAACTCTTGTCTGGTTCAAGCATATCCTCAGTGTTTTCTATTGCTGCAAAACTTCTGAAATAAGTTTGATGGCCCCGAATACTATCTAGTTGCCTTTATCCAGTGGGAAGGTGGCTCAGGAGTTAACATGCTTTCTATATGAACCAAAAAACCAGAATTCACGTCCCTAAAACTTATATAATGCCAGGGTGGCCATGGTTGCTTGCCTGTAGTTCCAGCCTCAGAAGATGGAGGCAGAGGATCCCTGGAAGAAGCTGGCTGGTGGAGATAGCTTTATCTCCAAGCTCAGGGTTTGACTGAAAGACTCTGCCTGAAATAAATAGAGAGAGAAACAGAGGGGAGAGGAGAGGAGAGGAGAGGAGAGGAGAGGAGAGGAGAGGAGAGAGAGAGACAGAGAGAGAGAGAGAGAGAGAGAGAGAGAGAGAGAGAGAGAGAGAGAGGGATGGAAAGTAGTGGAGAAGGACTTCCCAGATCAACCCCAGGCTTCCACATGCATGTTCATGTAAGGGGGCACCTAAAAACACATGTGTGTCCACACATATACAAACATTCCTGCCTATATATTCAAATAAGAAGACAAAAAGGTATATAGCTATATGTAGAATAAGTGAAACATATATAACAATATGCCAATGTTAAGAAGAAGAAAGGGAGCTATGTTAACTTTAGAGAGTACAAACTTTAAAACAAGGAAAGTCACTGTGGTGGTTTGAATAGGTAAGGCCCCCATGGACTCAAGTGTTTCAATGCTTGGCCTATCACAGACAGCTCAGCTAATCATGCCTCCGGAGATGGGAGAGCTAAGGGGTTGATCTTTTAATGCTCCAAGGGCCTTGTGAGGTGATATCCACGGAGATACAAGCCTTCCTGTACGGGATGTTTGTGTGAACCACAGGGCCCAAGGCAGAGTACTTTCACACAGGCTCACTGCTCTTTGAATAGAATGTCTCCTGTAATGTAGGGCATTGTGCCTTTTCTGGAAGAAAAAAAAAATAAGGAAAACTTATGCTAACCAGGGGCCTTACAACGATGTGAGAAATGAATGCTACCATTTCTGTTTGACTGATCATCTCTGATGATGCCCTTGGGAAGCCCCAGCTTTCAGGATGATTTATTTGTCCATGTTTAGTTTCCGTTCCCATAACGGGTTATCTGGCAAGCAGAGTGGTGGGCAGTGGAAAGAGCGTGAAGGATGGAAGCAGGATGAAGAGGGGGCACCATGTTTTTAGGACAAAGCTATTTTTTTTTCTGATCTCTGAGGTTAAGTTTCTTTTCAAACTAAGAATAAACAGAGACCAAAATTGGATTCTGACAGATAAATGGGAGAGAGCTCTTCAAGGCGCAGACATCATGTAGATGCGCAGAGATAAGCAATGTGGCTGTCTCTTGTGTTCTCCTCAAAAAGAAGTCCTCAGGCTCTGGCCGTTTGGCATCTCTCCCACTCCCAATGCCTGCTGCGTGCTATAAAACAGACTGTACCCTGGCTTCTTGGCAAGCTAGTTTCCTAGGGGTTCTCAATAAAGTCATTCCAGTATTTCCATACGCCAAAAGAAATTTAAAACCAAAGATATCCCAGGGTAAGTCAGAAACACCTCACCCTTGGCTCACTCCCGGGAGCCAAGCACGGGATCTCCAGAGTCTGAGAGCTGGGAAAGAGGGCAAACAAAGAATATGACCTTTTGAATCTGGGATTCAAAGCCATAGCATGTGGCAAGAGTACTGACCTCTACCTGAGCTCTTGGACTTCCTGTGGGTCTTTGTTGTGTAGTTGAACGTTCTCCCCACTTCTCCACAGATAATTTATTTATGATTGGCATTGAAATGGTCACTCACAGTGAATCATAAGGTTTCCTCTGTCACTGGATTTATAGCGTAAGAAAAAGTAGAAAATCTGACAGCACAAGACAGATCTTGAATCTGTCTTTGACTAAATGCCAGTGGAGTGCATGAGGTAATTTGAGTTGAAAGGAATCAAAACTTTACGGTTATGCCAATAGAATTTTATATCTTCGCCCTCAAAGACGGATATAACCTGGCAGACAGTTCTGTCTAGACTTCGACAACTTCACTCACAAAACCTTCCAACCTTTAGCTTCTCTATACACGACTGGCTTCACTCTGGGAAGAAAGAAAAGTAACGCAAATGCCATACATTAGAGGGATGTGGTATTTAATTCATTAATTAAAGGCAAATGCTTCAGGGAGCCCCACAATTCCTTGTGTTACCAACTGCTGAGAGCTCTATTTCAGCTTCACCATGCAGCAGTGTTTGGGAACGAGGCTTTGGGGCAGAAAAGAGGAATTTCTCCTGCCAGAAGTGTCATTACCCGAGGCCTCAAAACTGAGAGTGGCTGAAAAGAGTAGAACCTGGTTACAAAAACTGACTGCCGATGCTTTTGACCTCAGGGTTCTATGATGGCCTCCTCTCTCCTCTTATTAACAAAGAAAAACATGCAACTCCTCAAATTCCCCTGATATTGCCTCATTTGCTTTTTTGCAAGCGAATGCTATGGCTTCTCACCTGCCTCTGCCAACTCTCTGTAAAAGAAACTACTTCTGATTTCAATTCCATCTTGAAGGGGAATTCAGATGCATCTCTGTGAGATCTAGAACTGCCCCTCTTCAAGAGTCAACAGGAGAAAGAGAAGGGAATATGGTTGAAAACAATTGTACTGTCACAGTTCAGCGTTACATGCCCTTCAGATCTTTATTCCATACTTAGAAAAATAATGGGAGAGATTGGTCACTGTGCATGAAGGTATGTATGTATGTGTGTATGTATGTATGTATGTATGTATGTATGTATGTATATATGTATGTATGTATGTATCCTCATGGGGTGTGTTCCTTGTCTTAGGAGTTGCCACCCTCATGCCTTCATCAGCTTCATCATCTCTAATTATCCATTGGCTTTAGGTCACCTAGGGTCACCTGTGTGCCTAATGGAGGCCGTAGCCCTCCCTCAAAGCTGTTTAAGCACCTCTGGTCACTGGTCCCCTAACTGTTGCCCTTGAGCCATCTTGGAAGTACCCAAAGCTAAGGTAGGGAAAGCAAGGACAATCTCTTTCCACCTTCTAGGTTTAGATATTTCCAAGTATTCTCTTCTCTAGCAAGGTTAGGGAAAATGAGAGCAATGGAAGGAAATGGATATTCTGACTTCTGTCCTCATTTTCTTGCCTGTCTTCTGCTTCTTCCTGGTCCTCTGGACCAGTATGGGATGAGGGTGGGGGCTTTAGGATTTCTCTTTATTCTTATGGGTCTTACCTTCCCTCTCTGGAGCAACACCTCCTCACCTCATAGTCTACATTACAAAAATCTCCCACGTTTCTATAGAAACAAATGTATACCCACACTTGTAGGTGACTAGCTGTTCTTTTAAGCCCTGTCCATATTCTACAACCCTAACCATGCCTTCAGGACAACCAGAAGGAGGACACCTGGGCTAGCTAGCCGCCACCAGAAGGCTGCTCCCATCTCATTGCTTGGTCTGTTCTGACTGAGTAGTGTGTAGATAGATACTCTGGTTGCTGAATAGATCTCATGTCTACTAATCTCCATATTTCATACTACCTTAGGACAGGGAAGAGGAAACACAAAAAATGCCAATGGGTTCATATGCTAATCTTTCTTTATTACTAATTTGTAAGTGGGCTCTGTTTTAAGCCTCTAAGCTAGCAGCAGTTCTCAACCTGTGGGTTGCGACCCTTTTTAGCAGACCTCTCTCTCTGAAAACACTTATGTCAGGATTCATAACAGTGGCAAAATTGCAGTTATGAAGTAGCAGTGAGAATAATTTTATGGATGAGGTCATCACTACACGAGGAACTAACTGTACGAAAGGTTTCGCAGCATTAGGAAGGTTGAGAACTGTGCCTAAGAGTCTATGCAAACATCAGTGAGGTGGGATGAGGAAGGCAAGCGACACTGGCCTTCACAGCACTCCCATCTCCCTAGTGCCCTTCTGCCTACCAGTCCAGTTCGTGTCCTTATCGCCGGGGTCCTTTGTCATGTCTGCCTGCGGGATTTTCTGGACATTTCCTTCCTTATCAAGTTCCCTACAATTCCCCGAACCACCTTTAATCAGCAGTGCCCAGGTTCTGTAAACGGAAGGTATGTTTATTTTTCGTGTATCGACTCAGATTGGGGTGAGGAGGGTGGGGAAGTGCCAAGGAGGAACAAAGTTCAGCTGCAAGGTCCCAAGAGCTCTTGGGGTTGCCATCAGGGGACTGCCTGGCACAGTCCTCGGAGGGCACTGCCTTGTGTAACATATCCATGTATTTGCATGCTTTGGTCTTTGTTATTAGATTTGACAGTGCATAGATAGATACTCTGGTGGCTGAATAGATCTCATGTCTACTAATCTCCATACTTCATACTATCTTAGGACAGGGAAGATGAAACACAAACGATGCCAGATGAGATGGGGCCCTTATGCACAGACTTGTGCTATTAGGGCCCAAAGATAGCTGGGACAAACCAGTGTTATTGTTGATCACACTTCTAAGGCTAATGACAACCCTTTCCTATCTCAGGTATCGGTGTCTTCCCTAAATTGAATATTTTGTGGCTTCCGAGTGACTCAAGATACATCCCTTTCTATACATGGCTGTCTTATGTGGCTCTATTTTTTTGCCTCTTCCCTTGGGATGTCTAGGTACTGCCGTACACCAATTCCCGAAGGATGAGCTGAGCTGAGTTCAACAGTCTTCATCTTCTTGTGGGGTGTCTGGCCTGATGAATACCAGTCAGGGAAAGGATGAAGCAAAGTTTAGAACAGGGGTGGGGGTGGGAGTGGGGGTGTCCCTAAGATTTCAGTGTGGCAGCTCTTCTGTGTTATAGTTCTTTTAGAAAATAGTTCTCTTAGACAGCAGTCAATAAAACAGCATGTGTTCTTTATTTAAAGTGAATAAGGACTATAAAAACCTTGAAAAGTGGGGACCCAGATTCCCGGATACCTCATTTGCATGGAGAGGCAGTCTAGGAAGTTGAACCTGTAATTTCACCAAGGATTACATGATATTCCTCAGGCAGAATGTCGGGGTCCTGCTCCCCAGATAGAGAAGAGGAAGACTTGCTGGGAAAGAGAGGTCTTCACCTTACACCGAGCTCAGGGGAGCTATCCTGACATGGTAGACTTCAACCTTAAATGGCGGGGTTTCCCAACCGTCTTAAGCACGGTATGAGTTGTGTTCATAAAGTCCTCAAACAGAGCTGCCTCGGCCTGGAGCTGCATGGATCACTCTTTGCCCTGTTAACACTAAGACACACACACACACACACTGCTTCTCATTCCTGACCTGCTTGGCGTATATCTGGTACTTGGCTAAATGGCTTTGCGGGGAAGATTTCCTTTAGTCTGATACACATACACACCACTGTTATCCAGATGTTAGAGATGTGGAACGAAGGTTGTAAATAACCTAGTCTCAGGCTGCTAAGAAATCGGTAGAGCTGAGTTCACTGTGTTTCTCTGGGCCTGAGTTCTTCGTCTCGGCCCCACATGGCCTTTTTGTGTGTATGCTAGTTTCTCCTGTTGGCTTCTAGAGCCTTCTTGAAGGCAAGAGACATGATTTCCATATTTCAGACCTAAGTACTGAAATATGAGAGTTATACGATAAATACTTGTTCAACAATAGATGGCTGGATAAATATTTGAATGCATTCTAGACGAGAGCTTGTATCCGAGCTAAAGATTTCAGATAATAAGGCAGCACAAGGAGAGGGCAGAGAGTCACCTCAGTGGGTAAGAAGACCAGCTTCTCTGCTAGAGAATCTGGGTTTGATTTCTAGCACCCACATAGCAGCTCACAACTCCAGTGAGTGTCTATAACTCCAGTTTCAGGGAATCCAATGCCCTTGTCAAGCAGGTACCAAGCATGTAGCACACAGACATCCATGCAGGCAAAATTCCCATGTTAAATAAATAAATAAATAAGTAAATAAATCTAAAACAAAAATAAGTAAATTTTAAAAAACAAATAAATAAAAGAAAGCTCAGAGATTTGGCCAAATGAGACACTGGCTTGGAACCTTTAACTTGGCCCACTTAGTTGAGAAATGGGGGTCTTTTCTTCAGCTTCAGTAAGGCAGACTTTCCTGAAAATGTTTTTTTTTTAAATTACTATTGTTGAGTAAAAATACACGTACTAGCCACCTATACTGTTATTTTATTATTTAAAAAGAAGAAATTGCAGGGGAGTTAAAAAAACAGAAGATTTTAAGCAAATAATATATATTTAAAATGTTACCATACATGGAATGACTTACAGGAAAGGAAAATATTTACCCCCTGAAAACGGACTCCTAGTAATGAACGAATCATTAGATATTTCTAGGACCCTGTGATAAAGATCACCCCTGAAAAATTTTAATATCTTCTGCTTCTCAATTTTGCTTTTAATATAACATAGCTCTAGATATTTGGTTTGCTTGAGTGAGCCAATTTTATGGGGAAAATGATTTTTTAAAAATATTTATTTATTCACTTTACATCCCAGTCACAGGAGAAAAAAAGATTTTTAAATGCCTTATCTGTCCCAATGGTCTGAGTGTTAGTGGCAACCTGGGTATCTATAAAGGACTGTGGTTGCTTAATTACTGAATTAGTTGAGTTTCAGGTTAGATTCTTTGTATGTTCTAAAACAAAATGAAACAAAAACAAAACCACAAAACAGAAAACAAAGACCAGTGTCCACGAATAGCTTCATGAGGTAAAGTAAGGAAAAGCAAACCCTTGAGTGAACCCCTCAAATGCGAGAAAGCAAGGAAAAACCAAGTCCCCAGCTTCTGTGCCTCTTCTCCCAGGAAGTCTCCTTGAAGTAACTTTCATCCATCTGTCTTCCGAGATGGTGACTGGTCAAGGTTAACAGGCTGAGTGGGAAGCGTTTACAGTTAGTCTTTGGGTGAACATTGAAAGCAAAGGGTGAGCAAAGACTTTAAACGTAGCAGCAGCATAGCCTGGAGCCGGAAAGATGGGGTTTCTGTCCCATTCTGAGGGAAGGGTTCTTGACCTTGGCTGCCTCCTAAAGTTATCGGTGTATCTGGGATGCAAGATCTATCTATCTATCTATCTATCTATCTATCTATCTATCTATCTATCTATCTATCTATCTATACCCTCAGAGATTTTGCTCTACTTTTCTGGGGAAATAAGTCAAAGCATCTCGGGAAATTACAAAAGGAGAACCAAGCCACCATGGAGGAGTTTCATGTAACCTGAAATGACTGCTGATGGGATAACTTAGAAATGAAGGTGGCCTCCTGCCTTTGCTACAGAAGAGGAGCCCCAGAATGAAATTCCGGCAAGGCATGGTCCCCAGTCTCCAAGCCGGTGGCGATCTAGATCTACGAGTGTCCTCGAGACCGGAAGTCGTGGGAGTACCTCGGTATGTGTCAGAAGAGCTGACTCAGAGGAAACCCTCAGAACTGAACTCAGTCTGCTTTCTTACAGGATTCCCAAGTGACTCACTCATACCGTGGTGTTTGAGAAGTCTGACCCAGATAGCGACCGGATAGAACAGAATCACTAAGGGAGAAAGGCTTGCCGGGTGTGGGAGTCAAAGCTAGAGCAAAGATGGGCTGCTGTGATAATTGGCACGTCTTCGTAATAGCCCGGGCTCCTGGACATCCTTCTGGATTAGAAAGTACCTGTATGTGGCGTCTTTCCTACCCCCTCTTATCTTATCTTGTAAGGGCGGCGCAGATGTGTTTGTGGCTGGTGGTAGTCTCCCTGCGGGAGATCACTCTTATCGTACATTAGCCCTAACTAGAGGTTATAGGATTGACCAGCAGTGTATACAAGCCGTGTGAGAGCTCTGTTGTGTGGAAGCGCTAGTGTAGGCGAAATGTAAACATCACATTTTTCTCCTAAAGCAGGATACACAGGAGACAGGAATGTGGTCCTAAATCCCTTCTCCAGGGGAAGGCTCATGTGGAGAGTGCTGGAAGATGAGGTGGAGGGGGGAAGGAGGGTGTTAGGGGGGCTGTCAATCACCAGCTGGGCCACTCTCAGCCTTCCTTTTCTCACCTAAAAAAATGAGAGAATAGTAGTTTACAATCAATTTCAAAGGACCATGTGGGTATCTGGAGCGGGAATTACATCTGAAAAAGACCGTGTGAGCTACAAAGGTCTCCACACCTGAGGAACTGCTTCCGCTAGCACGTTTAACTGGAACGCCTGAGGACCCTTTCTTAGGGAAGCTGGCCTGGGGACTCTTCTGATTGCTGAACTGGGATTTGACACAGTACAACTCTTATGTCCCTAAAACATAGGAACAAGCTTATCCCAGGCAGACTTGGAAAGATTTGTTTAGCAACTTGGAAAGCAAAACAAAGCACATACCTTATCCTTGTTTGATTAGGGTTTTTTTTTTTTTCACATTTCATTTTATCATTCATTATTAACATTTTTATGTTGTTAAACGTTACTTGAAAGTCAGATTTTTAATTCCCACCAAGTTTTTTTTTTCATGGGATAACATGCTATGCTTGTAATTTTGACTCATAATTCTGTAGTGATTATCCTTAGAATTAAATATAAATGCATATCCTTTTTCTCAATGTGTATTTATAAAAATAAATTTATTGAATTAAAGGGTTTAGAATTTTTTGAGGCATTTTGCACATAGTTTGTGAAGTTTCCAGCGAGAAGTAAAAGTTTGTTTCACCATGATTTCATGGCCGGAGGTATGTTCGGGTATTGTAATTGAAAGGCAAAAGATAATATCTGTATGTTGTCATTTGTATTGAACTGCTTTGGTTATTGATACACACACATGTATTCTCTCTCTCTCTCTCTCTCTCTCTCACACACACACACACACACACACACACACACACACAGGGTTAGTCCTCCGGCCTCATCTCATGTTTCCTACACAAGTACTCTGCCACCGATCAATATCTTCAGCCTTTAAAACTTTCTAATTTGAAACGGGCCCTTGGTAAACTGACTTAGCTGCCCTTGAACTCACTCCGTGGCACAGCAAACCATGAACTCTTGATCCTCCTGCCTCTGCTTCCTGAGTGGTTGAGATTATAGTTGGATAGCACCAGGCCCAGCTGTGATAAATAACCATACAAACTTTTCCTTACTCCTCACCTTTACCCCAGTAGTTTTCTTCCAGGATTCTTCAAAACATCTGTCCTCCTAATATCCTCATCCAAGCACTGACCCCAAGGTGAAAATGTTTGGCTACATGGAATAGGAAGTGGGTCTCCTCCCTGTCCTCAAAGGGCCTTTTATGCTTATAAAATTAGCCACAGAGTTGTGGTCCAGAAGAAAAATGTTATCGTCAAATACTGTAACTTCTCTTGTTTAAGCATTGTACAGTTTAGCTCCTTTCGATTTCAAATTTGAATGAATCCAAATTGGCCAAAAGTCTGGAGGCGAGCTTGCTTAACTGACAAAGGAAAGAGGATCTGGTCAGTCAACCCAGCGTTCTGTAGTTCTAATGTGCATTTGCCTATGCAATGTCCAGATTCCAATGTAGGCTTTGCTAACCTGATAGTAAAAGCAAGAATGTGTGATTGCCATGACCTCAGCACTAGAACTCTGTCACTCTCCCACTCTGTTAGTTTCATAGAGTTCATATGTCTGGTGGAATCTGTGCATAGGATATTTATTCTGCTGATGATAATCCTTCCTAGCTATTTGCCTTATACACTCTGAAGGCAATATAGCTAGCAGAGAGAGAGAGAGAGAGAGAGAGAGAGAGAGAGAGAGAGGAGAGGAGAGAGAGAGGAGAGGAGAGGAGAGGAGAGGAGAGGAGAGGAGAGGAGAGAGATCCATATTTTAATCCAGAGGAGACTTGGTCTCTCTCCTTTTCTTCACAAAGAACACCTGTGAGATGGTTCTTGTGATACAAACCTGCTGACCCGATTGCTGTCTGTCACAATCCATGCAACTTTAGAGGATTCTATTCCTCTGGTCTCCACATATGTGCACACTAGCATTCATTCATGCACACACACACATAAGAATAATTGCCTTTTTAAAAAAGTCCTACTTCTCTTGGACTCTAGCCAGTACCAGGGGCTTGGTGGGAGCAGAGTACCGAGAAAAGGGACTCAATATGGGGTTGTGGGTGGCCTCTGTTGGTTCAGAGTCCGAATAGGGTCATCAGGTCACAAGGTCACTACACTGATGTTGCAACTGGTATCTATTCCAGGGACTGTCTGTTTCCTTCTGGAAGTTCTGTTTCAGCCTAAATATTACTTCTGTGATTGAGAGAAGTAATGGTTGGTCCCCCAGTGTGGGTTTTTCCTGGAAAGCCAAAAGCAGCCATGATCTGTGGCATCATCAATTAAGTCTTTGTATCTGAACCAGCTTGATACTAAAACACACCCTGGAAAACACTGACAATCCACCAATTCTTACAGATTGAACTTGCATTTGAATGAAATTACAAAATTTAAAACAGAACTGAGAAGTAAAATGAGAGTATGAGGTATTTAATCGCATCTTAACACTGACTAAACACAAACACACTCTCCATTTCTAAAGCTAGGAAGGGCAGAGCAAAAAAAGGTTTGTGTAGACTGTGGCTGAGGGTGAAAATGGGGAAAGGCAAGGTCGGTTAAAGCAAATGTATCTGTGCAAAATTAAAGTGTTTCACAACAGTGTCCTGGAATTGCATGTCAGCTTGGGCTAACTGTTGTCAATCACAGCTTAACTCTTGTCTAGTTTGCTAAAGGCAAATCCAAGGGCTTCCTCTGAATCATTTTAAAAGGGTCAAAATCTTTCAGGAGCTCGTTGGTCCTTTGACTAGTACTGTGGAGATTTAAAGAACACCTCTGGAATGCAAACCTGCTGTCCTCTACTTCAGGTGAGGTGTGATGACAGAATCGCTTTGTATGTGACATGTAAGATGCTGAAATTTTCCTGCCCTCATCGGAAATCTAGTAGCTAATATTCCTTATCACCTATGTCTTCAGAACATGCGTCCTCTTAGTCTTCATACAATAACTCAGTGATTAGCTTCAATTGTATTTTTTCCTTTAACTAAGCAAATGAAGCTCCGAGATTGCAATTCAGTAACCTAAGTGTGGTTTACAAAGCTCCAAGTCCAGACAAAGAAGCAAAGCCTTGTTCTTTGTTCTCCATGTATCCTAGTAAACTCAGTGATGTTCCTGGAAGCCTAGATTCCATGCCTAGAACTGCAAGTGTCTGAAGACGAGACTCATTCTGTGATTCTAGATGAGGTGATTCTCCAAGTCACTGTGGTATCTTTATAAGTAACATCATTCCAATTAACTCAGATGTTCTCCATTTAATAACACGATTACCAGATTCTATTTCAATCAGCCACAGCTGGTTTTTTGTTTGTTTATTTAAGTTTGATGTTTGTTTTTTTGGGGTTCTAGGGGTTTGCTTGTTTTTGAGACAGGGTTTCTCTGTGTAATAGCCTAGCTGACCTGGAACTCACTCTGTAGACCAGGTTGTCCTCGAACTCACAGAGATCTACGTGCCTCTGCCTCCTGAGCGTGAGGGTTAAAGGCGTGTGATCTCTACACTCTTGATCTTGTTTCTCCCAGAGTATGGTACACATGTCAGATGACTTTGTATCAAGACCTTATTAGGATCATGAAGCTATAATGTATAGCTTGGTTGAGATTTCTGGAGATTTTTGTTATTGTTCAACCTCAAACACGAGGGAGAAGGAAACAGATAAATCAATTACAGTTTAACACTAAACTATCCTCACTCTAGTAAATGGAGACTGTTTATGTGTGAGTGTGTGTGAGTGTGTGTGTGTATGTGTGAGTGTGTGTGTTGTGAGGCCATGTTGTGACTACATTCTTCTAGTGGATGATATCAGAACACAGCCTGGGGAATGGGGGACAGTAATTCACATGTCATTTGGTCAACATGAGTGTGGGAAGATCCTATTCTGTTCCCAAAGATGAGTGAGGGCTGACTGAGCTTGGCTTCTCACCTGTGGTCCTGAACACCGATAAACAGCTGTGAACAATGGAACCCGTTAACTGGGCATTCTCCTTGATCTCAGGCTCTCAGTCACGGGGCAGGATGGTCTGGGGTGATTTTCCCTCCAAGTATCCCAGGCAGCACAGTTGTGTTTGTTTGCTACAAGCTGAAGCAAGGAAGCTTTCAGCTTCCTCAGGAAATCTCTAGAAATCTCATTTCCTCCTCCCCACTTAAAAAAGCAAGCCAAAAAATTCATATTTGGTATCAAAGCTTATTTTAGGCGGTACGTGCCTATAATCCCAGTAATTAGGATGCTGAAACAGGATTGAGTCAGAGGCGGCCTGGGCTACAGACTATAGTGAGAGACTGTGTCAGAACCGCAACGTGAGCGTTATATGCAGCAGCACAGAGATGATGTTCAGCAAAGTTTTGAGCTGAGTCTAGTCTTATCAAAGAATGGGGTTCAGCATGCCGACTTAATCAGTCTGTCTCACTCACAGACTTTGCGACATAAGACAGAACCTCTAATGTTTTCATTGTTTTTCCTGTTGCTTTTAACATTTTTCAACGAGATAAACAGAAGCAAACCACTATTTTAGGAAATCACCGGAGATGAATGGAGCAGAGGTCAGACATGGTGGCCGATGGGAACACAGGCAATTCTGTGTCTCCAGATTATCTGTCACAAAGGTGGTGGCGTCGCAGAAACGTAATCTAACAGGGATAGCTGTGTAGCTCCCAAGGAATGAGATGTCTTGGAGAAATGAGTGCCTACAGGAAGCGGCAACACCGGCATAATTGAGTGTAATTCTGACTAAGCTGTTTTCTCATTAATCATCACACAGCAATCTGTGTCCAAATCCAGGCTACGCTCAATTGCAGCATACATTCCTGGCTGTGATCTAAAGGTCTGGGCCAGAGACTGTAGGGAAGACCCAGGCAACGGGGTCAGGTCAAGAATTCACCTCCTAGGCCCCTTGAACATGCTGTCTCTGTGCTAACAGTTCAGACTGGTGGCGAGCCCTTCCAGGGAAATTCCCTGTGCAAGAGAGGGCGGGCTGCCGGGAGGAGAATCCCCCACAGGGGAGTGAGGTCACAAGACCAGTTGCAGTCTGGGTCAGTGTTTCATTTACAGCATTTGTAGGTCATGATCAGGGACCTCCAGGAATCCATGATGACACACTGTGACAAGATCATCAAATTTATGCCAGGGACAAAATGGTGCTAAAGTCCTTACCCAAGAGCACTGAGTCTTGAAGCACATGGAGTTATCTTACCTTCTCTTTCCTTTATTGCTGACAAGGGGAAGAAGGGGTTTGCCCGTTAGAGCCTTGCTCTGATTCCCATCAGCCTTTGCTCGGGCTCTGCAGTTTCTCATGGCAGGACTTGAACTCCGGACCCGAGTCTTACCTCCCCTTTGAATCCTGGACGTGGTTGCCTTAGCTCTCTGCCTCCTGGTTGCATGGCTCTGTATCGATGTGCATTCTTCTCTCTGCTCTGCTGTCCCATCTGACTCTGATGTCTGATACTGTCCTGACTGATGGCGGCCTGGGACACAGAGTGTTTCCTCTGCTTGCCTCTTTCCTGTCTTTCTCTCTTCTTCCTCTTTTCTTTTACCTTTCCACCCTCCTCTCTCACTTGGACATTTTTATATATTTATTCCCAGACTGATCTTAAACTCAGATCCTTCAGCCTCAGCTCCCCAAGTGCACCATTACCCTTGGCAAAATGAAACTAACTCATCTCTGTGTCTCTGTCTGTCTCTCTGTCTGTCTGACTGACTGACTGTCTAATCATATCTATCATCTGTCATCTATCTACCTATCATCTATCTATTATCACCATCTATCTATATTCATCATCTATATCTATCATTTATCATCTGTCTTTCTGTCTCTCTCCATATATATACATATATATACATATATATGTGTGTATGTATATATATGGAATCCAGAGCTTTGTTCACGCTAAGTACCTCCCAGCCAGTGTGGCAGGAAGGACAAGTTAGTGGCACATGGTCCCCATTGCTACTTTGTGAATACAGGTGCACACCGACCAGTCTAACCCTCTCTCATCCACTGTTGGCAAAGGTCAGGAGTTGGTCATCCAAGAGTCCAGGGTCTCAGAGTGTGAATGTCCCCATTAAAAGAGATGAGCTCTAGGCAACCAAGGAGTAAGGGAGTGGAGAAAATGCCACAAAATATGGAACGCAAAGCTGAGTTTCAGAGGGACATCGTGGTGACAGGTGGCACTCAAGTCCTGGTAATCCAAGGCCAGACAAGAGCAATACCCAGTGTCAGAAAACAGAAACATGTGGAAAGTACCTCAAGACATTGTGTGTGTGTGTGTGTGTGTGTGTGTGTGTGAGAGAGAGAGAGAGAGAGAGAGAGAGAGAGAGAGAGAGAGAGAGAGAGAGAGAATAAGCACTTAATAGTCATTGTGAGGCCAATGGTTACAGTAACAGCATTAGATAGTGTTCTACCTATAATTGGTGAATGGGCCCCTTAGAAAAGCCTGTATGTGTGTGTGTGTGTGTGTGTGTGTGTGTGTGTGTGTGTGTGTGTGTGTGTGTGTGTGTGTGTGTGAATAAGCACTAAATAAATAGTCATTGTGGGGACAATGGTTACAGTAACAGCATTAGATAGTGTTTTACCTGTGAATTGGTGAATGGGCCCCTTAGAAAAGCCTGTATGTGTGTGTGTGTGTGTGTGTGTGTGTGTGTGTGTGTGTGTGTGTGTGTGTGTGTGTGTTTGTGTGTGTGTGTGTGTGTGTGTGTGTGTGTTTTCTATATATTATTCATGTTAGGACATGGATAGTTGAACCTCAAGTGTTTTGATGTCGTATTTCCTGTAGATTTCAGACCTGCTATTTGCCAACTGCAGGACCTTAAGAAAGTGACCCTGTCTGGGTCTCGCCTGGTTGAGTAGTAGAATCCTCTGCATGAGGAATAAGGATGTCGTTGTAAAGAGGCATTTTGTCCTGAATTCTCCTCATGGGGATGACCATTGGTTTGGATTATTGTCACTACTATTGAATTGCTTTCTGGCTTTTTTTTTTTCTTGGCAAGACCTTGACCTGCAGATTGGGCTAGACTGGACTAGAACTCACTATGTAGCCCAGGCTGGCCTTCATTTGAATTTTGGATACATTCGTTGACCAAGACATATTACCTCCCTATGCATGCTGGGTAGATTTAAACTTGTGATCTCCATGTCTCGGCGTCTAGTGTGTGTGCCATCCTACTTGGCCTGATTGAAGATATTTAAAGCAATTCATTATCAGAGCCAGGAATGGTGGCTGTGCCTGTATTAGTCCCAGAATTCTGGAGGTTGGTGCAGGAGGATTTCAAAGTCATCCTGGCCTACATAGCAATACTCTGTGCCAAAAAAAAAAAAAAATTAAATTAAATTAAACAAACAAGAAAATAAAAGTGAACACAATTAGCAAAGGCTTTGGCTTCACCTCCCAAGCACTTTGGGACACAGGGGTAACGCCCCAGGGTACTTTGCTCCCAGGCGCATGCGCACTCCTTTAGGTCTGTTTGTTGACTGTATTGCTGAAATACAGATGGCAGAAACTTTCTTCTACAGCGTTCAACACAAAAGGCAATGAGGCAAAAGGAAGATAAATTGTCTTTCTAGGGGTCAAAGCTGAGATTTTCCTAGGGGTTTTAAGCCAAGAAGAGCTGAGTCCTGGATGGATGGATTTATGACTTGCCCCTTTCTGTATGCCATCTGGGAAGACATTCCTTCAAGACCTACATTTCTAATCTGCTTCCAAGTACCAGCAAGGGTGCCGACCCCTAGTCTGCCAGTGGACCCTTCAGAAGAGCAAAACCCTGTTGCCCTAGTTCATGGAACTCCTGTTTGCTATGTAAAACAGAAGAATCTGGAAAGGACAACTGTGCCATTTGTTGGCAAAAGAAAGGCCACCTTTGAGAGTGAAAGGGGAATATGTAGCAAATGTTCTTGTGACTTAGTGTTTTGAAAGTCACCCACAGGATTCTTTATCAAGGAGAAAAACATATGACCGCCTCAGGAAATGAAGAAAAGCACCACAGAATTCATGGGTCATCTGTGACAAACCAGGAATGGAAGGGACTTCCATCCATCTGTGAGAAAATATGCTGCTGACATCACACCTCAGGGTGGCGTATATAACACCTTCTCCCCAAGATCAAAAACAAGGTTGCCTGCTGTCACACCTATGCAGTGTTGTATCTGAGAACCCTAGCTGGAAACAAGAAGAAAAGAGAGGTTACAGAATTGGGAATTAGAGGTAAAGACTATTCTAATTATCTGTGTTGGTAAATGGAAATAGTCCCCAAAACCATGACGTGAATTTAGCAGAGCTGATGAATGTAATGTGTGTCACAGAGTTTGTATTTGCAAATACGAATTCTAATAAACAGCTAGGAGAAACTTAAAAGCAATTCTGCTTACAATTGAATCAATGTAGAGCCTGGTTTTATACGGGTTTTATTTAATTAATTTTTACTTAATGTATATGAGTATATCAACTCAAAGAACATAGCTCTCACCTCAGAGGGAATGGGAGTTTAGAGCCAGATTTGAGTGACTATGACCCAGGAACAGAGACTTGGGTTATTCCCAAAATCCATGTTTCAACATGGGATCAGTTTTATAACACTTTTCTAGTAACAAAACAAAGAAAGCCATAGATCAAGTCTCCTTAAAAATGTATCTGTGCTAGATGGTTTTTATGTCAACTTGACATAAGCTTACATCATCTGAGAGGAGGGAACCTCAATTAAGAAAATGTCTCCAGGGGTTGGGGATTTAGCTCGGTGGTAGAGCGCTTGCCTAGGAAGCGCAAAGCCCTGGGTTCGGTCCCCAGCTCCGAAAAAAAGAACCAAAAAAAAAAAAAAAAATGTCTCCATAAGACGGGGCTATACGCAAGCCTGTGGGGCATTTTCTTAATTTGTGATTGGTGGGGGAGGGTCCATACCATTGTAGATGGAGCCATCCCTGGGCTGGTGGTCTTGGGTTCTATTAGAAAGCAGGCTGAGCAAACCAGTAAGCATCACCCCTCTATGGTCTCTGCCTCAGGACCTGTCTCCAGGTCCTTGTCCTGGATGAGTTCCTGTCCTGGATTCCTTCAATGATAAAGAGTAATATGAAGTGTAAGCCAAATGAACCCTTTCCTCTTCATTTGCTTTTTGGTTACGGGGTTTCATCACAGCAATAGTAGTCCTAACTAAGACAGTATCCATTGGTGGAACCATGAGAGATGTGTTTGCAGCAAGATACGTCGATTTTTAAGCCATTGGATTGCACAGCTGAAAAAATTATAATTTTACTGTACACAACTTTTAATGGAACATGTAAAGGATCAAACCCTAAACCTGGGTCCTCAAAAATCAGAATGCATGATCATATTTAGTTAGGAGGCTTCTGTGTATCACTCGGCAGAAGGTGACAGGAGAGTCCCCACTTCTTAGGAAGGAATGATGAAAAGAATCAAGCAGGCTTTGAGCCTCCTCTTTGGTACCCAATGGAGATGGTACTGATGGGACACAGCAGGAAGAGGAAGATGACACAGGCCAACCAGGGTCCCCCCAGGAGACTACTTCCTACGCAGCAAAACCCAAGAAGTTCCCAAATGCCTGGCCATCTGCTCTCTGGGCACTGGGGGCAGGACTGCCAAGGCCGTTTTCTTCCTCAGTGCTGGTACTGGGGCTGATTTTCTGGCTTTGAGACTTTAAAGGGAGGTTGATTATGATCTGATGCATTCTGCACGCTGCCCTTCTCTCTGCTTGGATCCCCATTTTAGGGACTGTTTACCAAGTTAGGATTGTGCCAAGGGATTTGTTTTTGTAAGAGATTCTGTATCAATGATTTCTTTGGTGTGTTTTGGTTACTTCGTGTCTAGGCTGTATTTCGCCTTTTCATTAATTAGAGGATCCTTGGAGACGAATAGAGGGGAAAAATAAGCTCTCTGAGGTGTTTCAAATTGTGTCACTAATGGTAAGAATATTTGGGAACTACGCAGGGGTTGTACATTCCTTAGCTACCCTCCCATAGAGGAGAGACTATAATCAGGAGGTTTGGAATATTTGAACTCTGCAGAGAATGAAGCACAAAAGCAGGATTCATTCTGTTAAACTTGATTTCCTTCAAAAGACCTTCATCAACATGTTTCTCTCTCTATGATTTTTAAAACAGGTTGAGCATTACTTAAAAATCTAAAACCCTTGGAGTGCCAGTATGATGCTTACAAAGGACATCATAAAATAACCATTTAACTTACTATATAGGGTTGACTTTAGGCTACGTGTGTAAGGGGTGAGGTATATGAGACATAATTGAATTTCAACTTTACCCTTAGATTCCACACCTTTTGAGGTAGTGCATTATGCATGTGTAAATATGTCAACATCTAAAATCCCTTCTGGTCCTAAGCATCTTGGTTAAGAGACAACTTCTTCTCCTCTTCTTCTGATTTCCCCAGCAAGGGTGATGGCTGCATCGTTCTCCTCACCTGGCAGGGCAGGAACTCTGGACTTATGTTGCCTCCTCAATCTTTCTTGGTTTCCACTCATGGCGATGGTCACCATGGCCTACAGGAGGATTTTTCTTTATCTATCTATCCCCTTTGGTGCCAGAAACACTTCCCAGACTGAGGCCTTTATTTCTTGCTTAGAGCATTGCCGTTGATCTTAACTGCCTTCCCTGCTTGTAGCCCCTGCTTCCTACTTTCAGTTGGGTCTCTCCATCTTATCAAGTACATTGGTCCATCTGAGATCTTGTGGGCTCGCTTTCTGCCTTATAAGGAGAGCTGTACTTGCCTTCTCCACTCACTACATCTCCCTGAAGGACAAGGATATTTTTCTTATCTTTGTAAGCCTCTCTACATTCTCACAATATTTAGCACATAGTAGTCATTGATCAAGACTTCTGTTGGCTTTTATCTAACTCTCCCTGTGAGCGCTCTATTTATACTCTGTAAGGTCTTGCCGGGACTGCACTGGGAGGGGTGCCATTTCTCTGCTTTCCAATAGCAGAGCACTGTCTTCAGTTTTTATGACATGTTAGAATGAGGGGGAAGGACGGGAGACAAAGCTGATATTCTTCGGTTCTCCATAATCTATTTTACACTTGTCTCAGTTCTTGGGTATCAGGCAGCGTGCTGTCATGGCATAAAACATGGAACTGTGAGAGCACTGTGGACCTTAGACATTTTCTGGGAGACAGAATGAGCAGTGATGGCTTCCACCTTCCCATCTGCAGCCCAACCCAAGTGACAGTGGCTTAACATTAGGCTCAGCTTTTCTTCTCCTGGGCTTCCTAAACTCCACTTTTAAATTATTATATTAATAACAGAGAACCTAGAGCCTTACTCCGCCCATCAAGAAAATACTATTTTAGTATCTTAATTTTTTAGGTGGGGTGCATTTACATGCCAGAGTATCTAGGATTTGTTGAACAGGGATGGACAGAAGAGTTTTGGTTTTCTTGTTATTGTTTGTTTGTTTGCTTGCTTGCTTGCTTGCTTGCCTTTTATCTCAGATCAAAATGGTTTCTTACAGAAGGGAAAAAGGGCTAGATTTTATGACCATGGGAGTAGTGGAAATTTTTGAGGAAAGGGAATCCTCAAGGGGAGAAGCAGGGCAGAGTCTGAGGAGCTCTCGTCTGCTCCTTAGCCGGAGATTTTCTTCTGACACGTCCGATGAAACTGTCAAGTACTTCATTTCCCTTTAAAGATGAAAACTAGAGTCTCTGTAAGATGCACCATAAATAATCTCCCAAGGGACTTCTGGTAGATGACCTTGTCTCTTCCAAATAGATTAGTGCTGCCTGACTGGAAAGCCGTAGGGACGTTCCATCTAAGATGAACGCTGGCCCCATGCTGCCCGGGGGTGACCTGGAATTCCATTTGTTATTTTTGTTTTGACAAACCATGAACTTCCCAAACCTTTGAAATTTGAGCCCTGGGTTCTTTCACTGCTCATCAGATGCTTCATTTGGACATGAGGAGATCCCATGTCTAACGAGCTGCTCAGACTGATATTCTGTTCCCAAAGACCTTGACAGACACTGATTTTATACACAATCTTCATTCAGTTTTCCCACCCTGATGTCTTCCCACACTTTAACTGTAGAAAACAGAGTCTTCTGGAAGACAGCATGGAAACCAAGAAATTTGCTGGAGCCCACAAGGAGTGTGGAACTCAACTATCTCCTAGGAACCAGAGACCAAGGAAGAAAAGAGTTTGTGCCAGAGAGGCCACCTCCTGTCCCTTTGTCACAACAACTTCCAAAGCCTAAGTATTCTTCTGAGTTCTAATGAAGACTATGGCTCTGGGCCAGCTTGCTTCTAAGACAGTTTTTCCTGCAGCTAATGAGGCCTTTCCTCTGCCTGTGTTTCTACTTCCTCGAATTCACATTGCAACTCTTTGAAACTAAACACAGACGTGGCAAAAATTTAGCCAGAACATAATGGAAAGCATTTCAAAAATAAAATCTGAAACTATAGCATACCAAAATAGACACCATTAAGTTCGTATCATAGAATTCCCTTTAATTTTCCAATAAAAAAATATAACTTAAATACACATGTTCTTTTAAAATATCCTACTCACAGTAGATGCATTACCATCTGTGTTTGTTTTTTATCTTTGTGTGCTGTCAATAAATGTGTGTGTGTGTGTGTGTGTGTGTGTGTGTGTGTATTTGTGTATTTGTTTTTTAAAATGGCAATTTTTCTGTCATGGATTTGAATAAAGCTGTAGTCATTAGGAGCAATTATTTTGTCTAATTTAATTAGGGCTCCTTGAGGGAAATATTATATGTACAATTTAGAATAATGTTTCTAGATTTGAGCCTATAATATTTTCTTTTTTTTTTTTTTTTTTTTAAAGTTCTTTTTTTTTTTTTTTTTTTTTTTTTTTGGTTTTTTTTTTTGGAGCTGGGGATCGAACCCAGGGCCTTGCGCTTCCTAGGCAAGGGCTCTGCCACTGAGCTAAATCCCCAACCCCCTATAATATTTTCTTGTGAGCCACCATGTGATTGCTGGAATTGAACTCAGGACCTCTGGAAGAGCAGTCAGTGCTCTTAACCACTGAGCCATCTCTCTTCCCTATAGTATTTTCTTAAATGTGTTTGTGTATGTGTGAGGAGTACACATGTATGCATGCTTATGCATGCACGCTGCTTGGATGTGTATGTAAAGGCCGGAGGTCAATGTCTCAGTGTTTCTTACTACTCTCCATTTCAATGTTTGAGACAGCTCTCTCGAACCTGCAGCTCACCCATTGACTAAAGCTGCTGGCCAGTGAGTCCCAGAGATACTTTTGGCTCTACCATCTTCACCGGGGCTGGGATTTTTGGTGATCATCATTATGCCTATGGTTTTGCATAGTGATCTAAACTCAGGTCCTCTCATGCTGTGTATCAGGCACTTTATCAACTGAATCATCTCCCTAGCCCCAAAGTACTTTTAATGTATTCTAAATATTACCATACGTCATTGCTGACAACCTCGTTACTTGTGACTCTCCAGTCTAGCTGTTAGTCTAAGTTGAAGTGGGCCAGTGTCCTCCCTGAAACGGTGGCACATTCTTTTTTTTTTTTCATTCATTTCTATTGTGGACCTCTCAGGGCCCTTTGTCTTGCTCTTGGCACAGAGTTTCCCTATATAGGCAAGGCCTGCGTGAATTCCCACATCAGCCTCCGGCAGGACCACAGAGTCTTCGATGTGCCATGGGTGCTTCTACCTGCAGTGAATTTTGGAAATAAAGTCCCCCCTTTGTTTGCTTGCCACGAACAATTCATCTAGGTCAGATGGATCCAGGGCCAGAGGAGACAGAAGGAAATTAGAATTAAGCTCCAGAAAACCCATACTTATTATATATAATATATTCTAATAAATATATATAATATATCGATATATATGTATATATGTATATGCATATATGTATTATGTATATAAGCTTTAAAATGCCAAAGGGTAAATCATTAGCTTAGTGTTTAAACCTAGGAATCCAAGATCACTGGTGTAATGTTTCTTCTGATTGGCTCATATATCTGACTAAGTCTTCATGACCAGGATGACCTCAATTTGGGCATCTTTGAGATCCAAGATTTCAAGGATTTGTTCCAGGAGTTGCCCTCTGACTTTTGTACAATCGGGAATGACTTTAACCTCTTTGCAAACTGGCCCCATCTGTACAGGGAGGTAATAATATACTCGCCTTCATGCAACACTTGAAAAAAAGCTGTGAGACACCCAGAAGGGAGGCGTTCTTTAGTTTACAGAGCACATTCATCCTTTGTCCTTTCACCCGTGTTTAGACAACTGGCTGAGACACACAGTGCCGCTGAGTCCTCTTGAGTAGGTGCTTAGTAGTTTTCAGTGAAACAAGACAGGAGTATTCCAAGAATGTGGTCCCTGGACTTCTGAAAACCTTTCTTCCTTGTTGGGATGTCTCAGATGGCACCTAATAGGCTGCCCTTGGGAAGGAAACTTGGAACCACCCACAAATTTAATTATGCGCTCTCAAATGTGCCGGGAGCTTTTCTCGTCTGCATGCTTCTGGCATGATGTAGAGTTCTTTCTGGCTCCTGAGATCTGTATGCATCAGTTTTCTGGTGATCTCTGATTCTACGGTATCTCGCAGTGGGCTCTGGGGATGGGTGGTTCTACCTGCCAACTGTGTCTCCACTTGAATACCTTTTCTCGTTTCATTTCTGTTGCTGTGATGAGATACATGGACAAAAAAACAACTTAGGGGAGAAAAAGGTTCTTCTGACTTCCAACTCCAAATGATAGTCCTCACTGGGGAAATAAAGGCAGGGACTTGAGCAGCTCGTCATACCACATCCATAGCCAAGGACAAAAAGAGAAGATACCCATTCTTGCTGGCTGGTTTAGTCTCTGCTAGCTTTCTCTTTCCTTATATTGGTCAGAATCCCCTGTCTGGGAAATGGTGCCCCCCACAGTGGTCCGCATCCACATATGTCAATAAGCAATCAAGACAACCTCAGACATACCCACAAGTTAGGCTGGTCTAGATAATTCCTCACTAAGAATCGCCTCCCAGGAGACTGTGTCAAGCTGACATTAAAACTAACTAACTAGCATTCCTCTTTTTTTTTTTTTTTCTTTTTTTCATTTTTTTGGAGCTGGGGGCGGAACCCAGGACCTTTGCGCTGGGCAAGCGCTCTACCACTGAGCTAAATCCCCAACCCCTAACTAGCATTCCTCAACCAGTTCCATTTTTAAATAGCCTAATAATTCTTCAGGTAATAATAATTCAGGTAATTCTTAAAGCCTGACCATTCCCTTTCTTTCAATCAACATATTCAACCAATTGGGAAGTCATCAAATATTCATGAAGTCCCTGCTCTTCTTAATCCTGATATCACTCTCCTATTTGCCCTATTATCTCTCCTTTGAGTTATTGTTACTTCCATTGTACTGTACACCAGGCTTTCCTGGGAACTTAGGATATAGTGATGAGATATACAGAAACCTCTGTCATAAAGAAGTTCTATTCCAAGGGGATGGGAAAGGCCAACAATGAAAATGTAACTAATGCCTGAATTACACACACACACACACACACACACACACACACACACACACACACACACACGTATGTATGCATGTATGTATGTATGTATTATGTATGCATGCATGTATGTGTGTATGCATGCATGTATGTATAATTTTCATGTTACTGTGACCAAAATAGCTAGCAGAACTTGAGTGGGAAAAGATTCATTTTTGGCTCACTGTTTCAAGAGTGTCATTTTTTTTATGCCAAGAAAAGCTGACTGAGTCAAATAGTTTACACAATTAGTGGCCAGGAAGCAGGAATCGGGTCTAGGCAAGATTGAGCTAAGGATATGTCCCCGGTGACCTGCTTCCTTCAGCTAAATGTTACCTCCTAGTTTCCCCACCTTCCATTAGTGCCATCTTATTATGAATCCATCTAAACATTTATTGTTCCTTTACGTCATAGTCCTCAGAATCTCTGGGAATACCCTCACAGACATACCCAGAGGTATGTTTTGCTAATCTCCTATGCATGTATCAGTTTGACCAGGTTGATGGTCATGGACGATTAATGATCTAAAATATACTATCATGAATGTTGGCAGGGACTATGATTTTGAATAGAGTGACTGGAGAAAGAGAGAGGAAAAGGAGAGGGGAAGAAGGAGAGGGAGGGAGAGGGGAAGAAGGAGGGGGAGAGAGGAGAGGGAGGGAGGGGAGAGGAGAGGGGAGGAGGAGGGCCTGACACTTTTGCTTAGAGCTCTCACATCAGGATCAGTTTCCCCATCCCTACCCCTTTTAGCTACATATGGCCCTTTCATTTGGTACAGGAAGTCTTCCTATAATGCAGCCTATCTAGCTGTTCTTCCGTTGGCCCACAGGTGCTTTCCAACACCCTGTTCAATAACGGCTGTGCATCTTAGATAATGCAGGTTTGTATTGATGTCTTTCTTGGACTACGCCCTGTTTCTTCTGACACCACTTTCTTTGCTGATTGGCTCAATGTCTAGTCTACCTTTGGTCTTTTCCAGAAGGTGAACTGAATGCCTTCTATGCATGCCCACCTTCTCCCTCACACCTAACAATCCTCAGACCATGCCCACCTGTATCAGCCTTGCCTTCCCACTTCAGGTGCATCACGATTTACTTGATGGTAAGGTAATCAGCATTGGCTGCTCCCATTTGAAAAACCTAGGCTGTATCTGCATGAATCTAAATTAAGCCAGATCCCTGGTCCTCAGGTCTCCCTGATGCAGGATACTGGAGAGCCAAGTGAGGTTGACAAGGCTGGTAGCTACCGACCCTCTCCGTCTCCCTTCCGGTGCAAATCTGTAATGCCAGCATTGGGAGGCCTAGACTCGAGGCTTTGTGTTTGAGGCCAGCCAGCAGTACAGTATGACCTTGTCTCAGAGACAGACAAAGCACAGGCACTTTCATTAGGGGGATGAAGCTGACTTCCCTGTGCCAGCCTTGTGCAACAATCACCACAGCCCAGGGAGGTGACCAAAGGACATGTGTCCTCATGGTTAATGTAATGCCAGGTTTCCTTAGAGGACAAAGATGGATAGAAACAGACGGGGCCATTTTGTAAGCTTTCTATTCAAAGAACATCAGAGAGAGAAGAGGCAGGGGGCTGGGAGGCGTATGCTAACAGAATGGAGCAGGTGTAAGAATTATCAAATAGCCTTTCAGAAGTAGCATGGCCCCCACAATGAAATAAAGACCCCCCCTTGCTGCATTACATTGTCTGCTTAGCTGGCACATCAGGGGATCTGGGCGCACAGCCAGGTGTACCCAGGCACAGCCTGGGCAGCTGAACCATGCCAAGATAATTTGCTGAAAGACAATGGCTTCCTAGCCAGCCAGTCCTGTGCATGTGCTTAGGAGAGCCACAGTGCTGTATTACATCAGATTCAGCTTGGCAACCTCACGTTCTTCTGAGGGGCAGAGGGTGGGGGAGAGCCGGGGGAGAAGAGCTGCCAGGCACAGTGGTCTGGGCTTTCAAACATCTCCAATGCCCGTGCCTTTCTCTGTCTTTGGTAAATTTCCTTTCATTAGTTTTGTTAAACCTCTGACAGCCTGGAATTGTCTCCTTCCAACTCAGCCATCTGTTCCCCTCTTGTCTATGATTCTGACCACACATTAAATAAGAAAAAGGCTTACTGTCAGAAAAAGGGTTTTCTTTAAAAAATTACAATGGAGGAGGAAATAAATGGGAACGAGCTTTTCGGAGGAGGCAGTCACTAGTAAGAAGAGGTGGGGCTTTCTGAAGCAGGACCCAGGAAAGTGCATGGGGAATTTCCTAGTGACTAGATAGAATAAAAAGCCCTTGGGCCAGCATATTACAACACAGTATATATGTATGATTAGGCTTCTCTTCAATACAAGGGACCAGGCGGGATGCTGTGCTGTAGTCTAAATATGAGATGACCACCCAATAATATTGTGGGTTGAACCTTTAGTCCCAGTGCAAAGCTTAGAGATGGATCTTTGGGAACATGTTTGGACCATGAGGTTCCTGACTTAATCAACCCATTGATGGATTCATAATTTGATCCTGTTATTGGGAGGTAGTAGAAGCTTGGAATTGGAGGATAACAGTCACTGGAAGAACCCACTGAAGGGTCCGTCTTATGCTCGCCCACTTCCTCACTCTCTGCTTCCTGGTGGCCATGGAATAAGATGTGCTGTACCATGTCCTCAATATGATGTGCTAGTTCTCATTGGCCTAGCGGCAGTGGACCTAGCCAACCGTGGACTGACACCTCCAAACCTTGGGCTGAAGTGAGCCTTTCCCCCCCTTCTTTGTTAGGAATAAATCTTAAATTTGTTTAAAGGCTCAAATTTTTATTCTATTTTTATGTGTATGTATTTGCTTGTGTGGGTTCATATTTACCACAAGTATTTGGGGAGCCAGGAAAGGGCACTGGATCCCCTAGGACGAGAGTCACGGGCAGTTGTAAGTTGTCATGTGGGTGCTGGAAACTCCACCTCAGTCCTTTGCAAGAGCAGTTAGTGCTCTTAAGTCCTGAGACATCTCCTCAGCCCGTGTTTCAGATATTTCTTGATAGCATGAAAAACATAACAAAAAGGTAAAAACCTTCAAAAATAATGACTGCAGTCAAAGAAACAAAATTATAAATCTACAGAGACAATAACTCAAAAAATGTAAGACACGGGACTGATGTAGACTAGGAATTCCACAATCACTATGAAAAAGGTCAGCTAGAGGACTGGGGGCTCAAAGGAGGAAAGCAACATTAATAAGATCACTATGACCCACAAATGCAAATAACTGTCAAGTTCCTCACATCCAGCTGGATGCCTTCCATGGCGTGGGCCTCCTTCACCCCACAAATCAATTTAGTAAATGAATCGACGTTTCACCTCAGCACAGAATTGGCATGAGCTTCCCTTGACTTGCTTCTTTCTTCTTAAAACAAAAGAGAATTTTTGTATGATTGCAGCCACACAGGCTCCTTGGACCAAGACTCTGAAGACCAACCATTGTTCTCACATGACCCAGGTTCTAGCTGTCCTCTGTCTATATTCCAGTTGGGTAATATTCCCCCTCTAGGAGGATGTCCAGCTCTGAGCCTGGCACTCCAGATGTGTTCTAGCCAGAGATCCTGTGACCATTGTCTATCATTTTACGAACAATTTTCTACTTACTAATGCAGGCGAATATTACTTTAGCTCCCATGATGCATTGCAGTAAGTAGCTAACATGTGATAACATAGTGATGATGATGATGGTGGTGGTGATGGGTGTAGTGATGGTGATGATGATGATGGGGATGAAGAAGAATTTCCACTTAAACTTCCTATTGAAACAATTGTCCTATGCCCGACTGCCAGTCATGGGTTGGGGCAGGACTCAGATGGGGAAGCAAAGGCTTTCTGACTGGGGAGAAGAAAAGGCACTCTGGATAGAGAGACTGGATCAGGAAAGGCTATTCAGAGACTGGGCGAATACTGACTATCAAATGTATTTTGACAGGAGAGTGAGTTTAAGAGGTTGTTTTTAGTGGCATGGATTGAGAGCTGAACAGAGCACAGGAACAGAGCCATGCAGAATAAGCATATGCTAAAGAATTCCGCTCTAGTAAATGCAACAAATATGAACTAGTCAATATGTGCTGTTATTGAATTTGATTTTCTATTTGGCTCTTTGTTTGAAGTTGTGATTTGATGCAGCCTATCTACCACTATGTATCCAAATAGATCTGTAATGTAAAAATATAAAGAAACTTGAGAGATCTTCTTTTAAAAGACCGCAGATCCAAAAGAGAGAGCAAGAACCAGTAGTATGTGGATGTGCTTATAATGAGTTCAATTTTTAATTTTTCTGAAAGGAGTAGAGAGGAGGTGTTTGCAGATTCTGAATTGGGATTGATAAGCAAATGGCTGAATAAATAACCATCCAGTAGTTGAAGGGTCTTAGCTTTTGGGATCCCTATGGGTGAGTAAGGACCAATGAAGAGGCCTTGAGAGAACCAGACATAGGAGCCTCCATCCTGTACACACGTGACAAGGGAAATTATTTTGGTTCCAGTAATTGTCTGGTTCAGTGGTTCTCAACTTGGGGGTCATGACCCCTTTGGGTCAATTTGTAACAATGAAAACAGATCCTACATATCATATATTTACATTACAATTCACAACAGTAGCAAAATTATAGCTATGAAGCAGCAACAAAAATAATGTTATGGTTGGGGTCACCACAACATGAGGAACTGTACTAAAGGGTCACAGCATTAGGAAGGGTGAGAGCTGCTGCTCTAGCTCCTTATTTTTCTGACTAGCTCTCACCCTTGACAATATAGATGCGGGTCACCAGAGAAGCAGTCAGAAGGGGACTTGCAAGGGAAGAAAGGAGGAGGGGCAAAGTAGAGTCACAGGTGGAACAGGACCAAAAATTCATGATGCACTTGTATGAAAATATCACGTTGAAATCTGTTCTTCTGTATAATCAGCGCAGGCTGATACAAAACTGATGGTAGTTCCAAGCAGAGGCAAATGGAACCCTGGGGCCCAATCGCATACACAGTCTTGATGTGTCCCATCATAGCTCCGCCTTCTTTCACTGTGACATCTGCCTCAGCTTTGGTTCTTCAGCTAAAAACATTCCCTTCACTCACCGAGAGAAACAAGGTCTCAGTCTAGCTTATAAAATGCTTAATCCTGAGAGAGCAGCGTCAACTTGATTTCATGTTAAACCTGGCTTCTTCCACTGGGACCCACTGGGAACAAGCCTTTGTTGTTGTGTGCCATGTGGAACTGCTATATTGGTCCCATCCCTTGTCAGACATCAGCTTCCCTTAGATTTAAATGGACCCAGAAGAGGACATTCTACCTACCATCTTCTGCTCCTTAGGAAATAAATATTCATGCACTACCTTCCTAGGAGCTCCCAAGCTCTACCCCAAGCTGATGACAACCTCTTCACAGCATGGCTGCCAGCTGGCCAACACCTCTCCTTGACTTCCAGATTTCTCAGTCAAAGTTAGGTACTCACCCATGTTACTGCCCCGGCCACCAAGGACAGGTTTTAAGCTCTGTTAAGCAATCTTATAAGGGCTATTTTAACTAACTCGTTTCCTTCAGCTGGAACTCAGCAGCAAACTCCTCCCTTCAGGACCATGATCTTCCTGGCTTCTGTCTCTTCTGATTTTTTATGCACCTTGTCCGTGGGAATAGCCATTAGGCACAGAGCTCTGGAGGCTCGTGTAAGCAGTTTGCAGCTATTTCCTTTGGATAACCGATTATTGACTGTGTGTCTCTAAACTGACCTCAGGACGGGATCCCTACCGTGGGGCCTCAGTGGAATGTTTCAAGTGAACGCATTTTATGCCAATTGATGACTTTTTACCCCACATTGATAACTCTGATCCCACGGCTGAAACCATCGGGAAAACCAGTCTCTCAATAAGAACACTTGGAAAGAATAGAACAAGATTTTGAAGATATATATATATATATATCTTTAAGAGGAAAGCATTCTTCAGAATGGTTCCTGCCACCATCATGTCCCAAAGCAAGTCACTGACATAGGTGTGGTCGGCCAGCCTAAGGAGTAGGTTACAACATGCTTTCCCTTCTGTTTTGCGTGCTCTCTTTCTCCAGGCATGCTGGAGGAGTCATGCCATGAGCAGCCCCTTACAGAGAGAGCTTGATGAAGAACTGGGGTCTTTTGCCAGCATCTTGTGAAAGAAATTTGGAAGTGGCTCTCCCTACCCCTGTTCAGCTTCCAGCCCCAGTTCAGTCTGCAGCTACTACGGCACCTGCTGACAGATCAGCTTCAGCTTCATGACATATCCTGAGCTTGAATTGTGTTCTCAGCTGCTCCCGGGTCTCTGCTCCTCAGAAGTCGTGTTTGTGATTTAAGCAACTCATTGGATGGCATAATTTTTTTTCTCAGAAAAGAACTTTTAATAAAGCTTTAAAATTAATAGAAGTCATATAAATTCCTTGGTTTTTGAGGAAATTTCAATTTTTCTCACTTAAATAGAGGAAACAAGGTGAATCCCATTTTATTTTATTTTTTTTATTAACTTGAGTACTTCTTATTTACATTTCAATGTTATTCCTTTCCCGGTTTCTGGCAAACATCCCCCCTAATCCTCCCCCATCCCTTCTTTATGGGTGTTCCCTCCCCACCCTCCCCCATTACCGCCCTCCCCCCAACAGTCTAGTTCACCGGGGGTTCAGTCTTAGCAGGACCCAGGGCTTCCCCTTCCACTGGTGCTCTTACTAGGATATTCATTGCTACCTATGAGGTCAGAGTCCAGGGTCAGTCCATGTATAGTCTTTAGGTAGTGGCTTAGTCCCTGGAAGCTCTGGTTGCTTGGCATTGTTGTTGTATGGCATAACTTTTAGGCAACAGCAAATAGCTATTACATTGTCAAAAATAGTTGGACTGACAGGTTTTTTTTTTCTTTTTTACTTTTGCTAAGGATTTCGTCCAAACTTTTTTTTGATATAACCAAAGCCTTCTTTCAACTCATAAGATAAAGTACAAATTTGTACTTTATGTTAATTTATAATTTATATAATTTAAAAATTAATATTTTAAATGGTATCTCTAATATGCTTTCTTTACAATATCAGCAGACTAATTTGATCTGCCTTTCAGAAGTGAGAATTTAAATTAGGCACATTTGACAAATCGTAGCTTCCAGGTATAAGTGGGACTCTGAGAGGTTGGCCGAAGTTTTGTGCTTGCTCTAAGAAGCTCTGTATCCTAACCTTCCTCGTGCATCACAGCTATCGAAATTTTCAGCAACTAAAAAGAAGAAGAGAAGGGGAGAAGGGTGCACCGTGTCAGCAGTAGTTGCTTTGTTGGAGGGTAGGATATAATGGAGCAGCTCAGCTCACGGCAGCAGGACGCACGGTGGAGGCTACTGCGCATGTCACGATAGACCATGAAGCATCGCGCAAGGTGGAAAGCAGGACCTGTTACGGCCTTTAAAGACCTACTCTGGCAATCTCTTCCCAGCTGAACCCCACCGGCCCAACATTCCACAGCCTCTAAAAGATGTCACCAGCTGGAGAACAAGTGTTCAAAATGTTCGGGTGGGACATTTCTGATGCTGACCCTCACAGTCACAGTGAGGACCTGCCTGGAAAGGTGGTAGATTCTGCCATCTTTGTGGTTAAACCTTTTGACTGGTGACTAATGGCCTTCGTGTGTAAATGTTCTCATTTGTTTTTATGCATTTGCATTCTGTTCTTCAGAGTAGAGATGAAAACTATTTAACATGTGGAAACAGAGACAGAATCGAGGGGGAGAGGCTTTCTGGATACTATGAGACTGATATGGGATGGGGAAGGGAGGGGATAAGTCTGCCCTGGACTGAGTGTGCTTCAGGAACACAGGGACCCAAGAGCTGGCTTACATGATTCAGCTGAAAACATATGTTCTATAAGGTAGATGGTGATCAGCACTGAGACTCACAGCAGGATGGTGAGCAGTGAAAGAGATTTTGAAGAACCCAGCTCTGGGATCTATGAGGAAGAGAAGGTAGAAAGATTATACAAGTCAGAGGTGGTAGATGACTCCTAGGAGGCAATGTCTTCCTGACACAATTCTCACAGAGAGGGTGGCCTGGTACACAGGACATGCACAGGTTCAAACAAGACAAAAATCCCAGCACTGCAAAGAAGTAGACCCAAAGTCCCACCCCAACCAAGAAGGACTGATACCTGCTAAGAGAGGGAAAACAGATCAGTTTTCTTTACTAAAGTGACACTGTATATCCACCTTACCCCAGGGCAGGCCCCATGCCCAGGAGGAGTTAGCCAACACAAAACTCCGTGTGTGTGTGTGTGTGTGTGTGTGTGTGTGTGTGTGTGTGGTGTGTGTGTGTGCATGTGTGTGTGTATGTGTGTGTGTGTGTGCATGTGTGTGTGTCTGTGTGTGTGTGTGTGTGTGTGTGTGTGTGTGTGTGTGTGTGTGTGTGTGTGTGTGTGTGTGTGTGTGTGTGTGTGTGGGGGGGTGTATGTGTGTGCGTATGAGGTGCACTTGCATGCGCATGTGTGTATGTGTGTGTGCCTGTTTGCATGTGTGTATGTGCATTAATGTGTGAATGTGTATGTTTATGTGAGTGTACGCATATATGTGCATGTGTGTATGTGTACATGCATGTGTATGTGTATGCATGAGGGTGTGTGTGCATATGTGTTTGTGCATTCTTTTTGTTTCATTTGATATTTTTTTTCTGTCTTATTTATTTACTTACTTATTTACAGGAATATTAAGTTGGCTTGGTAGAAAGGTAAGTTGAAGGGTGGGGAAAGAATATAAACAAAATATAATGTTTGAAAAAATTTAATAAGTATATATATACATATATATTACTAAATAAATACATTCTAAATTTAATGAATAAACAAAGCCAAAAGCACAGCAGTGTGAGGAGGGAGGCTGGTCAGGTACACAGGTATAGCAGTGAGACACAGTGTATAGGTGCTTAGTGGTAAACCCAGCCCAGCTCATCAGACCACTCTAGACTCCCAGAAACCATTTTCTGGTAGGAAGGAGGGACCACCGGTGAGCTCTTTCCCAGTGGTACACCTCCCCGACAGTGGTGTGGCAGACAGTGAGGGGTGGAAATCCAGGCATCCAGATGAACACAGGAAGAAGCTGGTGGCAGGGAGAAGCCTTCCCCAGTTGGGCCTCAGTTAGCAGGGAGCTAGCAATCTTTAATCTCCAGGGCTTTATCCAACAGAACACAAGTGAGACAAATGTGGGCTATACTGACGGTGGTGGTGGTGGTGGGTGTATGTATGGGGGGCATGTTAGGAAATAGAACTGTCTTATAGAGGGTTAAGCCTGATTCTTTCTGAGCTTTTCAGATCCCTAGCCCTTCTCTATTCTCAGGCACACTTTCCCTTTCTTTTCTTTCTTAAAGATTGACTTATTTCATGTATATGAGTACACTGTAGCTGTCTTCAGACGCACATAAAGAGGGCATCGGATGCCCATCACAGATGGTTGTGAGCCACCATGTGGTTGCTGGGATTTGAACTCAGGACCTCTTGGAAGAGAAGTCAGTGCTCTCCAGTCCACACTTTCCCTTTCTTCGGAAGCTCTCTCTGTTCCTGTTCGCAGCCGCTTGCCCCCAATCGAATTCTTTGCCATCAGTACAGACCCTGGACTCGTTAGCCAGCATCCTGGGATAGTCCCAGCAGGTACCCTGACACTCAGATTCAGGCCTGTAACCTTCAGAAGCTGTATGTAAGTGAAGAACGTCCTCTCATCCGAGAGGGCAGGGTTTTCATCCTCACCCGCTTTTAAATCCCACTGCCCCACATCACAGGCAGGCCTAGGATGACTTGCAATTCCACTTCTGGAATGGTGGAGTCTCCGTGGGGCTTCCTTTCTGAGCCAGCCGCTCACCTTACATGGTAGAGGTGTTAATCTCACACCCTGTTTATCTGAGAGTCTGTGAGCATGTTTGGGCATGAGTGTGGCCAAAAGCTACGTGCAGGTTCCTTGCCTACATTCAGGGGTAGGTGACCAAAACAACTACAGGCATCCTGGGGTACAATTGGCATACCCATAGACTAAGGACTGTCTTAATACTTAAGACTTAAGACTTAGACTTAGTGCTCAACTTCAGGAGTTTCTGGTTCAAAGTTTGAGTTTTGTTTTGTTTGTTTGTTTTTTTCCAATGAAGGATCGTTTGAAACTATATATAAAATACGGACTATAAAAATCAAAAGCCATGGAATCGAGTCACTAAATAGCGACAGGTCATGTTGGAAGAGTATATATATTTTCACCCTTGAGTTTGAACACAGGCATTCTAAGTGTCAAGCCTATCTTCCAGTTTTTCTCTGATGCCAACTGCAGCCCTAGAACGGTCCCCCTTGGCAAGCCCATCTCAATCCAGTGCCCTCTGCGACATGGTAGCCCGTGAGCCTTACCACAAGTCCATCAAATCCTGGATGGGGTAAGGGACTGCCCAAGAACATTTTTCCCTATGGGACATTTTGCTTGTAGCAAATTACCTAGTGCACGTCGACGGATGGATGCTCACTATTTGGAGATCATCGGCATGCTGAAAACTGGAGAACAGAGCTGGTTTCTAAACGTCTGAAGCTAGCTGCCTAACTCTAAAGTTGACCTTGAACCACGCAAAGGAATCCAGAGTTTGACTGCCGCTCAGAGGCTATCATTCCGAGGGCGGGGCTACAGTAGGAAGGCCCCTCCCCCAAAGCGTTACTATGCTAACTGCAGGGGAGGCATAGTTTTCCTTATCTATACTTAGCAGCTGCCTGGTGTTTGTGGAGCATCAGTATATATTTATTGAGCTTCAGGGTTTGTTGGTTCCTTGTAAATGAAAATGATCCACACAGAGTGCTGAGGGGCTGAACTCCTTCCCGTGTGCGTGTGTGCGTGCGCGTGCGCGTGCGCCAAGAGTGCGCGTGCCTGTGCTTGAGTAGCAGGTGTTTGCTTTTGTTTCTGTAAATCCAGTGGTGGATTAGTCTGGCTCCACCTATTTCTGGGTGACCCTAAGTTACCTCACCTATCAGGCACTTATCTTGTCAAAATTCCTTTCATTGTTATCATTCCTATCTGTCTTGACTCACAGTTGGGTCCATTGACAGCCTAAGTGCTTTAGCCCCGAAGTCTCTATCTCTAGTCTCGCTCCCCGCTCCTTGCTGGCTCTGACGTGTGTGTGTGTGTGTGTGTGTGTGTGTGTGTGTGTGTGTGTGTGTGTGTGTGTGTGTGTGTGAGGGAGTGTTCCTTGACCTTGTAGCCCTGCGTAGACTTTTCTAAAGGTAAAGACTCTGAGGCCCATGGGTACTCAGCTCTACCTAGGACCTCTGTGATTATGTGTGTGGTCCTGGTGTCCTTTGGAAACACAAATAACAGTGTTAAAAGAACTGTGGCCTCTGCTGCCCATAGCCTGGCTACCCCCAGTGAGTCATCATTTGTAACCAGTGCACGTCTCTAATTCTTTTTGAGAAAATAATGGGAAGGAACGGGAAGACTGTGAATTACCCTTAAACCATCCCCGCATGTAATTTGGAAGCAGGCCCAGCAAACCAGCAGAGAAAAATACCTGAATGGCAGAAATGTCAAAGGTGAAACAGATCAAGAGTGGCGTCTGATGCCCAGGGGAGTAGACAGGCTACCTGCCCCTACAGCCCTTCTAGACGGCCTGTAAACCAAAGGTCTGCCTGGGATTGACATTTTCACCCAGTCAAGTGTTAGCTCTTCAGAAAAGCACTCTAGGAGCTCTGTAAGGTAAACCTACCTGGTCGCAACTGTCACTGTCATCATTGTCACCCCAAGAGGTCAAGAAAAGAGTGGTCTGGGTAATGTCCGCCCATTGAGCTGCGTGGCCCTCTCCCTGCAGGCTTCGCCCCTGTGCAGGCTCCGCCCCCATGCAGGTGCCTCCCTGAGCGCCTACAGTGAAGTTTCTCCCAGAATTCTCTAATACTGCTACAACACACATCACTGGAATTTTTCAGATGAAGAAAGTGAGGCATTGGGAGAATGCTCTCAAGGTCATTGGGCTTTGAATTCACAGCGTCAGGCTACTGATGGAGGAGCTGGAGCACCGGGAGCACAACAGCTCTGCGTTTACTCTGAGTGGTCTCTAGGGCTCTGGTGACAATGACTGATTTGGCCTCACAGCTTCCAAAGGTCTAAAAACTCATTCTCATCTTTTCCAGAGGAAAAAAAAATCTATAGCCTCGAGTCTTTCCCATGCCTCTTTTGGGAGTATTTACTGTACATGTTAAAGATTATATATATATATATATATATATATATATATATATATGTGTGTGTGTGTGTGTGTGTGTGTGTGTGTACATATATATATGTATATATACATATATATATATATATATATATATATATGGTTTTGTTTTGAGAAGTGTTCTCATGTTGTCTAATCTGGCTTCAAGCTCACCAGAGAGCCAAAGATGACATTGAACTCATGATCTTCCCACCTCCATGCCCTCAGCACCACGACCCCCGGCATGCTCTGAAAGTGTGTTTTCAGGGCATAAAGCATGGGTCCCCACATGAGCATGCAGAAGCTTGCATCAAAAACACAATCAACCCATCTAGGGCACTAGTAGAATAGTCCAGTTGATTTAAAAAATACTTTGAGTTCTTTGAGGGGAAAGAAAAAAAAAAAACCAAACAGAATAAAGGTTCCTTGTCATTAACGTTCTACAAGATAACGATCATTTTTAAGTTTCAAATGGACATGTGGCTGAGATGCCTATTCAACATATTACAATGGAACAGGCCTTTATGTCCTCCCAGCATCCCTCAGTCCCCACCTGTTATAGGGCATGGCCGGCAACCTTTCAGCCCATGGGCTGAGATACCTTTTCTCCAGAGGCTCTTCCCTATCCAATCCAGACATTGGTTACCCACCTCTCCTTTTGCTCTGTTTGTACCGTTGTCCTCCTGACTGCTGTTCCCCTCCCCCCAACCCCTCTTCTTCCCACATGGTTCAGAGTTAAGGCCACTCTGGACTCTCCCCCGATGTGTCTGCCTCTGGCTACACTCTCCCACATATCTACATGTCCTTTCCTTTCCTTTAATTTCTTCTTTTCATTCAATCATGACCCGGAGGATATTACCCCTAGCAGCAAAAATCTATAAAGAAATCAATAACCTCACAGTAGTGTCTGGCTTTGACCAAAGTTAATTACAAGGGTTGGAGTTGTGATAGAACGGTTGCCTGGTATCTGTAAGGCCCTGGGTTCAAGTCCCAGCTCTACCAAAAATAAAACCAGCTAATCACGAGCCAGTCAGGTTTATTTCCTGACTATGTTTTTCCCTAACTATGTTTTCCTCTAATACCATTTGAGCTTTTGAAATCCTGAGGTCTAATCCCTTAATTGTATTAGTTTTATTTTATATGGCTAATATTAAAAGGACTTCAAATGCAGGGCTTACCACAATCCAACTTTACTCGTTACGGTTCTGAAGATCGAGAGACTAAAATGAGTGGGGAGGGGTCACCATCCTGCTAGGATAGTGTTTCTCGACCTGTGGGTTGTGACTTCTTTGGGGTTTAAATGACCCTTTCATGTGACCCTAGGGTCACATATCAGATATCCTGCAGATCAGATATTGACAATTCATAGCAGTAACAAAATTACAGTTATGAAGTAGCAACAAAAACGGTTTTATGGTTGGAGTCACCACAACATGAGGCACTGTGTTAAAGGGTCACAGTATTAAAAGGTTGAGAACTGCTGCTCTAGAAGCTCTAGGAGAGAACCTTTTCCAAGCTTCCAGAGGTGGCCAGCATTCCTGGGTTTGTGCCCACCAACCCCCGCCCCCCCCCTCCTTCTCCAGGCTTCTCAGAATCAGCAGCATGGTACTTTCTCTGACCCCTGCTTCTACCTTTACACCCCCTCCCTCCGCCTCTGGGCTTCCTGCCTCTCTTATCTGTGATGACTGGTCTTGGTTGTCAACTTGGCTGAATCAAGAGATCTATATGGCGGTTAAAAGGTCCTGTGTGTCTGTGGATGAGTTTTCAGACAGGAATTCATGAAAGCAAGAGACAGAAACTGGTCAGACAGGTTAGGGACAGGATTCTTGTCTTTGGCTAGAAGCGAGAAATGTCCTTGCTTCTGCCCTGGCTGGAGGGAGATGTGTCACAAGGGGGCTCTGGTTTGTCATCTTCCTTCTCCCTTTACATAATGTACATTAGCAGCACTCCCTAGAAGCTAGGAGGGCATGGCTGTGACTGAGAGGCACCTGGACATCACGGGTGGGCCAACTGGACTGAACCATCCCCAGCCTCGTAGCCCACCCCCATTCCTCAATTTAGAAAGACATTACGAATCTCCAGATTGAAACCCTCAGTGGTACCTCTCTCTGGGCCCTGCCCTAGCTATATAAAGGCTTCCTCTCTCTAAAACTCTGAGCTACCAACCTGTAAGAAAAAAATGCTTTTCTAAAGATGCACCTTTTCTGTGGTCCCTGAGATCTCTGCTTCTGATTTGCTTTGCAAATCTGGAGCCCTGGAACCAGGAGAAGTTTTGAATGGCCATGAACTTCTGGTACCCTAACTCCTACCTTGAGTCAACTCAAGGCAAGAAAGTCCCTGTCAGTATCAGATGGACATCTGGAGCATCGACTTAGAGGGAAAGACCCACAGACGCTGGCAACACTCGCCAAACAGTGACCTAGGGATAAGCAGGTTCAAGGAAATAGTAAGATGCAGGCACCTACTCTCCCCTCCTCAGAACAGTCTGTCCTGTTGCTGTGGTCCTTCCCTAACACCAGTCTCCAGCTTCCTTGGCCTTCCCAACAAAGACTCAATTACCTGCGCCTCTCTGCTGAACTTCTAGCCATTCAACCAAGGTGTCCATCTTCTTGGACGGTATATATAACTACATGGAGAAAGCCATTACCAAACCTTTATCATGTGAATCATGAGTTAGCTCTCCACCCCTGTGTGTGTGTGTGTGTGTGTGTGTGTGTGTGTGTGTGTGTTTGTGTGTGTGTGTGTGTCTGTCCTGTCCTGTCCTTTCTCAGTTCTGTTCCTTTATAGAACCTAACACACCACGTCAATCTAGGCCCACCTAGGTAAGGGAGGATGATCCCTCCATCTTATTAAGACCCGTGGCTTAGTTACATCAGCAAACTGTTGCCATGCAAAGCACGCAGATTCCGAGAATAAAGCCCTGGGCTCTATCACCACCCTAGCCATCAGGATAAGTGGGGGCAAGGAGGCACGCGGTGTTTCCTTTGCTCAGACATCCCTGGGTGTTTCCAGTGAGAAGTTGAAATGATGAGCCACCGCCCTGAATCATCCTACAACCTTTGGGTGACCTTGTTGTCCTTCAATGGGACACTAAGGGGACACCTTCTTGTCTTTCCTTTAGAATTTGTTAACTTGCCCTTCTGGAATATGGGCTGTTCTGAGATTAAGGTACTTGAAAAACAGGAGGCATAGAAACCTGATCTTCATATATATATATATATATATATATATATATATATACACATATATATACATGCATACATATATATATGATTTTTATGTATTTACATTTCAAATGTTATCCCCTTTCCAGGTTCCCCCTCTGCCATCCCCCCTCCCCCTGCTTCTATGAGAACGCTCTCCCTCTCACTCACTCACTCCCACCTCAACATCCTGGCATTCCCTACACTGGGGAAAAGAGCCTTCACAGGACCAAGGGCTTCTCCTCCTATTGATGTCAAACAATGTCAAATCTTCTGCTACATATGGGGCTGGAGCCATGGGTCTCCCCATGTATACTCTTTGGTTTATGGTTTAGTCTCTGGGAGCTCTGGGGGTGGGGGTCTGGTTGGCTCATATTGTTGTTCTTCCTATGGAGTTGCAAACCCCTTCAGCTCCTTCAGTCCTTCCCCTAACTCCTCCATTGGGATGCCCGTGCTCTGTCGGATGGTTATCAACAAGCATCCTCATCTGTATCAGCAAGGCTCTGGCAGAGCCTCTCAGGAGACATCCATATCAGGCTCCTGTCAACAAGCACTTCTTGGCGTCAGCAACAGTGACTGGATTTGGTGGCTGCATATGGGATGGATTCCCAGGTGGGGCATTCTCTGGATGGCCTTTCCTTCAGTCTCTGTGTTCCCTTTAGACAGGAGCAATTCTGGATTAAAATTTTGAGAATGGTGGGTGGCCCCATCCCCCAACCAGGGGCCTTGCCTAACCTCTGGATATAGTCTCTACAGGTTTCTTAAAAGCCAGAGATAGAATCCCTATATGAAAGATGCTCCCTTTTGCCCAGAAGGTATCATTGTTACCTTGAAGGAAAGAGGCGGAGCCAAGGGAACCTTGAGCAAACAACCCTTGTCAAACTCACCTGCTCCTGGCCACAACTCAACATGCTGAATTCTTCTATCCCAAGCCTCTGTGCCTTGCCACACTGTAATAAATGTCTCATGTAGGGGACTAATGTCTAGCTCGAACTGCTCCTGTGGTGGTCATTCCCTTCGCTAAAATGCCCCTGACCCATGAAACTTGAATTTAATAAACACTCATGATGTGCTTCTGTTGAATATAGCTTATAGCTATTCTGTTCTAAGGTTGAGGCTTCCCACACCTCCAAACACTGCTTGAGAGAGCAGATGTAAAATTTCGATTCCCTTGCACTTTAATCATAAATACTGGATCATTTTTTCTAAGACAGCTAATAGTTTTATCAATAATTTCCAAGTTCACAAAGCTACACTCAGCTCAACAAGTGTCTTCGTTTCTGCCCCTGGGCATGCTGTGCTCGTCCCCTGTAAACTTGACAAGCCACTAAAGGCTTTTGCCCTCCTGGAAAATGGAGCCAATGTAAATCATTACTCTCAGAATAGGGGTGACAGTGGGGGGAAGGTACAGGGTCTATGATTAAGACACCATCTGTCAACATGACCCAAGCAGGACTGGAGGGAGAGCCAGTCTCAGGTTTCTAAGGCCAGGCATCCCGGTCTGTGGACCACAAAGGACAGAGGCCCATAAACACTGTTCAAATAACTAAAACAAAAATAACATCCACAGGCACATACCCACCCACCTATCCATCAATTATACCTTGCGGCTGAAAGCAGAGAGGAGCTGTGAAAACAGTCAGAGTAGAAGCCCTCCCTGGAAACTTTGGTCTCTCTCCAAACACATAAAACCTGGAGCAGTAATCCTGGCTCTGGTCTGAGCTCACTTAACTGCATTTTGCAACCACAGAGCTGAGAGCCTCTGGGTAAACGGTTCCCCAGGAACTGGTGGGAACTGTCAACACAGACACCTGAGTTTACTGTTCTATAGCTGTTCTTGTCATTTTGACTAAAACACCAGGGTGTTCTTTCAGCTTTTCAGCAATGTGGAGAATATTCCTGGAAATGCTGAAAAGCCCCAGGAGTGAACAGGACGCTGAAGGGAGGTAGAGGTTAGACGCCTACGGCTCCCTTCAGGGTGTCACCCGCCTGCCTCTTGCTCTTTTCTGTCTGCACATGAAGGCAAACCTGTTCCCTATAGCACAAGGCTCGAGCTGATGGATCCCAAGGCTGATGGGGGTTTTCACTGCTGAAGAGGGCTGACATCATAACTTCAATGAGCCAGGGACCAAATTTCCCATGGCCCTGGTTTCCAAATCACTTTTGACCAGCGGAACCAACTTTCCAGATAAAATCACAGGTCTGTGACCCAAATGGAAAAGCTGTTTTCTAAGAGTTGTTATCGTATGTCTTAAGGAGGAAGGCCTGCTCGATGCTAATCATTTGATAACCTCACATTTGTGAAATTGCTTCCTTGCTAAAATGTATTTATAACTCCCAAACCAATACTTGTGCTTTTAGGAGAAATTACAGATATCTGTGTGTCGATGAAAGGATTAAGACACCTGAGACTCGAATTCCTAGTTGAGGCTGAACGAAGCATAAGGTAGCCCTTTTTTTTGTTTTGTTTTGTTTTGTTTTAGTGCCTACAGTAGTTTGAATAAAAAATGTTCCCCAGACACTCAGGTATTCGAACACTTGAATGTCAGTTGGTGTCTTGGTTAGGAATCCTATTGCTGCAACCCCATGACGAGAAAGGATGTTGAGAGGAAAGGGTTTATTCAGCTTATACGTGTACATTGCTGGTCATCATTGGAGGAAGTCAGGACAGGAACTCAGACTGAGAGTCATTGTGTCCTGCAGATAAGAGTTCCGGGGAGACGGAGCCAAGCCTATCCAGATGTTTATCAGGTGCAGGAGCTTCATCAACTCTAACAAACATTTACCCTAAAAGGACAAAGAAGAGGCCTGCTTTGGGAACAATGAGGACGACCTGACCTTCCTCCGGTTTTAGTAATAGCCCTGTCCCAGGAACTAGCTGACCATAAAACACTATCATGAGGACAATCCTGTGACTTTGAGAGTTTCCCCTTGTGACATTTTTGGTATTTCCTTCTGACATCCCCCTATCTCCTGGAGCTTGTGACTTCTTCCTTTAAAAAGCCCTTCTCCCAGACTCTCGGGGTCGACACCTCTGTCTCCTGTGTGGGATACGTGTCGGCCCGGAGATCTCCGTAATAAACCTTGCCTTTGCATATTACATCCAAAATGGTCTCTCTGTGTCTGGGGTCCGCAACTTCCCGAGACTTGAGTAAGGGTCTCTCTTCGGGGATCTTTCAAGACAAGGCAGGAACCTGGAGGCAGGAGCTGATGCAGAAGCCTTGGAGGGGTGCTGCTTACTGGTTTGCTCAGCCCGCTTTTGTATAATATCCAGGAAAACCAGCTCAGGGGTGGAACCACCCATAATGGACTAGGCCCTCCCCCACTAAGTGCTAATCAAGAGAATGTCTTACGGCTGGATCTCATGGAGGCATTTCCTCAACGGAGGCTCCTTCTTCTCTGATGACCCTAGTTCGTGTCAAGTTGCTACACAAGGCGGTCCAGTTGGGGTCACTGTTTGGGGAGGTCTGGGTGATGAAACTGGGTTAGAGGGGTACATGTCACTGGGAGAGGGCTCCAAGATTATATAGCCTCATCCTTTTTTCCAGTTTGTTCTCTCTGCCTCTTGCTTGTGGTTAAAGACAAGAACTCGCACAATCCTGCTCTGGCTACCACATCTCCTGCCTATTGCCATATTTCCCCACCACAATGGACTCTTAACTCTCTGGAGACATAAGGCAAGATAAACTCTTCTTTCTGTAGTCACTTTCGGTCATGGTATTTTACCACAGTGACAGGAAAGTGATGCAGTGCTTCAGTGTCCCTTGTGTAACTTACTTAGAACCTCTGAGTTCTCATTCTTTTTAACCGCATTGCTGCAAGGAGGCAGGAGTGCTCCTTGCTGAGAAAATGCACCATTGGAGAAGTCCCGGTCAGGCTCAGGCTACAGTACTTTTGGCTACGAGGTCAGTGTCAGGGAGTCAACACTAAGGATTAAGCAAGTTATTATAAACAGAAACACACATAAAACAAAGATATGTATTAAGCGGTTGGCAAAATGTTGTTTGCAGAGATTGTCAGGAAGTGAAGACTACAGTTCTGTGCCTGCTATGATTTTTATAAGCCATGTCTCCTAGATTACAAGAAACAATTACACCTTTGATTAGAAAAATTATCTGGCTGATAGCATAGGTTAGATGCTGAAGCCTGAGGGACGGAAGTGGAAACCACCTCCAGAACAATAAAGAAACAGAGGAAAGAAAGACAGAAGGAGAGAGGTGACACAGATGAAAGGGGGGTATATTTAACTGCATCAGTAAAATGCCCCAAGGGCATCCACCAACCACGGGACTGACAGAATGTTCCAGAAGAAAGAATATCTAGGAGACTTGGAGTGTTTGCACAGTTTGGGATCCTAGACTCCTGATTGACAGCTCTGTCTTAAAGTCTACTGTTTGCTTGTTTACTTACTTATTTATTTGAGAGAGAGGGCCTCTTCCTGTATCCCTGGAAAGCCTTGGACTTATTGAGAGCCCAAGTGTGCCATCTTACTCGTACATTTCATAACTAGGGTTCTAGAGTTTGCTTCATTTAGTGCCACCGTGGACATCAGGGACTTCTCTTGGGCTCCAATCTTTAATAGAGTGAGAAGCCAGAGCTTGGTGAGGATACTGGATATCACTCAACACACAGAACCATCAGAGTATACCCCTGCAGGGACCTGAAGACATCCTTGGTGGGACTTCTATGTTGAAGACTTTGGAATTGGATCCAAAATTACCCAGGCAATTTTACCTGCTCCAAGGTCTTGGAAGGCACCAAGGTTGTTCTGTTAGAGGCAAAACAAGACACACCACGGTACAGAATGCCTCTGACTTCTCCTCCACCTCAGCTCTGCAGAATGGAAGCTGCCTGCTATGGAACTCCGGGGTAACCACTGTGTCAGCAACAGAATAATATTCATACGTTTTTAAAGTGTTTGCTCTGTGCACTCCCTGCATATGACCCTGTGACAGAGTCACAGGGAGCTTCCCTGTATGTCTGTTCCTTCCCACCTGACACTCAGTACTGTGGTCAGAGCCCACCCGAGAACCATGGTGGACCTGCGTGCTCTGGACACAGATTGGAGTCTTCCAAGCTCCTGGTGGTCAAGAGCAGCCCTCTGAAAGCAGCAGAGTCCAGGAACCTTGTTTTCTTCCTCTCCTGTCAGATTCTACTAGAAATCAGGGACCCAAAAAGGACCCCCAGCTGACTTGGCATGTTTCCTGAGGGATGGAGCTTGTCATCAAACAAACCTTCCACCAAAACGCAAGCAGGTCAAGGTCATCCCTGAGTCCACAGCCATAGGAGAAATGTTCTCACCACCTTTGCCGTTGAAACTCTCAGGGATTAGGTCTGGGTTAAGAATAGCCAGGGGTGAGAATTTGCCACTCGGACCCTGGATTCTTTTGGAGCTTCACAGGGTTGGGGGTGCTGGGTGAGAGAGAAACAGAAAGAAGCTTTGCTCTGGTGACAGTTCTGCACCAGGGACCAAGGACTCTTTCCTCCCAACTGGTTTGGCCTCTTTGCTTCTGTCCTGACCTCTGGGGTCAAAGCCCCAGGACTCCCTACTGTGTCCCTAAGCCCATAATGGATGCTGGCTTTCATCATGTGTCTACTTTACAACATGCTTGATTTCTTCCTGTCTTCTTTTCTGCCTACTAATATTTCAGGCCATCTTCTCCATTTGGGCTTAGAAACCCACGGTCAGTGACCATAAACACCCAGGACAAGGAAAATTTGCTTGACATGCAAGCATGTATTGGACATCAATGATAATAAAAACAAAAGAAAAGGTGTTTACTTAAAACTGAGAGGTTCGGGCTAGAGAGATGGCTCAGTGGTTAAGAGCACTGACTGCTCTTCCTGGGGTCCTGAGCTCAAATCCCAGCAACCACACAGTGGCTCATAACCATCTGTAATGAGATCTGATGCCCTCTTCTGGTGTGTCTGAAGACAGCTACACTGTACTCATATATAATAAATAAATAAATCTTTAAAAAAAAACTGGGAGGTTCAGTGCCAGACCAAAATAAAATTTCTATAGATTTTTAGAAAGGAATTAAAGGAGTCTATAGGTGTCTCCTGGTAATATTAAACTAAATGGACCTTATGGCCAAACACAAGATCAATTCTGTAAAATGTCTTAAGGTATGTGTTTATCTCAGGGACATTTTAACTCATATAAGACAACCCAACAAGTGCATGACAGGCATTGATCTTGGTTCTTTCTATCAGGCCTTCTTAAGCTTTTTCTGTTTACAGCCCTCTTTTTATAAAAGAAAAACGTACACAACTCCAGAAATATTAAGAAGGTACACAGATGAAGCATTTACTGATAATGAATCAAAGAGAAATTTATTTGAAAACATTTCTTTGGCAGAATGTGCTTTTACTTATTATGAAGAGTTCTTAGATATAGAATTAGATCCCGGGTGAATGTCTGACATTGCAGGAAGCAGAGAACACCTCCAGTGTCTTTGCTTTTGTTTATTTTTGAGACAGGATTTCCCTGTGTAGCCCTGTGTAGTCTTGGAACTCCCTCTGTAGACCAGGCTGGCCTCAAACTCAGAGATCCCGCTGCCTCTGTCTCCTGAGTGCTGGGCTTCATATCAATATGTAGTCCAGATTTTACAATAGAATGAGACTGCGTCTCAAGCCTGCAGTCTTTTGCATTGCAGCCCCATGCTGGATGTGCAGGTATGGTGATGCAGAAGAGCATGGGAAGGGAAGGTGAACTTTAGAACTGCAGCCCCGAATACCTATTATCAGTGGAGAGGCAGATAAGTTGGGAGGTGACTTCTGTGAGGACTTACTCCCCAGCTTGCTACAGAGGAGACTCAACTTTGATGACTCCCAGAGGATTCCTGGTGAGGATGGTTCCGTCCAGGGTAGCTTATGTCACCATGTGGCTTCCCCTGTTTCCTGCCAAACACAGTTTCTATCAGTACTTCTCTTCTGTAAAGAGTCACCGAGCCCATATTGTCTCCAAGTGCTGTGTGACCCAGAGTGATGGGTCACTAGAGTCCATCGCCTGCCTGTTTGTGGGGACACGCTTATTCCACAGAGCAGTGGTGTTTGATATCTTCTGGGAATCAGCTAGGATTCCAGAACTGTTTCCCACTCAAGAAGAAAAAAAAATGTTTTTCTCTGTCCAGGACCCATCCAGAGCAGTGACATTGGATGACCCATCTTTTCTCCTACTTCTGGCTACTTTTACCTGAAATAAAGTCATTCCTCTTGCCCAACCCATTGCCAAAGTCTTTCTACTTGACACAGCTTTGGCCATTGTTCCTTGCTGCTAGACAGGTTGCTGCTAACACAGAAGGTGTTGACCTTACCTGTCACTACTGTCCCCAGTGGGGCCTAACCTGCTTTCAGACTCGCTCTTCTCTTTGCAAGACATGGCTAGAACACTCTTTGACCTGTGCCTGTTTGCAAAGTGTTCCCCAGAGCTGACAGCTGCCTTCCTCCCTCCCTCTCCCTCCCTCTCTCTCTCTCTCTCTCTCTCTCTCTCTCTCTCTCTCTCTCTCTCTCTCTCTCTCTCTCTGTGTCTGTGCATGTGTGTCATTGCATGCATGTGGACATCAGAAGACAACTTCCAGGAGTAGGACCTAGAATCCTATGTGTGATGTTTTGTATATGCTCGACCCAGGGAATGGCACTATTACTATATGTGGCCCTGTTGGAGTAGGTGTGTCACTGTGGGTGTGGGCTTAAGACCTTCACCCTAGCTGCCTGGAAGTCAGTCTTCTACCAGCAGTTTTCTGATGAAGATGTAGAACTCTCAGCTCTGCCTGCGCCATGCCTGCCTGGATGCTGCCATGCTCCTGCCTTGATGATTATGGACTGAACCTCTGAACCTGTAAGCCAGCCCCAATTAAATGTTGTCCTTATAAGAGTTGTTTTGGTCATGGTGTCTGTTCACAGCTGTAACACCCTAACTAAGACACTATGCAATTGTTGGGATTGATAACCCATTTCAGCAGTCCTCACATTTATGATGTGAGTAGCCTACTTGGTCAACCACTATTAATAAGATCAGCGATAACTAAGTTAACAAGTGACTTGACATTTGGAGTTTTCTATTAAGTATTTTTTTAATGTATTTCCTCCATACTATAACTAAATAGAGTATTTGTGCAGTATTACTAAGAGGTAGGACTGAATCAGTGCTTCCCAGGATGGGAAGCTCTTTAACAACCGTACTGAATTCAACAAGAGCACAATGAAGATTGTTGACCCATACTGTGAATTTTGTAACACTTACAGATTCATCCTAGCTGTTACTATTGAACCTAATTATATTTCTGTGTGATCCACATACACTTTCATAATTGACAGAGTGTCCTTGGCATTTGAGGAAGCTGTTTCTTGGCTCACCAGCAGTGTCCTCTCTCTCTCTCTCTCTCTCTCTCTCTCTCTCTCTCTCTCTCTCTCTGTGTGTGTGTGTGTGTGTGTGTGTGTGTGTGTGTGTGTTTGTGTGTATTTGGGAAAGGCCCTGCTTTTAAAGACCACATGGTAAATTCAAAGTCTAAGACCACATTATCATCGTTCTTTACTGAAATATACATTCTATAGACTTTCAAAGGCTCATACTACTTATAGACACTGGTGTTGAGGTGCTCCTGCATGAAGAATACACCCCGTTTCTTCTTGTCCACAACTTCTGGCTCCAGTTAAAGAGTTGGAAATTGTTTTGGATTTAGAATTCACCTTAGAGTTGGGTCACCATTACAGCTTCTTACAAGAATAGCATTATTTATTTTAAAGGAATAACACAATTATAAAATTTACAATTTAGGGGGACTTCAGGGTCATTGTTTGGCTGGGAAGTTCTCAGAGTTAATCCCAAGACTCCATCTGCTGAAAATTGCCATCTTCTGGAGGGTTCCTAAATGGCCTTCCTATTGTCTAGATTGACAGGGTTTCTCTATGCCTCCAAGGTTCAAGGGACTCACTTACCTCACCCTCCTAAGTAGATGATATTTCTGGTATATAACACTGTGCCCAGCTTAGAAGGGTTATTATAGTTGGTGGCTGTATTCAGTTATGTTTCTGTGCCTCAGACTAGCAGGAGAGTTCTCATATCCTCTTAAGCTCACAGCCTTGCCCTCACAGACCTTCACCCAATCATGGTATTGAGTTACTGCTGAACAATCAGCTTGCATACCAATAGAACGTTCCCTATGAATCAGTCCTACCTTCTAGTAATACCATACAAACTATATACCAATTACCGTTTAGATATTACTCCAGACTGACTCACAAGCGTTACAGTTCCTTCAATCTATAAAAGTACAAACACGTCTACTAGACAAACCATCACACCCACCTTGGCTTAGATCCTTGCTTACCCATGGGTCTTCTCCCAAGCCAGTCAGTCCTTACTCCCAGAGCTGTCAGTATAGGTGTAACCCCATCTTCCCTTTCCATAATGGTTGAAGCCTTTACTTTAGAAAGGGAATCTAATCAAACAAAGTCCTCATTCCCTTCCACTGTGCCTGCCTCTGGGTATGATCAACCCTAGAGTTCTCAGGTTCCCCTGGAACTCTAAGAAGAGTATACTTTTTGAATAGGTGGCAGGGAGTCAGACAAATTGTAATAACAATAGAAACAAGCTGGCTGTTTCTCAGTTGGGTTCATAGGAAACACTATCATTGTGAAAATCTGGAAACAGGACAATGGAGAGGAATGAGAATCGCATTTCAAATAAATGCCTGCCACTTCCCACATACCCAAGAGTGAAGCAAACTCAGGCAGTCTACGGAGATTTCTGGTGCTGCCTGGAGCCTCTGTTCCCTTTTCCTGCCCCCAGGACATGACACGATGAGCATATCCCACAATGCCCTTGTCTCTAGAGGCCAGTCGAGAGGACTAGAAAAAGATTGACTCTGACAGGTACAGCAGACAAGAAGAGCTGGGCACAGAGGATCCTACTGGTTTAGGGATGGCTTCTGAGGACCTCTGAAAATTCTGCAAGGAGTAGTGATATCACCAACGCTTCTGCCCCAGAGAACTTTTCCTTTGGAGTTTTAGCAAAGAGGTGTTAAGACGATGGTTCTCAACTTGTGGGTTGCCAACCCTTTGAGGGGTTGAATGCCTCTTTCACAGGGGTTGCATATCAAATATCCTGCATATCAGATATTCACATTACAATTCATAAACAGTGGCAAAATTATAGTGTGAGTACCAACGAAAATAATTTTATGGTTGGGGGTCACCAGAGCATGAGGAACTGTATCAAAAGGCCATAGCATTAGGAAGGTTGAGAACTACCTTATTAACCACTGTATTAAGACTATCTGGCCTTTGACTTCACATGGGAAGCTTAAGCCTTCACTTTTTCTTTCTTTTATAATCTTCAGGTCACCAATAACAGGTCCTTGACCTTCTTGGTCACCATGTTTGTTATCTGTGTACACAAAACATGTTTTTCCAGGGGCCAGTCAATTATGGCCCATGGGCCAACCAATAGCATCTGGTCGGTTTGGAAAACACAAGTCTTGCTAGGACATCTCCAATCTCAATCAATAGAATTGCTTTCATTTTGTAGGAGCTGGAACATTGGCTGTGGCTCTTCACAGAGCTGTGTTCTCTCTCCAAGCTGCCTCGCAGAGGGCAAGCTCTTGCAAGGGCTCTGCCTCTCTTCGGTTCGTGGCCAAGTCTTCTCTGTCCCAAAGTTTGCCACAGACATCAGCAACTCCAGGAAGATTCTTGTTTAATCAGCATGCTTTCTCAAGGGGAACATCATGGAATCCAAGATGAAATGCGCTGGGGCTACTGGCAGAGGTATGCTGTGTTCTAGCTCCCTGTGAGTGTCAAAGGCAAGTTCTTTCTTGAGCTTCACAGAGCAGCTATGGTTGGGAGATCTAGTAGATAGCATCTGCCCAAAGCAGAGCCTACCTACAGAGGAACCTCGTAGCTTGGGCTTGATTGCCAGAAACATAGCTAATGTGGAAAATTAAATTCATGAGATACCAGGGAAAGAGTTAAGTAAGGATTTCTCAGAGTAGGAACACTGGCACACACACGCATGCACGCACGCACACACACACACACACACACACATTAATCACAGTACTAATACTAATGAGTAGGGAAAAATTGTATCTCACCCTACAGTGTATAATTGCAGGCGTCTTCATGTTTATTTAAAATACTTAAAAGATAATCTAAAAGGAGATAATGTATGATACGAGAATTCAAAGCTAAGAATTAAAAAACAATCTTGGAAAAAGTTAGATAGTGATTCCCTTTGAACTGGGCTTGTGATCTGATCATAATGAGACCTCAGTAGATCATGACTACTGCAAATTTGGCTTTTCAAGGAATGATCATAGTTGGTGTGAAATAAGATGATGCTCTGACAAGGAAATGAATGATGTCACTACCATTTAAAAATCATTCTGGCTGGCAGGATCTGATTGACAGCTCTGCAAGCACTAAGCACTCTCTGCAGGGGCCCCATTCCAGAGCCCCTGCCCCCAACAGAAGTCAAGATCCTCAGACACCAGCCCGTTACAGAAAACAATGCAACAGCTTTTGCCTATAATCTGTGTGTTGCTGGCTTGTTCTTCAAATCCTCTCTAGAATAGTTAAGACGCTTATTACAATGCTAACGGTTTGTAAAGAACTATTACACTAGATTGCTTAAGGGATAATGACAAGGGAAGGGGGGGATCAGCATGTGTTTGGTAAGGATTCAATTTGTCTTTATTCAAATGTTTTCCATCTGTGGTTGGTTAAACCAGGTGAGGAACTGGAGGGCTGCACGTATTTGGATTCTCTGAGCTCCTTTTGTTTCAGACAATGAACATCCAGCTAAAGCAAACAGCATAGTCTGTCTAACTCAGTACCCTAGTTCACAGAGGTAAGAGTTAAGGTGCAATGGGCAGAGGTCTTTACTGAATGTCTTAATTAAGACTTGCGCCCAATTGTCCTGGCCTCCAAACTGGTTTTACGTGTTCTTGATATTCCATCCTGTGACCATAGATAAGAGAGAGAGAGGAGAGCTCAAGCACATGAAAATCAGCCAGACATGAGGACAAGGGCAGGAGCAATGAGAAGCAGTGAGGTTGTCTGAAAATAAATTACGTCTTTAAAAAGTACTGCCCATGTCAGAAGAGAGAACTGGGGTTGGGGGTGGGGAGATGAGAAAAGACTAACATTAGCAGTTTAATTTCTATTTATTCCTTAACATCTGGCCTGGTTACTTTTCAATTGCCTGTGATGAATCACTGAGCAAGGCGACTTACAGAATCAAGAGTTTAATGGGGCCTTACAGTTTCAGAGGGTTAGAGGTTATGATCATCATGGGAGGTTCCAGTCTATAATCATCCTGGCAGGAAGCAGGGAAACAGCAAGCATAAGCCCAAGGTGGGCAGGGTGGGGGAAGGAAGGAGGGAGAGAGAAGAAAGAGAAAGAGCTAACTGTGAGTGACAAGTCACCTCCAGTGACACACCCCCTCCCCAAGGCCACACCTCCTAATCCTTCCCAAACAGTTCTACAAACCGGGCCACAGTCATTCAAATATATGAGTCTGTGGACCATTCTCATTCAAAGCACCACAGCATCAGTGACCCTAAGCAGGCACCACGTCCAAAATGCAAGGTATCACATGAAATTTGATAAAATTCAATTAACTGAACAAGTGAGTTTTTTTTTTAGGTTCACAGCTGTCTGAACCCTTTAAAAAAGGGAAGGAAGCCCAGCATAATTTGACGTTCTATACTTCTGTGAGATCAGACGAGATCAGGAGCATTCAAACAGGTATGGCCGTGGACTTAATGCAGCAAAGGTCTTAGCAGAGACACTGTTGTTCTTGCTTTTATTTAGATTTTATTTTTTAAATTTATTTTATTTTGCATGTATGAATGTTTTTCATTGTGTGTGTGTGTGTGTGTGTGTGTGTGTGTGTGTGTGTGTGTGTGTGTGTGTACTTTGTATGTGCCTTGTGCCTGTAGAAGCCAGCAGAGGGTACTGGATCCCTGGAACTGGAGTCACAGATAGTTGTGAGCCACCCCGTGGGTACTAGGAATAAACTCAGGTCCTTTGTAAGAGTATTTAGTGTTCTTAATCTAATGGGCCATTTCTCTTACCCATTGTTTCGATTTTAATTAGTGGAATGGTTGAATTTTAAATATCGTTGGCAGTAAAAATTCTCATTAGAATTCTAGAGAGATAAGCCCTTACCGTTAGGCATCGATTACCTGTTACCAATGAAAAGAATCACATATAGTCTAAGAAAACCTCAATAGCAGCATGTGATGTGGTTTTTAAGATTCTCATCTGAACCTTGCCAGTTGCCCCTGGTGGAGCTGAAAATGATGATGGACTCTAGCAGGTACACATGCATTCTAGAGGAAAGTGGACTTTCTCTGTTGTTCAGTAGCACCTTGGTCCTATCTGGACTCCTCATAGTCTGCATGTGATATTCCTCTTAAGTTCTTGAAATCCTATAGAACATTCTGGGTACAATTGATAATGGCCCAAAGAAGCTGCACACATTTAAATCTTGCTGGTGAAACCTGACAGGCTAAAAGGTGGGAGTTTGCCTTGACCATGGCAACAGCTGTCTACATGCTTGTTCCTCCAGAGGAAAAGGCACTTTCAATTGAATTCCTTTCATGTGTCAAGAGGCTGAATGTTATTGAGTTATCTTTGTAGGGCTATTATCACCGAAATGAAACACCATGACCAAAGCAACTGGGGAAGAAAGGGTTTATTCAGCTTCCACACCACTGTTCATCAGTGAAGTCAAGACAAGAACCAAAAGAGGGCAGGAACCGGGAGGCAGGAGTTGATTCAGAGGCCCTGGAGGGGTGCTGCTTATTGGTTTGCTCCTCATGGCTTGCTCAGCCTGCTTTCTTACAAAACCCAGTACCACCAGCCCAGGGATGGCTCCGCCCACAATGGGCTGGGTCTTCCCACATCAATCACTAATTAATTGCATCTTGCCCCACAGGCTTGCCTACAACCAGATCTTATGGAGACATTTCTCAATTAGGGTTTCCCCTTCTCTGATGACTCCAGACTATGTCAACTTAACACGGAACCATCCAGAACCCTGAGTGTTTCTGAGCCTGTGGCACCTCCCGTTCTTAAATATCATTCTTAAATATTAGGGAACTTAGAAACCTCATTTCTGAGCTATCGTCCGGTTTTTTCTCTTGGACATTGATCTATCAAAAGGGCCCTATGCCTGCATAGAACACATATGCTTCCCTTGCTAGCTGTAGCCCCCTCAGGTACAACTGGCTTGAGCTGAGGCTACTACAAAAATAGTGAAACTGTATTAGAGGATTTCATTTGTACATGGGATGGGGGTGGAGGAAATTAAATCACTTGCACAAAAACGAAGCAAAGACAAAAATCCACGACAGAATCCCATGCTGGAAAGGGAAGGAAGTGAAATTTTCTATAGCAGTCACCATTTGGGAGGGGTGTTGGGAAGGGACCTGGGCTGCCAGTGGCCTACAGAGAGGACAGCTGCCAGCTCAGCTTGAGGCCTGTCCCAGGCTCCCCTTCCCTGTTCCTTGTCCCCTATTTCCCTTCTAATTTTAAATAGATTAGAGGGTGTAAGAGGAAATAGAGAAGTGGTAAGTCCCAGGGGGACTCACATTAAAAGAATGATGAGAGAAAAAAAAAACAAATTCCCACCTCCTCCCCCAGTCCAGTCCAACACTGAAAAGTAACAAGACTCTGGGCTGCTCCGTCCCAAGGCCTTGGCATTGGCCCATAAGAAGAGTGACCTTGTTTCTATGGATTTCACCCCAGTGACCATCTCAGAGAGATTTTATACGGTTCCTCTTCGAGTAGGAGCTGCGAAGTGAGAGTTTAAATGCTCTTCCAATTGAAGAAGGCAAGGAAGATGGTGCTTTAAGGTCAAGATAAAGGGTTCAGTTGTCCTTTTTCACAAAGGAGCCTTACCCATTCCTTACACTGCCAGCACTGGCAGCAAAATGGCTCAGCACATAAAGATGTTGTGTTTTATAAAAAGAAAAAGGAAAGCCAGGGATGCGTTTGGTAGAGCTTGGTATGGTGCAGGGGAAGGGGGTGCCTCTGTGGGTCTAGGCTGAGCATCCTTTGCCCCTGAGGTACCAGCCACATGGCGGATACAGTGTGGAATAGTTTACTTAGGGCATGCGGAGGGGAGTTGAGGGGGTAGTAGAGACAGAGAAAGAGAGTAGAGGAGTAGAGGCCAGCCATGAGCACATGGAGAGAGGAGGGAGGGGGATGGGGAGAGAAGGGGCAGAGAGGGAAGAGGGGAAGAGAGCAAGAGAGTGAGGAGGGGGCAAACAACCCCTTTTAGAGTGAGTCAGGCATACCTGACTGTTGCCAGGTAACTGTGGAGCATAGCCTAGAAGAAATGCTGACAAAAGAGGCTTGCTGCTGTGTCTGAAAACCCAAGTTCCATTACCAGAACCCTTATGGTAGAAGGAGAAAGGCAACACCCACATTCTGTCCTCTGACTTGCACATGTGTGTGGTGGTACATGCGCGTGTATATATGCACACTCGAGCCGCATGAGCCAACACGCGCATGTGCGCGCACACACGCACACACACAAACACTGTATAAAAGCATAATTTTTAAAATCCAGCTGTACAAACCCATCTGGTATCCCTCTCAACCTACCTTCAAAACCCAAAGCAGGAGACAGTCAAGGCTTTGTGGGAATCAAATTTTGTTTTCTGACACGTTTTTTATTCTTGTGGACAAAACACATCCTCAGAGTCAGGTGGTGGTTCCCTCTACCCCTGGATCTTAAAGAGTTCGGATGTGATTTCCAGTATGTATCTTTAAAAGTATCTTTGGGTGAGCCATTTGTATGTTTGGTGTGTTTTACCTACAACCAGCTACAGAAGGTGTGATGGTATTCGCCTCCATCTCTGGGAGGAAGAGGTCCAAAATTAATTTGGTTTCATTTGCGGCAGAAGAGTTTTCAGTGGATATATTGAAAGGGACTCTTTGTATGAAATATTTTGGGAACCTGAACATGCTCACTGGTGATTGTCAGTCTTTCTTTCCCAGGAGGTATTTAAATAAATGACAACATCCATCTGCACTGCCTGGGAGCATTAGCCATTCTGTGAGAAACAATGAAGGAGCCGCCATTTTGCCAGCCCTCCATCCATCCTACAATCATATCCCTTCTGTCCTTCCATATCCTTTGTGCTGCTGTGGCGCTAGCTGAGGGAAACAGCAGAGACTTCTTCAGTCAGAAACAGTGAAGGATTAAAGGGGATAGGAAAGTAGGCTTTTCTATGATGAGACTCCCATGATCGTCTAATGTCTAATTTAGTTTAACGGAAGAACACTGAATCCACCCAACAAGAAAAGTCTTATTTGTATCAATAGTTCATCCAACCAAATGTTATGCAAAGTACGTGACTACACACAGTATGATATGATTTCTGTCTGCCCTCAATGATCGAATATAAGTTTGTAAAACTATGTGCACAAAGGAGACAATGGTTATTTAAAGTTGAGTTAATGAAAGTGCTTTACCTGTGACTGGAGTAAGAGTCAGCGAGCCAAGCTGCTTTAGGGCCTTAAACTGTGTGATGATGTGGTCCCACTCCCCTTTTCTCTCTTCCCTTAGACTTTGGTTCTATCAGGAGGAAAATGATTTTCCACTGGGAACTGGGGTATCTGTTAAATTGTATCTTTGCATCCAAAACTGCCGGGAACCAAGCCTGCTTACACACCCTCTGTCTCAGGAATGTTTCAGGAATGTCAAGTCCACTTACACCCTCTGGGACACCTAGCCAGTTTTCCGTTCTTATCACTTTTACAGCTTCTGTCTCCTGCCGTCTGCTCTCATCAGTCTATACCTGCACCTTACGGTTTAGGGCTATAAGGAGGGTGGTGACGGTAGTGAAATTGGTCCTGGGTCCTAGGTGACCTTCCCGCCTGCTTGTCTTTATAAGCCGATGTTTTTTTAATTAAAGTTTGAGAACTTGGTCAGAACACAGACTTGCCTTCCTTCTTTGCTCCTCCTGTCCCCCATTCCTTTGTCCCCTCCCAGGTCTCCACTGAACCCCCGCAGGGCAGAGCACAAAACGGGTAGCCAATTCCTTTCTTATCTCTCTAAAGTAATTATATCTGGAAGTGTCTCGTGAACTCTCTAGGCAGCTTATAGTTTGGAATAAAGAGAATCCCAAGGGATACTACTTTTCTAACTAATTATAGGTCCAAGGACCTCAACCAATCAGAGCAAAGTTCTTCTAGGCTGGTACTGTCCAATCAGAATAGAAGTCAAAAAGCGCCATCCTAGAAATGAACAGGTTCATTGGCTGCTCCAAGGTCTCGTTGTTAATGACCTCTGTGAGGAGGATGTGATAAACCCTGGTTTGTCTCTGACACTAGATCTTCATGTGCTTGTTATTTGCCAGAATTCAGACTTTAACAATTTATACGTAAACTGTTATCTAGGGCCCTATTCCACCAGGAAGGCTTTACGCATCTCGAGCAGTAGTAGTCTCTTCAACAAGAGATGTCAATTTATTCCCTGGAAAGAGAAGGGAACTGGCTTCACCACATCTCTCAGGCGTTAACAAGCACCCGGCCCATTTTCCTCTGCACGGAGTTTCCTTTGCTGCACGGTGCCTGCTTAGAAATAAGGGTCTTGGAAATTGACTTGCTCTTGTTAAGCGGCGGGGAGCTTTGAGGCAGCCTCTATGATTTGGGGTGCCTTGAAGCGAGAAGTAGTACCCCATCGGTCACTTTCTGGATCTGTCTCCTCTCTGCAGACTACTTTTAAAGTTTGGACGTAGAGGGAACTGTTGTGCGCCATCCTTTATCGGTGTATTTGTGCAGAGAAACACAACCTGGACCTTCCCCATCACAGCCATTATTAACAGCCTGCAAGCGATCCCGGCTATGATTTAGGTTAAGTGGAAGTTCTTATTAGGTGATCATTGAATAACTTTGCTGTACTTGTGAGCTCAGGCAACCATGACTAATTCATAGAAAGAACAGCCTCCCGAAAGCATGCATTGATGTAGACACACCGTACGCTCCACATAATTTAACTGTGTTCAGCTGAATAGAATTCGCATATGCATCCATTTCTGCCAATCTAGTCTCCTTGTAGCTTTTAAAATCTGACCTTGAAGCTCATTCTTTGTGGGAAATTGCAGGTTTTTTTTTTTTTCCAATCTCATACTGAAATAAAGAGCTGTGATGTTTTTATTATGAGTCTGGAAGAAGGAGGTGTTCTATAATACAAAAACCAGACCTCTAGAGTTCACCCTGATAACAGAATTCAAAACAATATACCAAAAGGTCAAAGCAATTCTTATTTTTAAGGCCTAAAATAACTAGATAAGCTTCAGAAGCATTTAGCTGACACATAAAGGTATCTTTAAAACTAAAAGTAGTTATTTAAAAATTCCATTATACATTGCACAATATTTAATTTCAAGTGAAATTTAAAAGGCACATTTAAAAATATTAAATGTCCCTCAAGAAAACTCCAGTGTTATTGTTACACAAATGATTATTGTAACACTTGTTTATATATCCAATGACTAATTTTTTAAAATGTGTCAAATTATTGGTCTTTTAGGCTTTTTTCTTTTTAGTAGTTTAAGCATTCTGTTTGTGAACGCTAACATATTTAATTTATTATTTCTTATTGTTATTTCTCAAAAGGGTCACAGAGAATTTTATATGAGTACGCAGTGGTAAATATGTTAGCGTCTGATCTTCAAATGGAATAGTTGATTAGTTACCTCTCCAAACGTGCTTGTAGGAAGCTTAAGAATTCTTTTCATCAAACAGTTTAAATATGGATATCTTCTCTGACCCCAACCTTGGTGTGTGTGTGTGTGTGTGTGTGTGTGTGTGTGTGTGTGTGTGTGTGTGTGTGTGTGGGAAGGCATGCGTGACCACACCAGGCTTCAAATGTGGACATCTTGACTCCCAAACAAACTCCCATTTATTGTCACTACTAATTTTTTCCACTGAAAATGGTAAAAAGGAAAACAGTATGGTCTGTGTCGCTCAATCAATGCCATTCCCAGGTCTTAGTGTTACCCATTAACTCGTCATCACAGTGACTTGCCCAGCCCTGGGTGAAGCAGCAGCAGCTCCTGCTATTTCCCAGTGTGCTTTGCAAAGCCTCGTTCCCTTCTGTCGGGGTGTTTTTGCATATTCTGCTGACTCTACAACTAAGTTTAAGATGCGAAGACAGATTATCTAAGATAAGTGTTGCGCCCATTTTGTGACCCCCAAAAGACCACCGAAGAGCAGATTCTGATGCAATCACACTTGGGTCTTTATTACATGCTCAAGCTTGGGCCACATCGCCTTGTCTGACACAGCAGAGCAGGAGGGTGACGCTCCCAGCTCTCAGTGGGACAAGGTTTTATAGGAAATGGCAAGGAAGCGAGGGGATTTCTAGCCTGACACACATCTGATTATCAGGCTATTACAGAATTTTCTTGCCCCTTAACATAATTGGCTGGTGCTGGGAACCAAACCATAAACTTAACTTCTTCTGCTTTCTTCCTGATTGGTGGTTGTTAGGAAGTGGAGTGCCAGGGGCAGGCTTGTAACCTGGAAACTAGTGCCAGGTACAGGATTGTTGGGGAGTAACCTGGAAAGTGGTGCTTGACTCTGGCTTGTTAGTTAACTCAAGCCTTAGGTCAGATTCTCTAAGATAGGGCCTGAACCCAAGATCCGGCCTCTCAAAGGTGCCCTTTACAATAGAAAGTCCTGATTTTTGTCTAATTCGTGGTGAATTTTTATCACACTCCAAGCAAGAACACGGTCCTTTGACAAGAGTAGACAGTAGCTTTTAACCATTGGACAAACATCCAGAAATGGATCAAAACATGTGAGAAAATATATCAGCCATGGAAGCACATTTTCTACCACCTTATGGGTCAGTTTGTTGTTGTAGATACTCTAAGCTGACGAAGGAAGGTTCTGGATTAGAAAATTTGTCATCTCTGTGTTTAAGAATTTCTTAAAATTTGTATAAATTCTCAGTTTGGTAATAGAGTATGGCTTCAGGTAAGTTCCAACAGAATAACAGGGGACAGCTATATGCTAAGAATTCAGTGTAATCAGCCAGAATACAGCAAATACAGAGGCGAATGCCAGCAGCAATCCACTGAATTGAGAATAGGACCCCCGTTGAAGGAATCAGAGAAAGGAATGAAAGAGCTTGAAGGGGCTCGAGACCCCATATGTACAACAATGCCAAGCAACCAGAGCTTCCAGGGACTAAGGCACTACCTAAAGACTATACATGGACTGACCCTGGACTCTGACCTCATAGGTAACAATGAATATCCTAGTAAGAGCACCAGTGGAAGGGGAAGCCCTGGGTCCTGCTAAGACTGAACCCCCAGTGAACTAGACTGTTGGGGGGAGGGCGGCAATGGGGGGAGGGTGGGGAGGGGAACACCCATAAAGAAGGGGAGGGGGAGGGGGATGTTTGCCCAGAAACCGGGAAAGGGAATAACACTCGAAATGTATATAAGAAAAACTCAAGTTAATAAAAAAAAAAAAAAAAAAGAATTTAGTGTAATGGTTCATGGATTATATCATAATACTATATAGAAAATTTCTCTGGAAAGTGGATTTAAATGTACATGTATTAAAAACAAACAAACTAATTAATTAAATAAACTAGCAGTGTCCTCATGAGACAATAGTACTGAAAGCATGAACGAAGTAAGCAGTAGAACATTATGGGGTAGCAATGTGCCAAAGGCATCTTTCTAGATCCTGAACTGAAATATGTGACCAAGAAGGGTCTCAAATCTTTATAACTAACAGTGTCAAAAGAGAAGCTCAGAATCCATACAGGTTTTGTGATGGAAATCTTTGAGTGGTTTGGCCATAATGAATTTGACATGGGAGGTAAAAGGAACACACAGGCTAGTAGAATTGCAAGCAAAATCTGACTCATATTTCTAAAATATGAAGTATTTAGTATGTTGTTTTTTGGTGGGTTATCCCTCTGCCTATCTCAGACCTCAGGAGAGAGCAGATCTCACAGGCCTCTGTCCTCTCTTCTGCTCTGAACACTGAAGATCTATTCTGTTCATGGTGCTTAGGTCTGTTGAATACAGCACAGTGCAGAACTCAATGACATTCCTGGCTATTTGAGACTTTCTGATGACTTCCATGAGGCACTGAGGCGTCATCCACTGCCCTCTGTGACCTCTAGTCCCTCTACCTTCCAGGAAGTCTTTGAAACTTAAGCCTCTTGGTTTATTTTTAGGTTCTCACTGGTATCCACTGATGACTAAATTTGACCAAGTTCAATTTTCAAAGGCCTTGCATTGTGGACATTTCTGTCATAATTGGGAAGCTGTTAGGCTGCTGCTCCCGGCCATGGCCTCTAGATTCAGTGTGAAGAAGTGTCTGGCATGGAGGGTGTTGGGGAAACAGTTGGTTCCTCCAAGCAAATCACAGATCTTCATTGGAAGAGTTTAGCATGGTCATTAATTACTCTGACATTTGCAAGAATGCCTTTCTCTGAGAAGACCATGCCTGGGGGAAAACAGCAACCAACTATGGTCAAACAGGCTCTGTAAGCACATGCTAGCTAACACATGTGCTAGAAGACAGAAAAAAAAAAAAAAGACAGTGCAGGGGGTCTGTGCCCTGTTAAAACCTATGATGGAAAAGGCTTCCAGGTTAGCTTTGGGAATCCTTAGGAGCCTACAGAGAGGTGTCTTCCTTTTTCTACATTTAGTCTGAGCACAGAGATACTAAGCATGCAGTCTTTCTTTACAACTGCTCAAAAGTCCAATGGAAATACCAGATGTGCTGTTCTCCATGCTGGAGCGGATTCACTTCCTTCTCCAGTCTTTCATGCATCTATACTAGCATTTTCTCGCCTTTGCTATCACTGTCATATGCAATATTTACTTTCCCATAGCCTTTTACTAACAAATTATAGTTTACATCAGATCAAATGGAGATGAGGTGTAGAATCTCAAAGGGTGTCTTCAAGCGCCGTTACTCTGTCAACTAATAAGGGCACATTTCTTAGTATCTATGGTTAGGGGGTAACTATACACAATGAAATCTTCATATCAAATATAGATGATATCTTACTTTCCCCCTTTTTCTTCTATTCTTCATCAAGACCCCCTTATGGCTACTAAATAGATATTCCTATAAAGAGGAAATAGGAGACACGGGAGCCTACAGTGGAGGGATCATCAAGGTTCAGATAGAAACAGAGTAAGGTGATGGTGGTTGAGACCACACAAGGTTAGGAGGAGATGTGAGAAGTGGGAATGTGTGAAGCCCAGCACCGGAAGGAAATTATTTTGGTGAGAAATGTGTCCCTGAGAGCAAGGGCAGGGAGGAGGAGGAAGAGGAGGAGGAGGAGGAGGGAGGAGGGGGGGGAGGAGGAAGAGAAGGAGGAGGAGGGGGGGAGGAGGGGAGGAAGGGAAGGGGAGGGGGAGGAAGAGGAGGAGGAGGATGGAGGGGAGAGGAGGGGGGGGAGGGGAAGAGGAGGAGGAAGAGGGGGAGGGGAGGGAAGGGAAGGGGAAGAGGAAGAGGAGGAGGAGTATACAAAGGAAGAAGCTATGTTGGAGAGAATGTGCAGCAACAGTTAGGAACTACATTTATGGGGAAATTGACTATGTATATGTAAAGTTAAGAGCAGGGTGGAGGGCAAGTTTCTCTGGTATTGGAGAGGGCATTGCAAAAACACAAAGAAGAAAAGAGAAATGACATCTGTGGTTGCATTAGAATTAGAGACCAGCCTCTAGTGAGGGCTACTATAGTTAGTGTTGAGGGGGAGGAAAGGGGGAGCCAAAGGAATCAAATGCTCAGGTTTATTCTAATAACCTTCTAATAAGCAAATTAAAGAAAAAGTATAAAAAATTTTAGGGCAATTTTGATGGATACCCACTTGGATGAAATATATAGATTCAGTGAGATGTTTGTTGAACCAACACAAAATGCCAACAGGGATCATAGTAAGAACTGGAAATTATTTTACTGAAGTGAGGACACACCACAAGTTACTTGCACAAAATCTCCCATGGTTTATAAAACAATGCTAAAATTCCTGGTATTTCAGTTTCTACTCCAACACTGTCCAGTGGAAGTATAAAGTGAGCCTTGTAGATGCTATTATATTTTCTAGCAGCCAGACCAAAATGTGTTAATAGATGAAATGTGTTTAATAATATCTTGTATAACTCATCGTATTCAATGTATCCTTTCGGCATTTGCTCAGTAAAAATTTTTAATCAGTGATACTATGTTCTTTTTGACCCAGTCATGAGAGTATTGTGTGTATTTACACTTATCCTGTGTCTTTTGTCCAAATGCAATGCATAGGTAATGGCCATGGTACTGGGCAGCAAGCTCTACATTCAAACTCGGCCTATATCCTGACGTGTAAGTCATTGCTCCTAAGACATTCATTTCTCAGTATATTTGCCATAGCCTCCCCTCAGGCTCTTTTCCCCAATTCGAATTCTTTCTTTTACCTGTTTGCCTTCTGGAAGTTGCATCTCCAAAGTCATCTTGTCAACTCTTCTCAAAGATGTTCTTCATCCATCAGTCAAACTTCTCACTCTGTTGTTCAAGCCCTAGCTTTCACCTTCATTTGGACTGTGCTTATACTAGAATTAGTGGCTTATTTGCCTTTCTTGTTGACTAGATCTGAACTGTTGGGGGCACGTACCATTTCGTTCTTATTTACTTATCACTTAAGCAATAAATGCTTGGCTCAATAAAAAGTTCTGTGGGAAGAACATGAGCTAACCCCTCCCATACTTCCAGGAAAGAAAGCAAACTGAAGAGAAGAAGATAGCTACAGTTGGGACTGCGAGCCTCAGATCTGAGGACCCAAAGGGAAGGAACATTCATTAGCCAGAGAGCTCACCGAGGAAACTCCTTAAGGCTCGGGCCCAGGCTGCTCTCTTATCCTTTCAACTCCACAGGCCTCATACAATCTCTCACCGATGCTTGCTTCTTACCCTAACCAAATTTTTTTCTTAAGGGAAAGGTTGAAATACACACTTAATCATTATGTTTGTATTCACACAGAACAGTGAAGTCAAGGCTAGTCCCGGTGGGAGGAAGGAGCCAAGTAAAGTCAACCTAACTTACAAACAGCTCCCACCATGAAGGAGAGTTTGCGACATGGGTGAGCTGTGACCAATCATGACCAATGCTATGGTTTCAAAAGCTTCTGGAAGAACATGTTCAACATGTTTGCGGATCCCTACGATCATAGGATCAAAACCATTTATTCTAGATAGACCTCAACTATATTAACTGAAGTACTAAGCCTGAGTTTCACACTAAAATAGACTAAAGTTGGAACTCCTATGTTGTTTAGGTAGGAATACTGCCCTTCGAATGGAGTAAGGATGTGACTGCTCCAAGGTATAGCTGAGGAGAAGGTTTCTATTGTAGCTATGAGGGAGAGTGCAGCCAGAGACATCTAGGAGAGTCCAGAGCAGGGTGAGAAAGTAGAGGACTAAATACTAGCAGACTGAACTGGGCCATGGAAACGGGCTGCGGGTGGGGGAGAGCAAGACAGGAAGAGAAAAGAGAGAAGAGGAGAAAGGGCAAGTGAACCAAGAGAGCAAAGAGGGCAGGGCCCATAACTGAATGGCAGGGGTATGCAGGAATCAGAACTGAGGGAAAGGGAAGCGAATCTCAAGGGCTCCAGAGGGTGGGTGAGAAGGTTGAGAGGAGCCAAGGGAGCAGCAAGGAACTCTGTAACAGGAACCTGCTGAGAGAGCTTAGAAGCTAGCATGTAGTTTGCTATGCTAATAGGCACCATAGTTTAGCCACTTGTCCTGGGTTTCTTTTGGACCTGACACCCTTGGTTGTAAAAGGCATTAAAATAAAACTTTTTTTTTCTCCATAGCTGATTATTAATCACTTAAACCAGTGGTTCTCAACCTTTCTAATGATGTGACCCCATTAACACAGTTCCTCATGATGTGGTGACCCCCAACCATAAAACTATTTTTGTTGCTCTTTCATAAATGTAATTTTGCTATTATTATGAGTCATAAGGCAAAAATTTTTGGTGATCAAGGTTTGCTGAGAGGTTTCAACCCGCAGGTTGAGAACCATTGCCTTAGACCACCAAGACACTGAGAACATCCAGTCCCACCATTCGACAACAGAGGGACGAATAGGTATTCTGAAGCCGACACTCAACCGTAAAAAGGCTCTCAACACAAGAGACTGATAACACAGCTGTCCAAGGACAGAAGCTGAGAACCAGGAGTGATCATCCAAAATGTAGGCTATGCTCAGGTCACGAGAGAATCTAAAAGGAGAAGCGAGTAGCAATAGAGCCCATGATGCTAACCTCTAGACGCAGGAAGTACAAACCTTCACACTGGAACTGTCAGGTAGACCTCTCTGTCCCCATCTCCCTTCCTCTCTCCCTCCCTCGTTCCCTCCCTTTGTTCCAGCTCTAAGGGAGTCTCACATGGCAGCCAGCAAGCCTGTAACTAGGGTGTGGAGGACCCTCCCCCTCAGAAATTAAAATGGAAATAATAAATCACATGTTAAGATACATACTTTAAGCCTTGAATCTGATACAAATTGATTACAGGATATTCTCTCACTTGGGGGGGGAGGGCGGGACTGAAAAGCACAAACAGCCTAAAGGAATATCGAGGGTCAAAGCAGACCCATGTTAACCAAAAAAATCATAAAACCTGCTTCTAGCATGGTACTCCACTTATGTGTCCAACTGCTGACTGGTTATCAGAAAACAGAGGCTGTCTACCATTTGACACATTGGAGATGCTGATAAATGTTTGAACTATCTAATGAATGAATCAATGATTAATCCTCCATGAGTCACAAAAAAAAAAAAACCTTGAAAATTTGATTATTGAAAAGGAACATAAAGTAGGACAAAAGAAACAAGATTGAGCTGGGTGAGTGTGGGCGGAAACTGGTTTGTGATTCAGAGAAAACTGTACTGATTTTAAAGTCTTCCTGGCAATTGTATGTTTTATTGTACAGAAGTAAATATAGTTAGTTCTCCAAGTAGATGGTAGGGGACTTTCAGAGGTTAAGGCCATTTTTAGAAGCCAGGACAAAGGTATTGTTAGACAGTGGTTCTGCGCACAAATTTTGAGGGAGTGCCTTCTCAGTTTACCCTGGACTTGCACAAGCGTTGGAGAGGCTGACAGTCTAGATCCTGAACCAGAAGGCTGATCCAGAAGGACCCAAGATGCATATCTATCTGAACTAGGAAAACTTTGTCCAAGGTAACCAGGAGCAGATAAAGTCATAACAAAGACTGTGAACCAGCACAAAAGGGTCAACCAGAGGAACAAAATCTGCTGTCACTTGTAAGAAGTGAGCAAGTGTTTAAGGAATGCGAGATGCAGCCAGAAAGAGAGGACAGGCCTTGACTCAGAAGGAAGGCGGGAAGCAGAGAGAAAGAGCGATGAGATGTGCTCGCCTCAGGCAGAGCTGAGGCCTGATGAATTCTGTGTCTCGAAGTTGATGCCAGGCAAACTTTGTTTGCTTTGGCGGGATGTAATGGCTGAGAAGTAGAGTGGGTAGACTCTGTGGGCCTCGATTCCTTTCTCTGTATAAAATATAACTAATGTCTTCTTGGCCTGGATATTAAAGAGGTTACTGTTTGTAGTTTCTGTTTCCTAAGCTTCTGTGGTTATGAGGGAGGCTGTCGGACTTTTTTTTTAACTATAGACTGAACCCAGGGTCTCCTGAATGCAAGGCTAGCACTCTACCAACTGAACTACTGAACTATGTCCTTGGAAGAATTTCCTAAATGTTAGTCTGATATGGTAAGGAAGTTCTGGATCACAAACATAGCACTTAATGCTCTCTCTCTGTCTCTGCCTCTGCCTCTGCCTCTCAATCTCTGTCTCTGTCTCTGTCTCTCTGTCTCTTTGCCTCTGTCTCTCTGTCTCTGTCTCTCTGTCTCTGTCTCTGTCTCTTTGCCTCTGTCTCTCTGTCTCTCTGTCTCCGTCTCTGTCTCTCTGTCTCTGCCTCTGTCTCTGTCTCTCTGTCTCTGCCTCTGTCTCTGTCTCTCTGTCTCTGCCTCTGTCTCTCTGTCTTTCTGTCTCTCTCTGTCTCTCTGTCTGTCTCTGTCTCTGTGTGTGTGTGTGTGTGTGTGTGTGTGTGTTTATGAAGTTGTGTATACTCCTTAGCCATAGTCACCTCCTGACCCAGCAGGTTGGGGTGTGACAGACCCTCCCTGCCTCTGGAATGCACTCTCTTCTCACCTTTGCTCTAAATCCCTAAACTACTTTAGCAGAGGACCTGTCTTTTCCCAGCACTTACCACAGAGCAGGATGCAAAGAAAATGCTTACTACACATTTACAGAATAAATGCAGAGAGGTTCCACGTCTAAAAGAAAATCGACTCAAAGGCCTGACTCAAAGGAGTAGGGCTTTCCTGGTAACACAGTTTGAGGTTTTCTGAGGCTGGTGCTCATTTGGAAATGTGTTGTTCTATCTCCCTGAGCAGAACTCTCTGGTTAGCTCACCAAGTTATCAGTGTTGCTGTGTTGTCTAAGACCAATGTCCACCAAGTATCCTTAGAGGCAAACTCCTGGGTGCCCTACTTTTCTTCTTGAGCTATGACCTTAAGCTGAATATGCTCAGGAATGAACTTCTCAAGCTGAGTATACTGGAGAATAGGCCTGCCTACTCTATGTAAAATCCTATGTGTCTGAGCTTTCTCTAACAGCTGTAGGCCATAAGCATCCCTCTCTACCCTTATTTCTCTGTCACTTTTGTTTGCTCGCTTGCTTGGCTTTGTGTGGTCACCATGTGACCCCCAATGCATCTAACTGCATCCTCAAGAGCTTGAGGCTAAATTGGCTTTGGAAACCCCGAAGCTTCCAATATCACATCTCTCCATCAGGATCTCTTAGCCTTCTTCTGGGCTTCTCCACTGAACTCTCACTTTCTCGTGCATTGCTCCAAACACCTCCTGTTCCCTTTGCTCCCCCTTGAATCTCTCCAGTAGTAGGTGAGTTCCACGAGGGCAGGAAAGAACGTCATTAGGAAAAAGAACTGATTTAGCACCAAGCCTAGTTTGACTACTTAGCTACTGTAACCAAATTGTTCCATGCTGCATGCAAACAATTGGACTTTGATGGACTGATGTTACCTTAAGGGGGAAGGGGTGACCAGCACTCAACAAGCAGGGAGTAATTTAGAGACACTGAGAGAGGTTCTCCAGCCCTCACAGGACAGAAGTTCTTTAAAAATGATGCCCAGAGAATACCCAAGAGCTCCCCAAGACCATTTCTGGGAGCCCATGAACTAACCGTTTTCACAATAAGGTCAACTCTTTCCTTTTTTTTTTTTTTTTGGAGCTGGGGACCAACCCAGGGCCTTGTGCTTGCTAGGCAAGCGCTCACCACTGAGCTAAATCCCCAACCCCAAGGTCAACTCTTAAATCCCCCTTTTCCTTTTTCAGCTTTTATCTTGGCCAGCTGGAAATAATATTGACAAAACCACTGGTACCAAGTAAGAACCAAAAAGTCTTCGTACTGGTGCAGCTGCAATGAAAACAAAAGAGGCTGAAATAAATGGAATGACAGACTTGCTTCAAAGTATCTTCAATTAAGTCACAAAATATGAATTTTAAACATTATGACCCTGTGGTCAGCCATATAACCATGAGAGTTGTCTTAGCCATGTAACCATGAGGGTTGTCTTAGCCATGTAACCATGAGGGTTGTTCTATGGAAAATTATTTGCACAGTCCCTCCGTGAGCTAATAATCTACCTGCTTCCTCATGCAACTCTTCTTTTATCCTTTTAAAACATTTATCTATTTATTCATTTGTTTTTATTTTATGTTCATTGGTATTCTGCCAGCATGTGTGTCTGTGTCAGACCTCTTTGAACTGGAGTTACAGAAGAGGAGTAGGAAGAGGAGAAAGAAAAGGAAGAGGAGGAAGAGGAAGAGGAGGAGGAGGAGGAGGAGGAATCATTTTAGGACTAAGGCAAACCCTATGTGAGCTGCTATGTAGATATTGGAAATTGAACCTGGGTCCTCTTGAAGAGGAGCCAGTGCTCTTAACCACTGAGCCATCTCTCCAGCTCTTTCTTTTTTCCATACAAATAGAAAAGGGGGAGGGAACCGATTAGATGGCTCTTACTGAGCATCAGGACTGGAGATCAGCTCCTCAGTACCTACTTCCATGCTAGGCAGGTTTGGGGGCCCGCCCGTAATAACTCCAGTGCTTGGGACTCAGAGACAGGGGCTTCCCCCAAATCAAGCTCATTAGGTGGACCAGCTCATAAGCAAGCTCTGAGTTGCTGTGAGAGACCCTGCTTCAGTATATGAGGTGGAGAGCAGTGGATGACACTGGAAGTGAGCCTTGGGCAGCTTAGCAGCCTCAGTCTGCCTATCCACTAGGTGACTTGCTTTCCTTTAATCCCCCAACTTGACCTGTTTGCCCACCTATCCCCATCTCGCTCTCTGTCTACGACTCTGGACCTTCTCACTCTAACCTTCTATAGCCCCATGTTATGGTAGACATGCTTGTCATATATAAAGACAATTTCTAGTGGCTTCCAGAATCTAGGCTTTGGTCACTTCCAGGAGAACTCATCCAGGATGAGAAAGAGTTCAACCTTCTAACTCCCTTTTATTTGTTTAAAAACTGTTCTTCAGCCTAAGAAGCAACTGCAGGAGACGCACCAAGAACCCACTACCATGGTATCATGCAAGGTACTGTAGGCTTGGAGAGAATTGGATGGCTTCATGGGAACATTCTGGCTCTTTTTTGATTCCAAAAGAGTGAAATCATTTTGATTTGACTTCCATAGTCCAGAGGAATTTCCAGATACATTAACTTTTAAACTCTGGGTCGGGGTTCTCTGGAAATTCTTTTCCATAGTTGCAATGCTAATCTGGATTCCAGACATATTCTGTCTGAGCCAGCAGAGTGAATAGCTGTCCTGGGAATATTTTAACATGGCTGCTTATTCACTATAAAGCATTTGTTCTATAAAATGGGCAGGGTATGAACACAGAGAGGATAGAGAAGAATGAGACATTCTGAAAGAAAGAGGGAGAGACCACGGGGATTTTTTTAGTTAACAGTGAGAGCTGTAGATAGGCATTGTGTCCATCTGTTAAGGTTTCAGCAAGTTGGTGATTACTTGGCTTGCTCCCATATTCAATGCTTTGTAGAAGCTCTCAGTAATGCAAGTATACATGACCTTCGACGCCTGCATTCTTTTGCATTGGGAGGATATTGGCCAGTAGCCAGTGCAAAGTTGCTTGAAAGGGCACTTCTGTGAGAGGAGAAGCAAGCTTTCTAGCTACAGGTCCTTTGCCATAACCCCCATGCCTCAGTAGTAGTCTTCCTCCTGGAACTAGGATAGTGTGTGAGCTTCCTCTGTTGTCTGCACTGGTAATCAAGCTCACTCAGGATCGACTACCTAACTCAGGTTATTCTGAGAATGAATTTATGGTTCCAAACTTTTTGATTTTCAGTCAGCACATAGAAACTGTATGGGGACAGCTACAATGTCAGGACTGATCCTGGTCCCAGACCTGCCTCCTCTGCTTTCTACACTGGCTGGTAACTGCCAGATTTCAGAAAGTTTTCTGACTTTAAAAGGGTTATATGGAGAGCATAGGAGGATGGCTCCGTTGGTAAAGTGCTTGCCCCATAAGCAGAAGGACCTGAGTTTAATCCCTAGCACCCATCTAAAAAAGCCATGCATGGCAACACAAGGTGTTATCCCAGCATTGAGGAAATCAAAATGGGAGAATCTCCAGGGCTTGCTGCTGAATGAGTGAACTCCAAGTTGAGTGAGAAACCCTGTCTAAATACATACATACATACATACATACATACATACATACATACATACATACGGTAGGGAATAATTGAGGTAGGCATCTGATCTGACATCAACCTCTGGCCTTCACATGTACATATATATACACACACTCATGTGTGTACACATACACAAAAACCACACATACATGAAGAAGTAGAGTAATTGAAGATGGTCAATGTTGGCCTCCACATATTTATACACACAATGAGCAAAATTTCTCTCATTATTCTTCCGGAAAGCTGTCCCCTGAAGATTATTCCATCTCTATGAGTGACATCATCTTAATCTAATGCCGTGGTTTTGTCAGACACCTGAGCTCATCAGCCCTGAAGTCAGAACTCTCCCATCTAGTAGTCTCTGTGTCCCTTCCATCTCTCTTTCTTCCTTTTCCTTCCCCAGTGAGACAGAGTAGTTGGGCAGAGAATGGAAGTCCTTATACAAGGGCTGCAAATCAGTGTATGAGAAAAAGCAATGAACAGAATAAAAGGCTTAAAATCCTTTCCACCACACTCGAGGCCAACTAGAATGAACTGGAGCCGCTGGTCCAATGAGAGGTCCTCCAGTGTCTGAAAGTGACCTATGAACCACAATACTAAAGTATGTGGCCCTGGGTGGCGACGTGTGTTTATTACTTCTCTGTTGCTATGATACAATTCCATGACCATGGAAAGTTAGAAAAGAGAGAGCTTATATTGGCTTCTGGTTCCAGAGAGAGAAGAATCCATGATGGCGGACTTGGTGACAAGCAACAGGAATGGCAAGAGGAACAGGAAGGTGAGAGCTCATGTCTCAATGGCAAGCATGAAGTGGTATTAGTGAACTGAAATTGCTGGGAGAGAGGGACCTCCGGCAAGGCCATACCTGCTAAACATCCCCAAATAGAACCATGAATCGGGAACTAAGTATTCAAAGGCTTGAGGGTGTGGGGGAACCTTTCTCATTCAAACTACCACAAAATGTAAGATACAAATGGGGTATAGGGGTGCCAATAAAATGATACAGTGAGTAGATGTACTCGCTGTCGATGTCTGACACCTGAGCTTGATATCCAGAACCCACAATGGAGGGAGTGAAGTTTCCACAATCTGACTTCTCTACACATGGCGTGGCATGCGCATGCTCCCCTCAACAATGATCAAAAGTTTAAAAGGAGAAACCAAGTTAAATTCTCTTTTAAAAGGCCAATGAAGTATGTGATGCGTCAGTTTTCTTGGAGACCCACATGTGTGACAAGTACCCCATGCATGAGAAAGCCCATGCTAGTTAACATGCATTTTTATGTTCAATCCTGTATTTTGCTGAATGTTTTCTTTCCAAAAACCAGTGATCTCCTCTGGGCTGGTACTGGGTTTCTGTATGGTTTCCCAGGGGTGTGTTATCCCCAGAAAATGAACTCTGCTCCAATTGAACCAACTTAAATCTCAGAAGCATGGCGCTCCATAGAAATGATTGTTGAGGTTTCTCCTTAGCTTTTCTGCTAATCTCTTGATTTTTTTAACCTAACTAATGCTAATTCCCCATTTAAGAAGGATACCCCCCATTTGAAATATTGATTAAATGTTTACTCAATCTCATTCTGGAAATGGTAACATTTGGCCAATGTTTTCTTGGTTTATTTGAGAGCCTTGACTCAAGAGAGTCTTGCCTGAGGAGGGGCAGAGACACAATGTGGTCCACAGAGTGCACAGTCCATGTGCCCTGTGCCCACTCACCCAGCATGCCATTCTCTTCTGATCTAGCGTGAGAAGTTGGCTTGCACTGGATAGTCAATAAAAGGAAACACTCATAGTCAGACACCTTAGAAAACTCACAGCAAAGCCATAGGAATATTCAAAATGTATCCTATTCTAGATGCTACCCTGTACTCTTGTTTGAAAAGAACACCCTACAACAGCCCATGTTCCCCTCTCTGCCAACTGAGGAATATGAAAGAAGGAAGAGAGAAAGAATGTGACGTCATAGTTGTGCACCATTGAGAAACTTGTTTAATTTCTTTGTGCCTTCATTTCTTTCAATGGGCAGTATATTGATCTCTTCCTTAGAAGAATATATATTTACTACTTATTACATATTATATATACTTATTACATGTCATAGATAATTGTGTTGTATTATATTAATGTAATATGTAATAAGTAATAAATCATGCTATGGTTAATATTACTATCAGCATTGATAGCAATAATTCTGTAACAGGATGAAGTACTGGGTGTCACTGGCTGGATCTCCCACTATAGTAGCAACCCCAAGCCTATCATAGATCCTCCCCAAATCAATCAATTTGGATCATCTGTGAAAGCTGCAGTGTCACGCCTCCTCCCTGTAGGGCTCAAGGTCCAGTGATATGTCACTGTCCTCCCCATTGGAGGTTCTCTCCAGTGAGCATGTACTCTAATGCTAGCCCTCAATGCTGCCAAGCCAGAAGCTTTCAAGTGTGCCAGATGGTGAAGTTTTTTTTTGTGAATGTGCCCATCTGCAACCAGGATGAGCTTTTTGACAAACACAAAAGAGGTTGCAGCCCATCAGATATCTGCATTTATTCCTAGCTATGGCTTTTTTTGTCCTGCTTTCTCTGAGCTACTGAGCAGGACTGGATGCAAGAAGCCTCAAGGCTCTCTTTCTTGGCGTCTCCTCTGCTCTAAGACAGAGCCAGCCCAAACATTACTTGTCATTCTGCAGACTTTGCTCTTTCAGATATCCAGAACAAAAGCACATTGACTTCTCAGGCAACAAGGAAATCAAGGAGGAGGGGCGTTGTTGTCAGAATTTATGATAGGCTGGAGATGCAGCCAATGACGTGTGGGTGTTGTTCATAATATATTTTATCTTCCAGTGTTTAGGGGTTAGACATAGGGTTAGCAGACTATAAAAGTCTCTGAAGAAGTGGAGGTAAAATTGTCCTTAAGGAGGAAGGCAGTATGAAGAAGAGAGACAATGGCCCTTGAGACCAGCTACCTACCTGGGACTCCCAAGAGCCCAGCAGGAGCATTTCCCTCTGCCTGTCTTCTTGGTCTCACCTTAGAATGACTGGTTCACACACTTCTTTAGTTCATCATCATCTCTACTTGACCTCAGCTGATGCATGGGGATTCTATGAAAGAAAGCACATTCTGTTAGCTCTTAAATGGAACACACGGCTCTGTTGTGAACCCAACATCAAGCAACCTATCTGTCCAACAGTTCATTCATCTCCAAGACACTCATGGAAAGAGGCTCCTGGAGGCTTTAAATAACACTAGTACCGAAATGAGCTTCATGAGTACACAAGCATGCCAAAGCAGAGGGGTGCCAAGATGTGGATGCTCATGTGAAGTGGGAAGCCCATGCTCGCCAAAGCTGAAACCAATGAACAATAAAATGAATGACTGTGGTAAGTCGAAGAATTTCTGATGTATTTAAGTCTCTTAGTGAATGATTGTCTTAGTTGGGGTTTCTATTCCTGCACAAACATCATGACCAAGAAGCAAGTTGGGGAGGAAAGGGTTTATTCAGCTTATACTTCCACATTGCTGTTCATCACCAAAGGAAGTCAGGACTGGAACTCAAGCAGGTCAGGAAGCAGGAGCTGATGCAGAGGCCATGGAGAGATGTTACTTACTGGCTTGCCTCCTCTAGCTTGCTCAGCTTGCTTTCGCATATAACACCAGCACCACCAACAATGGGCTGGGCCCTCCCTCCTTGATCACTAATTGAGAAAATGCCTTACAGCTGGATCTCATGGAGGCGTTTCCTCCAGGGAGGCTCCTTTCTCTGTGATAACTCCAGCTAGTGTCAAGCTGACACACAAAACCAGCAAGTTCAATGATGATATCAAAACCACATATTCTATTTTGAATCAGATTATTATTTTACAAAGTGGCCATGTAAAGAAGGAATTTAGCATCTCTTTGGTATTATGCAGTCAGTAACTATATAGGTAATTAGGGGCATTTTCCTTCCACTGACCTTTACAGACAGCACAAGGAACTGAGTGATTGAGAGACCACTGGGTGAGATTGCAATGAATCCAAGGGGTAAGCAATGTCTCCCAACATTAAACCTAATGAGTCAAAGGAAAATAATAAGGAATTATTGCTAATTGGTGGAGAGTTTGTGATAACAATTTTTTTTTTTTTTTTGTTCTTTTTTTCGGAGCTGGGGACCGAACCCAGGGCCTTGCGCTTCCTAGGCAAGTGCTCTACCACTGAGCTAAATCCCCAACCCCTGTGATAACAATTTTATCTTTATTTTTGAAGACTTTTCCTCCTGTTCCTCTCCCTCTTTCTTTTCCCTCTTCTCTTCCTCCCCTTCCTCTTCCTCCTTTTCTGTGCTAGGGTTCCGTAGCCAGAGCTTACTGTGTGCTGAGCAAGTGTTTTAGCACTGAGCTGTCTTCGGCTCCTGGGGAATTCTATATCCATTAGGAATGTCATACCAAATAAAGAGAGCAGTGGGGAGATGTTGGAGAGGAGCACATGTTTCACTGCATGCTTTAACTTTTCCATATTGAACAGCTAACAGTTAAGACAGAACCTGGTCCTTTCGGCACACATTTGTAATTCTAGCAGCTGTCTGAAAGACTCAGGAGAATGGTAAGTTGGGGGCAGCCTGGTCCACAT